>NW_027532015.1:5282956-5480770 GCF_008692635.1 Crocuta crocuta | reverse complement strand
ATCTAAATAAATTATTTTATGAGTCTAGTATAATTTTATTAAAACAAAAAATTAAACAAGAGCAGTATGAGAACAGAAAAATAAAGAACAATATCTTCCATGAACATAAACACAAAAATCTTAGAGTATAAAATACAGCAAAGTAATAAATTCTATATCCCTCCCCCCTTCCAAGTTAAACATTAATCAATATTTTTGAACCTATCTTTCCTTACTTTACATTTCAGTAATAATGTCCAATTGTGATGATCACATGGATCCACTTTCTCTTTCATACTTCTGTGCCTTTCCGGATAATGCTCCCTCTACCTAGACCTGCATTCCTCACTTTTTAAAAACGAGATAATTCTGGGGCGCCTGGGTGGCTTAGTCGGTTAAGCGTCCGACTTTCGCTTGGGTCATGATCTCGCGATTCGTGGGTTTGAGTCCCGCGTCGGGCTCTGTGCTGACTGCCAGCTCAGAGCCTGAAGCCTGTTTCACAGTCTGTGACTCCCTCTCTCTCTGACCCTCCCCTGCTCATGCTGTCTCTCTCTCTCTCTCTCTCCTAGAAATAAATAAAACATAAAAAAAAAACTAGACAATTCTTACATACCTTTCAAAAACCACCATAATCACTCTCCTTCTGGCCAGACCATTTTCTTACAGTTTAACATATACTAGTTTGTGTGAAATATTTTATTGGGTGTCTTTCCCACAAAGAACCATATGGTTACAGATCATATAGTTTCCATCTTTTAACCCTCAGCTATTAATAATATTTGCCTGGCATATCATAGGTGTCTGGAATGGAGTTAAACCTTTTGAATCAAAGTCATTTATAAAGTTTGTGTTTCTACCACATCGTCTGCTAGACTAATAGACTGACTTTCATTCAATTTTTTAGTATCACCTATAGTTTATACTATCCACATCCTTACATATCCCATATGTTTATACGTAAAATTTGTGTCATTTTTTTAAGTGGGCCCCAATGCGGAGCCCCACTTGAACTCACAACTCTAAGATCAAGACCTGAGCTGAGATCAAGAGTTGGATGCTTAACTGAGTCCCCTAGCTTCCCCAATATGTGTCATTTCTTACAGATACTTTTATGTGTTCTTCAGCTTCCCTTTTATTCTTAATTTTTTTACAGTGTTAAGGTGTAGAAAGTGATTATTTAATACATGCATATATTGTGAAATCATTACCACAATAAGATTAGTTAACACCTCTATCACCTTGCATACTTAATTTTTTGTGTGTGGTGAGGACATTTAAGACCTACTCTCTTACAACTTTCAAGTACACAATATAATATTCTTCATTATATTCACCCTAGGACTTACTCATTTTATTACTGGCAGTTTGTGTCCTTTGACCAACATCTTTCCATTCCTCTACAGCTTAGTCCCTGATTTCATTTTATCATGAAAGGAAGTTGAATTTTCTCAAATGCTTGTTTCTGGGGTTTTTTTTAGATAATTATATTATTTTTATTTTTATCATTCATTCTATTCATGTGACGTATCACATTCACTGAATGGCATATGATGAACCATCCTTGCATCCCAGGAATAAATGCCACTTGATCATGATATATAATCCTTTTAACTTGCTATTGAATTCAACTTGCCAGTATTTTGTTAAGAATTTTGCATCTTTATTCATCAGGAATGTTAGTCTGTCCTTTTTTCATGGTGTCCTTATCTGGCTTTGGTATCAGGGTAATGTTGGCCTCTCAAAATGAGTTTGGGAGTGTTCCCTCCTCTTCTATTTTTTTTTTTTTTGTAAAAATTTAAGCAGGATTAGCATTAACTCTGTTGCAGCAGTTTCACGGGGTTCTCACTTGTCTCCCTATCCTGTCAGCCATAGGATGTACTCCAGCTGCCCAGCATTTCTGGCCAGGCTTCCTGTTTGGAGGGGCTGGAGGCTACACGAAACAGTTGGGCAGAGCCACTGGATTTCTTCTCTGTTCATGTATGGATCTAGAATGGATTCTGAGGTCAGAACAGACCTTTAGCTGGGGACTTACAGCAGGCAAAGCTGCTAACCAAGGAACCCAACCAGACAGAGCCATCCATCTTTATCCTTAAAGCTTTACTTTTCATATCTACCCCAAATCATAGTATCTCTATTCCATTTCTGTACCAAGATTGATTTTAGACTTCTGCAATTTTTGCTCAATTCAGAAATTTGGGCAATTTTTTGGGGAGGTTCCTTTTTTTTTAAGTTTTCATTTTAATTCTGGTTAGTTAACGTGCAGTGCTATATTAGTTTCAAGTGTACAATACAGTGATTCAACACTTCCATACATCACCTGGTGCTCATCACAGGTGCTATTTAACTCATCCTTTCACCCACCTCTCCTCTGTTAACCATCACTTTGTTCACTACAGTTAAGAGTCTGTTTCTTAATTTGTCTCTTCCTCTCTTTTCCCCTTTGTTGGTTTGTTCTGTTTCTTAAGTTTCACATATGAGTGAAATAATATGGTATTTGCCTTTCTCTGACTTATTTCACTTAGCATTATACTCTCTAGCTCCATCCATATTGTTGCAAATAGCAAGATTTCATTCTTTTATGGCTGAGCAATATTCCATTACTCACATCTTCTTTATCCATTTACCAATCTATGGACACTTGGGCTGCTTCCGTATTTTGGCTATTGTAAATAATGCTGCTCTAAACACAGGGATGCATGTATCCCTTTGAATGATTTTTTTCATATTCTTTGAGTAAATATCCAGTAGTGTGATTGCTGGATCATAGGGTAGATCTAATTTTAACTTTTTTCCAAAGTGGCTGCATCAGTTTGCATTCCTTTTTCTCCATATCCTCATCATCTCCTATTGTTTCTTGTGTTTTTAATTTTAGCCATTCTGACAGGTATAATGTGATATCTCACTGTGGTTTAGGATGACTTGATAGTTGTCCAGTTGTATTCATGGGACGTGGTGAGCCTAGGGTCCTCCTACTCTGCCGCCATCTTCTCTCTGTGAGGTTCCTTTTATAAATCTTATTTAGTGCCCGTGGAACCTACCCATTTGTCTTCTAACACACTTACAATGCAAAGTTCTTTTAAATTTCCTAATTCTGCTCTCCTAAAATTCCACCTTTTATCTCAGGTCAAAAGCTATTGCCTCATCTCCTTCATTCAGTCTGGCTCCGGGGTGTGTCCATTCTTTCAAATTTGCCATGTATTTTCTTTCTGCCCTTCTCTTTCCTACCAACCACATCTGAGCCTCATCACTTCATGCCACAGGTGCCTCAATAACTTCCTGCAATGACTCTTTTAACCTCTCTGCTGAGAGGTCAAAGTGCAGATAACTATAGGTTTACTTTCTGAAACATCTAAAACTTTAACCGGACCACACTGCAGATCCTGCACCGTCCAGTATTTGTGGTCGGTGCAGTGTTTTGGTCACTCCCTCTGCTAGAAAGTTGAAAATGTAACTCTTTAACTTGACATACCAGGTTTAAAAATCTGATAACAGCCTAACTGTTCAGTCTGGAACCATCATTCCCTGTAAGAATGATTTCCCAAATCAAATACATGAATTACTGGTCTCTAAACATGGATTTTACTTTCCTATCTTTCTGCCTTTCTCATGCCATGTCACCACTAGAATGCCCCACTCCTCTTTCCCACCTTCCATTACTTTTTAGAATTCTAAACAGACTCCTAAGCCCAGTATGAATTATTGACTGTACAGTTGTGCTGCCCTTTCATTTGTGTATATGTATATATGTTTTATCTTCTCAGCTAGACTGTAAGCTTCTTGAGAGAAGAAACTATATCCTCAGTCTACCATAATATAATACTAATATGGTGTTTAGTTAATACTAAACTGATGTCACATCCCAGAACAATATAAACTTATTCAGGTAGTTGCTCAGGAAAATATTTGCATCACTAATTGTGTGACCATGGCTTCCTTTGAACATTACAGATTCAGCCTTTTCTGTTTGTTTTGCTAAAAGCTCTTATAAACAGTAGAACATAGGATAATAATTTGCTGCTTAACTACATAAAGTAAATAGTTTACCATATATATGTATACATATATAAATATACATATATAGAGAGAGAGATATACATATACATATGACTTTGAATGGACTCTCCCAAGAAAAGGTAGCAAAAACTATGAGTTTTTGTTTGTATTAATCAAGATTCTTCCAGCTGAAAATAAGAGACATCTAACTTACAATTAGCTTAAGCAAAAAGGATAATGTATTGGCTCATAGAATTGAGAAAATCATAGGTAAATCTGGTTTTAGTAACAGTTAGATCCAGAAGATTCACTGGTATTAAAAAGTTTTAGTCTCCTTTTTCTGAGTGTTCCCCTTATTCTCTGCAGCTTCAGATAAGCCAACTATATCTGCTAAAGGTAATGCTAACTACAATTCCAGTGTCACATTATGCCACACTGGCAACCCCAACTAAGAAGAATCTCTCTAGTGGCAGCTGGGTGGCTCAGTAGGTTAAGCATCCAACTCTTGGTTTTGGCTTGGGTCACCATTTCATGTTTCATGAGTTTGAGCCCCACATTGCAACTTTTTTCTCTCCCTCTCTCTCTGTGCCTCCCCCCCCCCAAAAAAATAAATAAATAAACATTGAAAAAAGAAGAATCTCTCTCAATCTCCCTCTCACAATCTCTCTCACTCTCCATAAGAATAGAGAAATTTCAGGGACAACTACTGAACCCTAAATAGGTCATATACCTATCTTAGTAAAGTCACTGGGCTAGAAAGAAGAGCACCTGAGAATAATTCAGCCTGAGCATGAGTTCACATGGTAGCCAATTGGTTCACATGAGCCAATGTGGTAGCCAGATATATTGACTGTGTTTACAAGATCACATGGTATTGAGGAAAGATAAGGACCAGCTGCTTTGTTCGAAATAAATAAATAAAAGGATAACAAAAATAATCATTTCTCCATTTAAGTAAGGGAGATCCTTTGGGTTCTGAATCACCTAGATTGACTTTAAATTCTGAGGTGTTCATCCAATTATCCTCAAATATTTGTTGTACACCTACTATGTGTCAGGCACTCTGTTAGTTACTGTTGAGGAAACAAAGATTATTAGCTTTGATTTACAGAAGTGACAAATGTAATATACCTATATGTAATTCTGGTCAAAAGTAGGATATGGCATGTGTCATAAAGAGTAATAAAAGTGGAACAAAAGATAAGGATTTTAGAATCATACATATAGAGGCAACAATGAAAGCACTGTAAACAAATGACACTGAAATTTTGAGAGAGAGATAAAGAAAAAAGAGAAATTAAAACTAAAGAGAGAAAGAAGTCAGAATAAACTTTTATATCCTTATTCAAGTTGTATCTACATTCAAGGAGAATGTGAACTCCTTAAGAGTAAAACTTTAATCTTGCTTTGAGCAACACAAATCTAATAATAGAGAAAAGGACAATATTAATATTAAATAATATTTATTGAGTGTTTTTTTATGTTAGGTGTTATGCTAATTTTCCTATTCATCCCTCAAAACAATCTTATGAATTAGGTATTATTCTCAACATCCCCATTTTATAGATGAGAACACTGAGACTCAGAAATGTTCAATAATCTGCTTAAGCAAATTCTAGATTTGAGGTCTTATCATGTTCAGGATTTAACCTCTTAATCAATATATTGTAGTCAACATTTTCAAAGGCTACATCTTCTCATGTGAGTCAAGGAACAGATTTGGTATAAATTACCAGAAATGGTGTTCTTTGAGCTTTTAGTTACTCTCATGTGATCTCAGCTTCTTGCCCAATGTCAACCACAACATCATTCTCTGCTTAGATTCATTTGGCAGACTGAAATAATCCAGAAACCCTGCTGTTTGAGAGGAGAGTGAATGGGTAGAGCAGAGAAATAAACAAGGCTATAGTATAGTAGAAGCTTTTGGCTTTGTACTAGCAAAATAAAACTCAGTGGTACTATTATAGATTGAATTGTGTCACTCCAAAATTAATATGTTGAAATCCTCACCTCAAGATTCTAAGGATGTAACTATTTGGAAATAGGGTTTTCACAGAGATAATCAAGTGAAAACACACTTGGTTAGATTGGATGGGCTCCAATCCATTACACCAATGGGAAATTTGGACACATTAACATTCACAGAGGAAAGACTACATGAAAAGATACAAAGGAGAATACTATGTAAAGATGAAAGCAGATATTGAAAATGATGTATCTATAAGGCAATAAATATTAAAGATTTCCAGCAAACCACCAGAAGCTAAGAGAGAGGCCTAGAACAGATTCTCCCTCACAGGCCTTGAGAGGAACCAACCCTGGAAGGATCTTGATCTTGAACTTCTACACTCCAGAACTGTAAAACAATAAATTCCTCTTGTTAAAGTCACCCAGTTTGTGGTGTTCTGTTACCTCAGTCCTAGGAAATTAATATGTATCTTCAAGAAATCTTAGGATAAATCTAACCCTCTTGCAAATGAATAAAGCAATTCCCAATGCTTTCTTTCATGGCGGTGCCGTGTTAAGAAAGCCAGTTCACAATGAAAATAGCTGGATCAAACTTCCACCTGTGATTTTATAGCCTGATAGGAAACATTTGCAAATAATTTGACATAAATATTACATTTTTGTGCTTCCTAATTTGTTAATATGTTTTCTGAAGAGAATGCTTTTCTTTCTGCCAGAAACAGGACACCTGATTCCTAAGAGATCATTTACATTTTTTGTTCTGGGCTTCTCGACACATCTAGATACTGAGAATGGATTGTTTACACATTAGTTCATAGGTCAAAATCACATTAAAACATTCTCAAATATCAAGAAAATGTTTTTATTTTAATAAAAGTCAACAGCTCATCTAATTGTTAATTTGAAGAGGTCTGACAGGAATCGTGGTAGAAGATCCTTATCTGAGGTTTTGGAAAGAAGATAAAACATGGCATGAATCAGAGTTGGGAGCTGTATTCATAAGCACATTCCCAGAGAGTATACAGAACTAAAAGTTTAAACATTTACTGTGTTCTTGAGTAAACTGAGAATGTGAATAAAATATATCAATGTGGAACACCACAGCTCCCTGAGGGGAAAAGTCATACACAAATGTGCCTCTGTAGGCTTACCTTTACAGACTGGTGGCTTGAGGGACATTCCAAGCCAGCAGAATGGTCACTCCTGTGTGCCTGAAGGAAGAAAAGCATAGCTTTTGGCAAAATCTAACAGAGTCACTGACCCTCTTCCTGGACCTGATAAGCTTTCCTTCCTCCCTTCCCACCTTGCTTCTTCTTTCCTTCCTTCCTTTTCAGTATAAATATGGATTTGGTTTTTTTTTTCCTGTAACAATAATGCATGTTCGGAGTTGTAAAGGACCCCCATGGTTTTCAACACAGGACTATCAAAATTAAGGAACATTGTGAAGCAGGCATCCTGTTTCTAATTTTCTCAACTCTGAGTATGACTGTAGCAGTATAACATATTGGTTGGACACTGATTTCAAAGTCAAATAGCCCTTGTTTTAAACTGACAAGTCCTCTTATTTGCTGTATGCAACTTTAGGAGTAGTACTTAGGCATTTATGCTTCCTCATTTGTAAATTAAGGTTGATCATTGTACCTCCATCACATGGTCTGAGAACAGAACAAAACAAAACAAGATGGTATCTGAAGATCAGATAGCATAGGGATAACCACTTGGTGAATACTTAATAAATGTAAAGTAATAATCATACTTATAAGGAAAAGTAATTATATGACATTCTGGAAAGTTCAAAACTTTGGCAATGGTAGAAAGAGTAATCGTTGCCAGGGAGTTGGGGGAGCATGACTGTCAGGTGACAGTTGAATACATGGAATACCTTCTGGAAGGTGGTAAAACTATTCTGTTTGATACTGTAATGGTGGATATATGACATTATGTATGTCAAGATCCATAAAACATTCTAGCATAAAGAGTGAACCTTACTATATGAAAATTAAGAAAAAAACCTTTTGGAGGTCAGGGTATCATATGATGAACTGTAGAATGTGATAAAACTAACTGTATTATAAATGTGAGAAATAAACCTAACCATATTACAAATATATAAAGCAATCTTACCTGAAGGAATTTGGGGGGGAAACGTGACCTAAGTAATTTTGAATCGGTGAAATAAACTATATATTAGCACTGTGTTCGGGTGAATAAAGTTGTTTCTTATGGAGATGCAGTTAATTTTGATACTGCTGTACATATACACTGGAATTGAACAATTAAGTAATGAGGTGCTGGATGCTGGGAGTCAGGTCTCTCAGTGTTGCAGTGGAAGATTACAGAGAGCAAGGGAGGAGGCTAGAATGAGTCATGTGATAATGGATTACAGTTGGAGACACCAGTATGAACTCATGTCTAGCTTAGTATAGACACAGGTGATTACAGACAGAAATAATTTTAGATATGCATATATGAACAGGCTGGTATCCATACATGAAACTCTTTGCTCTTTCAGTGGAGAGAGCCTAGAAGCAATGACACCTCAGTAACAACAACAAGCTCACCTACCACCTAGATCTTTTTCTTTTTTCTTTTCTTTTCTTTTCTTTTTTCTCTCTCTTTCTTTTCTTTCTTTATTTCTTTTTAAGAGAGAAAGAGAGAGAGAATCGTAAGCAGGCTGCACATTCAGCACAGAATTCAATCTCACTGATCATGAAATTATCACGTGAGCCAAAATCAAGAGTTGGACACTTATCCAACAGAGCCACCCAGGTGCCCCTATATCTTGTTTTCTAATACCACTTTCCAATAAAGAGAATCAGGGATCCTTGGAGAAAGGGCCATTTCTAGGACTAGGGCAGTAAATATATAAGATGAGCTTAGAGCATCTTATAGTGCCAGAAAGTAAAGAAACACTTGTTTTAAAAAATGGTGATGTACACAAAGGGACATAGTATATCATTAAAAGGGCCCCCAATGGTCAAGGCTACAAAATTTGAGGAACACAATAAATAAAGTAGTATTGGTTTATAATCCAAAATAAAAAAATTTTTGAATCCATACTGATACAGATAAGTAATTAAACAAATAATAAATGAGGGAGAATAGACAAATCTTTAGTGTAGGTACTCTGCTCTCAAGGACATAAAGCATAAGTCCCCGTGGTGACTTCCTTCCACAGACTACAATATAGATAAAGGGAGAAAGAGTAACTTTACAGTGGATAAACCTCACAATCACAAGCTCAGTCAGTTGGTCAAGGGAAATATCAACATGATAAGAGTATGTACTCCTGATATGTGATGAAAATGGCACTCTACCTGTGTGGTCTTCCTCCCAAAAACCCATAACCCTAGTCTAATCATGAGAGATACATCAGACAAATACCAGTTGAGGAACATTGTACAAGACAGTGTAAAATCAACCAGTATTTTTCTAAAATGTCAACGTCATCAAAAACAATGAAAGGTTGATAAACTATCACAGCCAAGAGGAGCCTCAGGACACATGGGGACTACATGTCATGTATATCCTGAGGGTGAGGGGGGCCCTCAAACAGAAAAAGGACATTACATAAAAAAATCAAATACATCAAAATAAACTATAGACTTTAGTTAAAATAACCTATCAATATTGATTCAACAATTGCAAACAAATGTAATATAAATGTATAAATATAATACATTAATAATAGGAAAATAGGTATGGGATATGGGGTGATACTGTAATCTATTAAATTAAGATTACAAATTTATTTTAAAAATAAAAAAATATAAAAGCAGAACTATTATATTAAGCCTAAAAATAATAACCAGTATTACTATTTTGGGGGGTAATTAGTATAAGAAATATCTGACATATACTAGGACATTATTAAACTTAAATGTTTTTAATCATTGCTCTAAGAAACNTGTAAATGTCAGTGACTTTTAATTTAATTTAATATAATTTAATTTTATTTTATTTTATTTTATTTTACAGTGTGTGTGAGTGTGCGCGTGTGCATGCACAGTGGGGGTGGTGGGGAGAGACAGAGAAAGAGAGAGAATCCCAAGCAGGCCCCATGCNTGACACGGGGCTGGAACCCAGGAACTGTGAGATCATGACCTGAGCTGAAGTCAGATGCCTAACCGACTGAGCCACCCTGGCACCCCTCTTATACTTTATTAAACTCATATTGAATCTCTTCTTAAAATTAGATCCTCCTTGAACTTGATTTGATATGTTCAACAACCTTACCACCCACTTCAATTTGCCTACAAGGAAATGTTGTGGATNCAACCTTGGGATCATAACCTAAGCCGAAATCAGAAGTTGGACACTCAACTGACTAAACCACCCAGGCACCCCATCAGTGCTTTTATATCCAATAGTCAATTCCTAACATCCTAAACGCTCCATTATTTACAGATCAAAGGATAAGTTGCCCTTTTTATTCGGTGAAACACCACCCAAAACATTAGAGGTCAGTCACAAATTACAGTGACCAATACGAGCCACACAAATCCATTGATGATTATTTTTTCCAATAAAAGTAGATTTCACATCATTTGTGTCTCCTGTGTTTAATTCTTTGCTTCTGAAATCAGAATTTACATACATAGTTTTTAAAGCAAATCCTTTTCTAACAAACTTCACTATGCATAGTAGATTTTATGTAGCACTATTTTCTCTTTAGAAGTGTGCAGGTACTAATGCAAGCTATAACAGGGATAACTAAAAGACTTCTTTAAGCAAAATGACTTAAAACAATCATATAATAATCTCTATACTTCCAGAAAGCTGCCCTTTCCCTCCCTACAAATAGAAATGCACATCTTGGGGGGGCGGGGACTGGATAACTCAGTCAGTTAAGCGTCTGACTCTTGATTTTGGTTCAGATCATGATCTCATGTTTCTTGAGTTCAAGCCACTGTGATGGGCTCTGCACTGAGAGCACAGAGCATGCCTGAAATTCTCTCTCTCTTCCCCCAGCCCTGCATTTGAGCACTCACACGCTCTTTCTCTCTCTCTCAAAATAAATAAAAACTTAAAAAATATTTTTAAAGTAATACAAATCTCTGAATCAGTATTTTATGAAGACTGTACTTTAGTGGCTTGAAGGTAAATGATGACACAGAGAGGTGAAAAGAAATAGTAGAGACAGTTGAGTCCCCACCATCACATAATGTCATGTCATAAATCTCCCAGTTAATACTCTTGAACTTGCATATCTAGATCTGATATGAGCATGATATAAGCATAATTTGAAATTTTATGGTTCTTTACAAGTTCCTAAAACATATAGTGATAATGGCCTTTGACTCAGATGGGCATGTGAAAATATAGATGAAAGAAGACTAAGAAATCCTACCACTTCTCAAAGTGTTCAAAACTATTAAGTTCAAAGACAACTCATTTACTCCTGAACGCAGTGGGGTTTTGATCCATACCAAATGTCTCCATGTACCTACTACCCTGAGTAAACTTTAACTTACATTTGGAGGATATGGACCATTATTTGATCCAGTGTGGGTATTCCCTTTGCTCTTAGTAAAGTATAAAGTGATATGGTAACTTGGTGATTGGCTCAGTGCTCCTGCATGCAGTGTGGGTTCTGAGAGGAATGTAAAAGCAAGTGCAGCCAACTTCTAGATCTTGTAATTCCTTAGTATATTTCATAATTCATGAATTTTACAAAACTTTACTCACCCAAAAGTTTGGAGTTTGGGGGTCTCTGTTGAATGTGAGAGTGTGTGTATGGGTGTGTGTGTGTTGGACTGGGGTGACTTTTCATACATCTAAAAGTCAGTTAAGTTAAAAAGTCAGAGGAAGTTATGCTATAATATGATACTCAAACTCTTTCAACTATAGTACTTGTGACCACAGCCAGGTATATTTTTATCAAATCACATGGACTTAAGTTGAGATAAATATATTTTTCATTTATTTAAATTCACATTAGTTAACATACAGTGTAGTCTTGGCTTTAGGAATAGAACCCAGTGATTCATCTCTTACAAAGCACACTCAGTGCTCATCTCAACAAGAGCCCTCCTCAGTGCCCACTACCTATTTCACGCATCCCCCCTCACAACCCCTCCAGCAATGCTTAGTTTGTTCTCTGTATTTAAGAGTCCCTTATAGTTTGCCTCCCTCTTTGTTTTTATCTAATTTTTCCTTCCTTTCCCCTATATGCATCTGTTGAGTTTCTCAAATTCTACCACACACACACACACCACATATTTTTTATCCATTCATAAGTTGTTTTTTTTGTTTTGTTTTTTTTGTTTCTTTTTTTTTTAATAGTTTATTGTCAAATTAGTTTCCACATTACACTCAGTGCTCATCCCCACAAGTGTCCTCCTCCATGCCCATCCCCCCCTCCCTCCACATCCATCAGTCCTCAGTTTTTGTCAGCATTCAAATACTTGGGTTCTTTCCATAATTTGGCTATTGTTGATAGTGTGCTAAAAACATTGGTGTACATGTGCCCCTTCAAATCAGTATTTTTGTATCCTTTGGATAAATACCTAATAGTGCAATTGCTGGGTCATAGAGTAGTTCTGTTTTTAATTTTTTGAGGAACTTCCCTACTGTTTTCCCAGAGTGGCTACACCAGTTAGCATTCCCACCAGCAGTGCAAAAGAGATCCTCTTTCTCTGCATCCTCACCAACATCTGTTGCTGCCTGAGTTGATAATGTTAGCCATTCTGACAGGTGTGAGGTGGTATCTCATTGTGGTTTTGATTTGTATTTCCCTGACCAGGAATGATGTTGAGCATGTTTTCATGTGTCTGTTAACCATCTGGATGTCTTCTTTGGAAAAGTATCTATTCATGTCTTCTGCCCATTTCACTGGATTATTTGGTTTCTTTGGGTGTTGAGTTTGGTAGGTTCTTTATATATTTTGAATACTAACCCTTTACCCAATGTGTCATTTGCAAATATCATCTCCCATTCTGTTGGTTGCCTTTTAGTTTTGCTGATTATTTCCTTCAATGTGCAGAAGCTTTTTATCTTGATGCTGGGTCATTTGTATTTAGATGTGAAAACAAGATTACACACGTGAGAGATGCTGGACCCCACTGGAACCATAAGGCAATGAGGTGTCCATTGCTGACACTGGGGTCTCTGCCTCAAGCTTCCCCTATTTCTCTCTTACTGTAAGGCAAACTAAAGCAAACCTCTTCATATTGCTTCCAGAATTTAATAAAAGAAGTCTTATATTTGCTTATCTAAATGTCATTCTGCACTTACTTTGGTCTCTTTATTTCTCTTTCTGTAGCTATTCCCAGGGGAAAAAATTGAAGTATGCCACGTTATATACCACATAGAAATATGTAAATATTTTAAAATGTTTACTTATTTTAATTCTCCTGAATGCATGTGACTTTATTTTTTCTTGAGAGAGAGAGAGGGTGCAAGGGAGCAAAGGGCAGAGAGAGAATCCCATTTAAGGGACAAGAAAGAGAGGGATAAAGAGAGAGAGAAGCAAGGCTCACTCGCAGCGAGGCTTGTGGTCACCTGGCACAGAGCAGGACACAAGCTCGCCCGAAGCAGGGCTCGAGCTCATCTGACCTTTAAAACACAACACTGTTTTATGTTTGGAGAAAGCATGTGATCCACTTAGAGATGAATTTTGACTCTGATCTTTTCTGAAGCGACATTTTAGAATTGATACATAATGGAAATGAACTTTCTTCAGTGTATGCTTTTAATGCAATCTTATTAATGTGTTGTGATTTTTTTCTCTATGATAATAGTATGCAATTATCTATACTTATTATTAAGACCATCTTAATAGAACTTTTATTAAAACTGGAAAGGCTTAGACATAATAATAAGACACATTGAAAATACTTATTTTTAGTGACAGCCTTATAAAGAACATACTTTTCCTTAGAAAGGAACTCTGTGCAGAATTATTTTATATTAATTTCATTCTAATAAAATCAAAGTACATTCTATAAATTAATATGTAAAGTAACACATTCTAGTGGGTTATTTCTAAATTTAGTTTTTATTTTCTTCAATGAAACTGTAAGTTTGAGCAATGTCAAATGAGACTCACTGTAAAGGCATTTCCCCCCATTTTAGCCTCATTTCAGAAATATGGTAAATAGTTGCCTATTTATCTGGTAAAGCATACAGTGACAAGACACATCCTCAAGCTGATGAAACTCTTTCGCGTTTAAGTGGTATTACTATTGACATTATTCTTGAGTCAGCGAGCCTTCCTTTATATGCTCATGTAGAGTGCCCTATCTTGCTGACAGTTTTGATCTGTTGGAGATCATATTTGACCTTGTAGCCTGAACAAAAGTTTTTTTTTCTTAAAAAGGAATGTACTTTTGCCTTCTGAATTTAAGGACACGTAAGCCCATTTTCCAGAAAACAAATTATTGCAAAGAGGAAGCTATAGGTGAGAAGGGACCATGGTGAGACAGAGGCACCAGTGGGATCCTCGGGATGGGGCAGATATCTGGGGCATCATTTACTGGGTATTTATTTCATTCCACACCACGGCTTTATGGGATCATTTTAGGACAGACTGAAGTATTAAACAGAGAAGATTATTTTCACTATATTCTCAAGAAAAAAACCTACTGAGTCCCTTCCACTTGACTCTTCTGGCATAACATTTTTGTGCCTTCATCTCCTTGGCTCCAAAATAGGAATAATAAGATCAAACTCATAAGGTTGTTTCAGGGATTGAATTATTTAATTCTTGAAACACTTTAAATTGTACCTGAAACACATTGCTCATTTGGTTAATGATAGTTCTTGTTATTGATGCCGCTGTTCCTACTGTTACGATAGTTAACAGCATCAAACACAAATAGGGCATCACGTGCATAGTTGTAGGGCTTAATAGAATCTCCACATCTGAAACCTGTAAGGAAGCTAGGTGCTAGAAACACACAAATTTGCCATGTTTTTCCTCAAAGCATTGTGAGATACATTTGATAATTAAGCACATCTTTGTCCACTTCTAACTACCCAGGAAAAAACTTGTGAGTCTAGTTTGATTTCATGTATTTTAGGCAACTATGCTTGAAAATGCTTTGAAGATCAAAGAAGATAGAACCATTAGAGCAGATTAAGGAAAACTTTGTCCACTTTGGTAAATGGTTTACAGAATGGCTGAAATACCCTTCTCTGCCCATGAGGAGTTCCCTTCTGCGAGGATTCCAGGTCAGGCTATGGGACGTGCTTTGGCCAGTGGAATAATAACAAATGTGATTCAAGTAGCAGAGTGAAAGTTGCCTATATTAGGGTTCTCCAGAAAAACAGGACTGATATTTTTATATATATAATATTTATTAATATATAAAATTGTATTAATATATAATGTGTGTTAACATATATTTATTTTATTTTAATATTAGAATACTAATATAAAATAATGTATAGGTATATATTTGTAACTTAACATTATATAATATTATTTATATATGTAAAACCTATTAGTCATGTTTCTTTCTATATAGATAGATTATATGTATATACAATATGTAATCTATATGTAAGATATAATCTAGAGCAAGAGTAAGAGAGATTTATTGTATGGAATTGATTCACATGATTATGGAGGCTGAAAAGTCTCATGATGTTCAGTCAGCAAGCTGGGGTCCCAGGAGAGCTGATGGTGATAAGTTCCAGCCCAAGAGTGGAAGATTGATGTCCTAGCTTGAAAATAGGCAGAGACAACAAATTCTCACTTAACTGGCCTCTTGTTTTATTCAGGCATCCAACCAATTGGATGTGGCCCATCCACTGTGGGGAGGGCAATCTGTTTTATTTAGTCTACTGATCCAAATGTTAGCCTCATCCAGAACACTCTCACAGACACACCTAGAATTATGTTTGACCAAATATCTGGAAGCCCATAGTCACATCAAGTTGGCACATAAAACTAACATCACATTAGTGCTCATACAGTGGCTTCCTCTCTTGCTACTGGACTCTTCCTCCATGTGAAATAGCCCAGGCTAGCCTGCTGGAGGCTGAAAGTCCACAAGCAGAGAGAGAGACCACACGGCTAGCTGTCTAAGTTGAGGTCCCAGATATTTGAATAAATTCTACCCCAGCCCAGACAGATTATAATCTATAATCAAAAGAACAATTTACACACTCATAAAAACATGAGAAATAATAATTGTTTGATATTTAAATCATTAAGTTTTGGAATAGTTTTTTATATAGCAAAAGTAAGCTGATTTGACCATTGAACTTGATTTGATAATTGAACTGAAAAAAAATCTCAGTCAGTTAAGCATCCAACTTCAGCCCAGATCACAATCTTACGGTTCCTGAGTTTGGCCCTACATCGGGCTTTGTGCTGACAGCTCAGAGCTTGAGCCTGCTTCAGATTCTGTGTTTCCCTCTCTCTCTGCCCCTCACCTGCTCGTGCTCTCTCTCTCTCTCAAAAATAAACAAACATTAAAATAAAAATAAAATAATAAAATAAAATAAAAATTTTAAGTAACATCAAATTTTAAAAATTGTAGTTGAGTAGGCACAAATATATAGTGAATCTCAAGACTAAGTTTTAAAAAATGGTAAAAAGCAAATTAAATATTATGTGAGTATTGAAAATATTGGAGATACCATTCCAATTCTAAAATGATGACCTAAACATTAATTTCAAGCACTTTCAATATCAAATAGGAAAAACCATTTGCAAAATAATGCCCATACCATAAAACTTACTATTTTTAAATTGTACAATTCAATGAATTATAGAACATTCAGAGTTGTGCAACCATCAGGATATTTTCATCACCCCAAAAAGAAACTCTGTCACTCCCCATTGTCCTTCTTCCCCAGTCCCTGCCAAACACTAATCTACTTTCTGTCACTATGGATATGCATATTCTGGACATTTTACATAAACAGAATTACACCGTCTGTGGCTTTCTATGTCAGGCTTCCATCACTTAGCCTAGTGTTCAAGTTCATCCATACTGTAGCATTTATCAGTACTTTACTTCTTTTTATTGTTAAGTAATATTGTATGGTTATACCACAGTTGGATTATCCACTCATTAGTTGATGAGCATTTAGGTTGTTTCCTTTTTTTTTTTTTTTTTACTTTTAAATAATACTGCTATAAACATTTGAGTACAACTTTGTTTATAAATGTATGTCCCAATTCTCTTGTATATACACCTAGAACTGAAAGTTCTGGGTCATATGGAAACTCTATATTCAACATTTTGACGAACTGTCCAACTATTTTACATTCTAATCAGGAATATATGAGAGTTCTAATTTCTTTTTATCCCCAACAACTTGTTACTTTCCTTTTTTAAAAAATGTTATATAGCCATCCCAGTAGGGGTGAAGTAATATCTCATTTTGGTTTTGATATGCATTCCATTGATAACTCATGTGTTGAACATCTTTTTACATGCTAAGTTTTCATCAGCATGTCTGTCCTCATTGAAGAAATATCTGTTCAAATTCTTGCCTATATTTTAATTGGGATATTTGTCTTTTTATTGTTGAGTTGTGTTCTTTATATATTCTAGATACAAGATCTTTATCAGATATTTAATGTGCGAATGTTTTATCCCATTTTGTGGGTCAGTTTTTTACTTTTTTGATAATATCACTTGAAACACAAATTTTGTCTACTTCATTTTGATGAAGTACATTTATCTCTTTCTTGTGTTGCTCATGCTTTTGGGGTCATATTTTAAAAACTATTGTTTAAACCAAGGTCACAGATATTTACTCCTGTTTTCTATTTAAGAATTCCATCATTTCAGCTGTTATGTATAGGTCTAACACACTTTGAGCTAACATTGTAGATGGTAGAGGCAGGGTCCAACTTCACTCTTTTGTATATGAATATGTAGGTGTCCCAATGTCATTTGCTAAAAACGCTGTTCTTTCTTCATTGAATTGTCATGCCTCCCTTGTCAAAAGTCAGTTGACCATAGATGTGTTGGCTTATTTCTGGACTCTTGGGTTGAATATTATGTGATCTGTGTGTCTATCTTTATCCCAGCACCAGGCTGAGTTGAATACTGTAGCTCTGTAGTAAGTTTTGAAATCAGAAAGTGTGAGTCATCTAACTTTGTGTTACCTTTTCAAGTTTTTTTTTTTACTATTCTGGGTCCCTTGCATTTCTACGTGAATTTTAGGATTAGTTTTGTACATTATTGCAGAGAAGGGAGTTGGAATTTTAGCAATATTAAAGTCTTCTGACCCTTGAACATGTGATGTCTTTCCATTTGTTTAGGTTATCTTTAATCTCTTCCAATCGTTTTATGATTTTCAGGGTACAATTCTTGTACTTCTTTGGATATATTTATTCCTAAGTATGTTATTCTTTCTGATGCTATTGTAAATGAAATTGTTTTCCTAATTTCATTTTAGGATTTTTCATTGCTAGTATACAAAAAATAATATTGATTTTATATATTGATCTTGTATCAAGCAACTTTGCTGAACTCTTTTATTAACACTAACACTCTGTGTGTGTGTGTGTGTGTGTGTGTGTATTCTTAGTGTTCTTTTATATATCTGAAAATATAGAGACACATTTACTTCTTCATTTCCAATCTGGATGTCTTTTATTTCTCTTTCTTGTCTAACTGCCCTGGCCCAATACTATGGTGAATAGAAACTATGAAAGTGGACGTTCCTGTCTTTTTCTTGATCTTAGAGAGAAAGCATTCAGTCTTTCATATGGACTACGATTTTATCTGTAGGTATTTTGTAGATACCCTGAATTAGGTTCAGAAAGTTCCCTGTAATTTCTAATGATCTTTTATTCTAAAATCATATAGGATTTTGTCAAATATTTGTTTTGTTCTGTTTTTTTTGTCTATTGAGATAAATCTTTTTTTCTTTATTCTCCTAATATGGTGTATTACATTGAATGATTTTCATATGTTGAAACACTGTTGCATTCTTGGAATAAATCTCAAATGGTCATGTGTACTCTTCTTATATATTTTAGATTTAGTTTGCTAGTATTCTGTTGAAAATACAGATACTTGTATATTCATAAGAGATATTAGTCTGTACTTCACTTTTCTGTGATGTCTTTGTCTGGTTTTGGTACCAGGGTAATACTGGCCTCATAGAATGAGTTAGAAGTGTTTTCTCCTCCTCTTCTTGGAGGGAGACAGTTGGAGAGTATGTGAAAGATCAATGTTAATAATACTTTAAATGTTGGGTAGAACTCACCAGTTGTAGCTGTTTAGTGACATTTCTGAAACTAATTCTGTAATGTCTCTGTTCTTTGTCATGTGAAAACTCTACCAAGTTAGTCTAGTGATGACCTAGTGATTAGACAAAAATTTCTCAAAGATCAAAACCAATAAATATCCCAGTGTTTACTGAGATTTGTGTACATGTTGGAGCACACTTCTAACACTCAGTTTACAACTCTGTCTTTGCTTCCTCTTTCTGCTTGTGCAGAGTTTTAAGGTGAACCAGAAGTGAGAGCCACAGCCTTCCCAGACCCTTTCTGATTATGCATAGGACTACATATGTGAATGAAACTCCAGGTTCCCAGGAATATGTCAGAACTTTCCAAAGCCTGTATAAACACCTCACTCCTCAGCTTTTACTTTTAAGCTTTTCAGTCAGCCCATTGTTTGTGGCAATTGTTAATCATCACCTCAGGCCTGGTAATTTTAAAACACTTGCCTGGAAATATTTTTCATAAATGCCCTCTGAGGAGAAGCTTTTAGCATTGGGCAAGCTTGAGTCAGGTCAGATAAAGACAAGCTTTTGTAGTTGGGTCTTCCAAGGAACCATCTAACAGAGCAAATAATAGCAGTTCTTTGGGAATGAAGCTACGGAACAACTACAGTTCTGTTCCGCCCCCTCCGGGACGGAGGTCTTTCCCTATTGGGAAAATAGGCTCTTTTTTTTGNCAAATAATAGCAGTTCTTTGGGAATGAAGCTACGGAACAACTACAGTTCTGTTCCGCCCCCTCCGGTATTGGGAAAATAGGCTCTTTTTTTTATTTTTTCAAGGCAAGGGTTGAGGTGGAGAGTGGAAATAGGAATTGCTGTTTTTACTAGAGTTTGGCAGTGTTTCTTAAATAAATGCTTCCTGGGTTGCTACAAGGCTTTTTCTAAATCCCAGAGTTCTGAAAAAGTTGATTCTATTTTGCTAATTTTTTTTTGTAGCTTTTATGGAGAGATACATTTTTGGATGCCACTTTCACTACACATAACTATTAGCAGTAAATTAACCATACCAAAATTGAATTGTTATGGTACAGTAAGGTCACCAGTATGGATCAGTAATTTTGTGACAACTCAATTGGCAATACTAAGAGAAGAAAAAAATAAATTAAATAAAATAGTTAAGTGAAATAGATAAATAAACAAACCAACAAACAAATAAAATATACTGTAGCAAATCAGACATCTCAACATTTAAACTATGAAATATGACTGTAGGAAACAAGAGAATATCTTCTCTAAATATGAAGAACAAGTAAGTATTAAATGCATGTATACAGGTGGTATGTGCTTGGGTTACTACTTAAGAGAAACACTATTCAATGACAGCTCCCAGGATCTAAAAGAATCAATCACAATGTTCTAAATTAGGACAACAAATTATAAGATGTAGCTAATGAATTAAGAGTAAGTTATACTTGTTATATGAAAGCAAAGGCGCTTATTAGGAACAAGCTGTGTAAGAATTTTAAAGTCACTTTGCACTTAAACTCTTGTCAGGCATGACTGATGATACAAGAAGAAACTAAGAGGAAAGATTTTTGTGGCTGTACTTGTATTTGCTGACACTACAAAAAGCCAAATCTCTACTACGCAAAGAATGAGTTCACAATGGAAAAACACCGAAGCACCTAAATGTGACTGTATACTGTACATAAGACAAAAGCAAAACTCAGAAAATGCTTTCTGTGAAAACATAGCTGAATTCCTAATTATTGTATTGGTATCTCTGCATTTGCTTTCATCTATCAAGGAGTTTTCTTTTGATATTCAGTCTTCTCTGACTGTGATGAGGTTTTTCAAATCCTATTTTTCTTGTTTGTCCTCAGAGCAATCGATGGGGTAGATGAGATAAATAGAACTATTCTGGGAGACACAGAATTCTAAATTAAATAATAAAGTATGTCTTAAAATGACAAAGACTAAGTGCTCTTTCAGTTGGGCCATGCAGTGTTTAAAAGGCCACTTTAATTTGGTACCTGTTGGGGTACAGACAACAAAGACATTTAGTTAATGATTGTTCATCATTATAGAGGGCAATTTAGCAGTGTGTACAGAGCCAAACCCTCCCTACAGAGTCCTCACAAAACCCTCGATTATACTTAGAGGACTACCTTCATCCTTTAGATGACACTGCATGGCTTTAAAAAGTGAATTTTCTCTCTCTCAGGCTCTGGGTTCATCCTTAATTTCTCATATATCTGACTTCCTCTTGCAATTAACAGTAATTTCTAAAGAAAACAAGCATACTATTGTCTACTACTAATTTTATGTGCTTCACCCTTCTCCTTTCATTTAGATGATATGCTGCTAGATTCCTAAATGTCTGTATCACCCTCTCCTTTCCTCTTCTCTCTTCTTTCATTCATGGATTCCTCTCCTCATTCCATTCCACTCTGGTTTCCTGGTAGGCAACAAATGCCTACCTCTTCCATCTACTGAAGCAATTCATCCCAACGGTTTTGAAACTGTAAAACCTACCCCAATTGAAAGAAGTTGTTCAGGGGTGCCTGGGTGGCTCAGTCAGTTAAGTGTCTGACTTTGGCTCATGTCATGATCTCAAGGTTTGTGGGTTCGAGCCCCACATTAGGCTCTGTGCTGACAGCTAGCTCAGAGGCTGGAGCCTGTTTCAGATTCTCTCTCTCTCTCTCTCTGACCCTCCCCTGCTCTCTCGCTCTCTCTCTCTCTTAGAAATAAAACATTAAAAAAATTAAAAAAGAAGAAATTGTTCAACTTTAAAGTTTATTTATTTATTGAGAAAAAAGAGAGAGGTAGGGGCAGAGAGAGCGAGGGAGAGAGTATCTTCCCAATTCAGGATTGAATTCACGAACCATGAGTTTATGACCTGAGCCAAAATCATGAGTTGGATGCTAAACCAACTGAGCCACCAAGGCATCCTGAAATTGTTCAACTTTATCATGCCTCTGGCCTGTATAAATATAATTTTGAAAGTTTCTCCTCACTTCTTATTCTAAAAAATAATTTTTTAACTGTCTAGTCATATCTGTAGGAAGTTGTCTGCTTGGCTGTCTCCATTTCCCATTATCTAGTCACTGAAATAGGGATTCTATCCCAACTATTCCACAGAAACAACATACACTTTACAAACTTTATCTTACTGAAAGTTTCTGTAGCACTTGAAGCCCCTGGCCACTCATGGCTTACAAAACACTGTTTCTTTGACTTCCTTAGGACTACACCTTGGTTTTTCTTCTGCTTCACTGGGCCATGCTTCTCAGCCTCCTCCTTAGATTCATCTCATACTCCTCTTCCTCCAGTGCTTATTTTCCTCACAGACCTCCTAGTGGCGCTCCTCTTTTCTCTGTATACACTCTTCTTGGGCAAGTTCATCCATTCCTTTCATTACAGTTACTAGATCTAAATTTATGATTCTCAATTTTTAGCCAAGAATTTTCTCCAGAGCTTCTCATTTCTATATCCAACTTGGCTTCTGAATGTGTCCATTTACATGTCTGACAGGATGTAATCCTATAAGACATGTAATCCATCTAAAATTGAACTCATTATTATTCCCATTATTTCTGCTTCTCCTCTTATAGTCCATACTCCAGTGACTGGTGCCAAAGCAGTGGCAGACATGGTAGAATGTCTATCCAAAATCCATCCTTGCCCTTTTCTCCTTCCTAATAGAATCCAGTTTTCTTTGGATTTCTACCCTCCTCCAAGGGATCCCTGAGCTCTAGCCCTGCATGTCCTGGTTGGTTGAGAGCACATTAGACTAGTAACAGTAGAATCATTTCCCTTGCCAATAGTGGTTTGGGTGGATGTGTGATCAAATTCTGGCCACCAATGAGACATGAACTGAAGTACCTTGGGGGGCTTCTGGGAAGGTGCCTCATTCTTTTTTTTTTTTTTAAAGTTTTATTTATTTCTGAGAAAGAGAGAGTCAGCGTGAGCAGGGAAGAGTCAGAGAGAGAGGGAGACACAGAATCTGAAGCAGGCTCCAGGCTCTGAGCTAGCTGTCAGCACAGAGCCTGATGCGGGGCTCGAACCCACGAATCGCGGGATCATGACCTGAGCCGAAGAAGGACGCCCAACCGACTGAGCCACCCAGGTGCCCCAAAGGTGCCTCATTCTTAATAAAAGACACAGAAAGAAACTGTCACCTTTGGTGCCCTTGAATGTTGTTGACCTTGGATTAATTCTTGGAACTGTTATAGGCATCTCATATTTCCAGAAGGAGCTTGCCTGAGAACAAACACATGATACGACAGAAGATAGATTTTTTTTTTTTTTAAGATCAGAAAGGGGTGTCTGAGTGGCTCAGTCAGTTAAGCGGTCGACTCTCAATTTCTGCTCAGGTCATGACCTCATACTTCATGAGTTCAAGCTCTGTGTGGGGCTCTATGCTGGCAGTGTAGAGCTTATTTGGGATTCTTTCTCCCCCTCTCTTTCAGCCTTACCCCCAATCATTCTCTCTCTCTCTGTCTCCCTCAAAATACATAAATAAACTTTAAAAAAAGTGTCAGAGAAACAAAATTATCATTCCAGTCCTCAGGTTGCTGTTTTACTGAATGATGGTTCAGATCAGTGGTTCTCAAACTTGGCATGCATTATAATCACCCAAAAGACTTCTAAAATAGATATTACTCAAATGCTACCCCACTCCAAGGTTTTGATTAAATAGATCTAGAGTAGGGCCTGAAAATTTGCACCTCAGACATGTTCCCCATGTGATGCTAGTACTGCTTATCCAAAGAATACACTTTAAGAACCACCAGTTTAAATCCCTGACCAGGGTTTCCTACTATTTGGTTTTTTTTTGTTGTTTGTTTGTTTTTAATATATTTTTATTTATTTCTAGGAAAGAGAGAGAGACAGTGTGAGCAGGGGAGGGTCAGAGAGAGAGGGAGTCACAGACTGAAACAGGCTCCAGGCTCTGAGCTGGCAGTCAGCACAGAGCCCGACATGGGGCTCGAACCCACGAACCGTGAGATCATGACCTAAGCAAAAGTCAGACGCTTAACCGACTAAGCCACCGAGGTGCCCCAATGGTTTCCTACTATTTGTAGCCAAAACATTTTAGTGACTAGATAAAGCTATGCACTCTATTGTCGAAGCACCAGAATCTTGTAGCTCATTCTAAACTCTCCTTTTCTCCACACATGCAATCTATTGTGCAATGTTATTTACTCTACCTTTTATTTTTTTTTAATGTTTATTTATCTATTTGGAGGGGGGGAGAGAGAGAATTAATGAGTGGGGGAGGAGCAGAGAGAATTTCAAACTGATAACACAGAGCCCCACTCGGGTCTCAGTCTCACAAAAGGTGAGATCATGACCTGAGCTGAAACCAAGAGTTGGATGCTTAAGCATTGAAGCCCCTCAGGTGCCCCTGCTCAATCTTTTAAATATGTCTTGCATTTGTATGCTTTTCCACAGTGGTGATGGGTCTCTCCCTTAGATTACTGCAACAATCCAACTGGTCTTCTACTCTCTCCCTTCAAGTTCATAAGGCCTTTGGGGAAAGCTTTTGAAATGGTAAATTTTGTTGTTTGGGGCTTAAAACTTCACAGGGGCTCCCGAAGCAGGCTAGAATATAGTAAAAAGTCTGTACCTCGAACAACAGTCCCTTCTCCCACATACTGCAGATTCATGTCTTGTAACACTCAACCTTACACTTGCCTACTCCCTCTTTCCAGAATGTCTCCTAGTCCTTTGAGATCACTGTGCTCTGGGCTCCTCTGTGCCTTCCCGTGTGCTCTTCTGTTCTCTCCCCCCTCCCCCTGCCCCTTCTCTGTTGCTTAGACTGCATCTGTTCATCTCGAATTAAAGTTTCTGTTTAGATATTTCTTCCTCAAAGAACTCTTACCTGGCCTCCCAGGTCTGGGTTTGAAACACATCCTGTGAGCTCTCAGAATACTCTTTACTTCCTTCACAACAGCATTTCTTTACGCTGTTGTAATTACCTCTCCTCTTCTGTACATTTTGGGAGATCAGAAACCACATCCACCTCATCCATCTCATAAAGCCCTCACATAATGCTTGGGACCACATTGTCATTATTCTCTCTCCTCCTCCCCAGCTAGCAAACAGACATTGAGCCAAAAGCTTTACATGCTTAACCTTCTTTTTTTATTATTTATTTAAATTCTAGTTAGTTAACATACAGGGCAATATTGGTTTCAGT
This sequence comes from Crocuta crocuta, assembly GCF_008692635.1. NCBI lineage: Eukaryota > Metazoa > Chordata > Mammalia > Carnivora > Hyaenidae > Crocuta > Crocuta crocuta. The sequence goes on along the minus strand of NW_027532015.1, from coordinate 5,455,485 downwards.
AGAATTCAGTGATTCAGCACTTACATACACATCCAGTGTTCATCACATCAAGTCCCCTCCTTAATACCCATCACCCACCTAGCCCATCCCCCCCCACCTCTCTCCATCAACTCTCAATTTGTTCTTTATCAATAAGCATCTCTCATGGTTTGTTTATGTTCTTCTCTTCCCCTCTTCCCATAAATTCATCTGTTTTGTTTCTTAAATTCTACATATGAGTGAAATCACATGGTATTTGTTTTTTTCTGATTGACTTATTTCACTTAGCATAATACATTCTAGTTTCATCCACACCATTGCAACTAGCAAGATTTCATTCTTTTTGATGGCTGAGTAATATTCCATTGTGTATATATGCCACACATTCTCTCTCTCTCTCTCTATGTATATATATATACACACACACACACATTCATTAGTCCATGGATATCTGGGCTCTCTCTGCAGTTTGGTTATTGTTGATAAAGCTGCCATAAATATTGGGGTACCTGTACCCTTTCAAATCTGTATTTTTGTATTCTTTGGGTAAATGCCTAATAGTGCAATTGCTGGATCGTGCATACATAACCTTCTAACTACCATATTTTGCCTATCTGAAAAATGAAGTTCAAAGAGATCAAAAGAGGGGTCACCTAATAATGAGAAAGCAAGATTTGAACCTAGGATTTGAACAGTTCTAAAATACACTCTCTATTCTTCCTTCTTGGGATATTAGTGTAATAGCACCTAATTTTCTTCTGGAAAAGCACTCCCTCTCCACTCATTCCCTGCTTTCCCTCTCCTGAGATTTCACTTTTTATATTACCCGCCTCCCCCATGTACCTGTGGCTACACATCCTGTGGGAACAAGATTTTATGCAGTTTCCCAGAGATATGAAATGCCTGTCGCTGGTGCCATTCTCAGTTCCCCCCAGCATCTCCCCACAATCCTCTGGGGACACTATCCAGGGTCCTCTTCATGACACAGGCAAAAACGGCATACATTAGAGAGCCAAGAGCTACCCTAAGGATTTCAGTGAGTATGCCTCCCTCCAAATTCAGAAAACACTAGGTTTTAAGAGTAAAAATAAATGTAAGTGCACTCTATAAATTTGATAAATTAATAAAGCTAACAGAAAAATAAACAAAACTGATCTAAAAATATAAAAAGGAGAAATACAGCTGCTCGTAAGATATAAAGCCCATCTCCAGGCCACTCCTAACACTTGCACACTCCTGCGTTGCTACACTAGTTGTTGTCCTGTCTCCCTGGCACATGACAAGCTCTGTAACTCCTGAGCACAGGAACTACTTTTCATCCCTGGAAGCCCAGCATCGAGAACAGCTCCTGACATAACCGCGGTGCTCAAAAAAAGAGCAGTTGTAACAAAATCCAATGAAGAAAATATGTATTTCCATCAAAGGGTTTTGTTCCCTCTTAGCAAGATAGTTCAAAAAAGAAATTTGGTTGAGTAATTTTAAAACTGAGCCTTAATCTGTCTGGCCATATGCTATTGTTAGTATTTCAGAACCAAAATGGAAAGTTAAGTTGTCCTCTATTGTGTCATCTACAATTCTCTGAAGCAGAGATTTATATAAACTGTCACCTTGCCCCATAGTCCATCCAAATTTCATGTTGCAGCCAGGCATGGCCCCCTTCTTCTACGGTGGTACTCCCTTATGCCTCAGGCAACTTTCTGCACCCTGGGACAGCCTGTGTTCAGCTTCTCATTTTACACACAGGCAGGCATCTTCACACCAGTCAGTATTCCCTAGTGACAAGGCCACAGCCCCCTCATACTATGGAGCAGAGGGAAAAGGCAGGGTGAAGGACAGACCCCAGGGCCTTTGTGCCACCACGAGCTCTCATTCTTCATGCAGGCAGTGCTTGCCCTGAAGAACCAGTACACAGATGCTTGATCCCCTACAGGAACAATCTATTCTTGAGACTGATGAAGTTTTTTCCAGTCAGCACTGTTATCTTATAATGAGTAGACTCAAAGCCTCGAAACTGAAGCTTCCTGAGAAAAGAACATCCTGCAGATTGTTTGAACTATATTACTGAAGTTCTTCTTAATGCATGGTGACTCAACCCTGTTTGTTCATTGCAAACATAAGCAGGGCTGATTTTTAAGGGTGTGCCTGGTTAAACATATTGTATACAGCCTCTATATGAAGACCAACACCTGGTTAGAAGCTGCAGTTTATTTTCTGTAGAGTGTTTAGTTTTCACATAGAATAGAAATTGAGAAGGTGGTCATTAAATAAGGTTGGCAGATGTCATACCATGAATGTCCTCCTATATCCTGACTTTTTGCTATAAAGGATGTTATTGGGACAATTGGCAAAACTCAAATGGAGTCTGAAGATCAGAAGGCAGTAATGTACCATTGTTAATGTCCTGATTTTGGTGGCCACATTGTGACCTTAGTGGGCACCAGACATACGCAAGAAGTGTGAAATACAGTACAAAACGTACAAGGATTATCCCAGGTTGCTTACCGTGTAACAGGAAACATATCAAGTGCACGGATAAAATGATGAAAACTGCAAAGCACGGTGTCATAAAGACCAAAGAACAGACAAGAATCTATAGTTCTCAATATTTTCTCCTCCAGTAACATTGACCCTAATACTCTTGGAGATTATGGAAGTCTAGCCCCACATCACTTTGACATGGATATAATTCCATTTCTTTCTCCTTTATTGAATGAACAAAGGAAAGAGCAGAAGTAGCATTATTCTAATATTAGTTTTGAATTTATTCTAATTTAATATGAAAAGGTAAATGATTGATCATCTTGGTGACATCATCTCCACCTAATTCATCTCAAAAACATTTCATTAAATCTCTCAGTATAACTCAGATTAATAAATTTCAAGTAAGGGCCAAGTTTTAAATAGGGCAATAAGTACTATCACCACCTCCTGCTGTCCCCCCACTAAGAAGTATTTCCTGCCCACCCTACCTCAAAAAGCAACCACTACAAAGTTTACATAGGTGCAGCAACTGAGAATCGTAATGCCTGCCACCTTCTCAGTAGCGTTTTCCATGTGTGCCAATAACACTGTGATAATGGATTCACGGGTAGTTCTCAAGTTTAACATTCATTCTTCCACAGTTATAGAGTGTGCTAGATGCTGAGAGAAAGACAGCTCCTCAAGATGCTTACAATTTAGTGGAGGGAGATAATAAACACGGGCAAACTCTGAAATACCTACATACAAAATACATACAAATCCCCCTTCCCCTCCATCTGACTACAAGATTCAGAATGTCCCAGCTCACCTCTCCTCTGACATGTAACCGAATCCCATTTGCCCTCCAGCAAACCCCACTCTATGGAGAAATCAACTTACAGGGGGTCAGGGAGATGCATTTTATGGTAATAGCAGGTTTTCTAACTCCCTTGAATCTACTTCCACATATATAAATCTGGAACAAGCAAACCCACCACTCAGGTTGAAAACTAAATTAAACGTGATCATGAGTGTGAAATCCTATACTGCCCCTCCCAGCTCTCTTCTCTGCTTCTCCAGGGTGGGTAGATCTAGGTCCAGAAATGCAGTGCAAAAATAGAAAGAAACTGATGATGACAGGGAAGGGAAGTTGGGGGATGGGTAGGGAGGGCTGAAGACCTCTCTCTTCTATCACAGCTTTTGGTATTCTTAACCCCAATTGATCTCTCCATGGAAGTGGAGAAAAGACTCTCTGCTTCCTGGCTTCTGTCTGCCCTTCCAACATCAGAAGTAGAGAGGCATCTGGCCACCTTTTCAGGTGCTTTTCAGTTCCTTGAGTACCAGAGAGAGCAGGCTCACTCAAGCTGGGTTGATATTGATCTTCCCAAGGACCTATGGATTTCTGAATTGGCATGTTCTCAGAATCCTCTTTGTTCCTTCCCCCTCGCACCCTCCAGTGCTGGATTCCAAGTTCTGGTGCAGTGTAAAGAAGAGAAAGAGAGAGTCTTCTGCATTTCCCGTCCAGCCACCCATGGTGTCTGGAGTCCCCCTGACACCTGCCTACCCCGCCTCAGCAGCAGCTTTGCTCAGGACAGGTGGATGGACTGGGTGATCGAATGAGGTGGCAACAAGATGGTACAATCAAACTGCATTTTTTCAAACTCATCTGCAAACTCCCACTAATCCTTAATTCTTAATTTCCCTTTCCTCTTCCATCTACTTTCACCAAACCTTAGAGCTACTTCTACGACTTTCCCAAACTGCTAAACCCTTGGACCCTTCTCACCCTTCTTTTCTAATATCTCAAAGGCCAAAGGTACCTTCCTTAGAGAAGGGCATAAAAGAAAAGGAGGGTAGGAGGGGAAAAGTCAGAGGAGGAAACCAGAAGGAGAGTGTAAGTTGGGACCCCTCGTGTGATATCAGATGTTGACTAGTCACAAGTGTCACTCTCCCTCTCTCGTGAGCTCTGCCAGCATCATCCCCAGACTCCCACATAAGCACACACAAGTTCTCTATGGAGGAATGTTCTGCTCTGTTCCTGCAACAGCAGGAAATAGTGCATGAATACTCCAGAGTCATTTTCAATAAAACAGGCTAAGAAAGAATTGATCAAGGACTTACCTTTGCCTTCTTCAGAAGTTTCAAGATGTTACCTCAGGTACTCTTGACAGAACCTCATATATAGTTTTTTGAGTCAGGTGATTTCTATAGCCCAGCAGAATCTCTCTTCAGCTATTTTTAAACCTGGACTCTGATATTTTATGCTATTTTAAGGTACTTACAGAGTTTGGGAAAGAAAGTCTTATGTACTACTGTGTTTCAGTAGTATACTCCTCATAGTCTATCCATTCTTCCTTTAATTATCTTGACCCTCTAGAAGAAATGCATGGAATTAAAGCAAAATAAAGGGCCATCCTGCATAACATTATTTTGGGGACCCCAAATCTGGAGCCAAGGTACATGAGCTCCAACACCTACTCTATTAATAAATTACTTGTCATACAAATTTGGGAGAACATTAACCAGTCTCCTTAAGGTTATCATGAAAAGCATATTAGATGATATGTAACAGTAGGTTGACAAAATATAATGTGCAATATAAAAATATGGTATTATATATAAGGAAGTTATTGAAATAGAAAAGATCAATACAAAACTTATGAAAAAGCACCCATGAGACCTTTTGCTTAGAAATGCCTATTTTCTCCAAATGCTTTAAAAGACCTTAAAATAGGGAAGAGTCAATCTTCAATGCTTCTTTTAAAAGTATGAAAGCTTCCTCTTTTACCAGATGATATTTGAACATCTATAAGTAAACATAACCCAGGAGATGTTAGACTGCATTTTTTTTATTAACTGGCATAAAAATCCACCCACGAGTGGAGTTGAAGCTATTCACTGGATAATTTGATCAAGTATTTCTTAAAGCCATTTAGAAATAAGATGTGATATATCCCAAAGACCAACTGGCTGACTGGCTAATAAACTAACATTATCGATGGAGGGAGCCTAATTGGATGACTGGGGCTCGAAGTGGATGTGGGAACATGGACTCTATTTTTTTGTGCAAAAACCTTAGTTTATACATATCAGCCTTTCATGTCACTGAAGTAACTCACAAGTGAATAAGGTCCTTCCCCAAAGTTATAGGATGTTGTTCACGCAGCATACCATAACAATTTAAGCCCTACATTTAATGCATTATTTCCTTTTATTTCATACAATAATTCTTAACTTTATTATCTGAAAACCACCATACAACATGCTGTATTTGACATTGTTATCATTTCTTATGAGATACTTAATATTCTCAATACTACCAATTATACCGTATTTCACAAAATGTTTAAAGGTTAAAAACCTTAGGTTCCATGTTTATTTTTTCTCTTAGTCTAAATGTGGAAGACCAGTATATTCAAGTAGCATAGGATGGATGAGTTTTCTGAATGATTTTGTTTTCATGTTCTGTGTAGTCTGGCCAGGAAAATTTATGAATAATCCACCAAGTCACATCACAAGTCATTTGATTCCTGGTAGCTGGCATGGAGAGCAATGAAAAGCAGTTTTTAAAAAAACCAGATGCTGAGGTGGCACCACCAAGACACCAGGAAAATATTTAAAAACATGAATCCTGTGATTTTACCATAAGGAGCATATTTGTCTTATTTATTTCTGGTTTGTAGCACAGTGTATGATCATTGTAGCCCCTCAATAAATATTTGTTTAACATATGCTGGTAAAATAAATAGAAACATCCAGAAAAAAATAGCCAGATCTGAATGTGGATTGAAGTAAAGAGATTTTTTTTTTTGCTATATTTTTCTTTTCTTTTCTATAAGCCAGAAATGGTTTCTGTATAGCTCATTCATTACAGCAAATTTCCAAATAACTATGTCTTCTTAAAATGTTACAAGGAGAAAGTCACTGTTCACAGTAGTTAGAAAGCATTTTATAAGGCAGACCACAGCTTTTTGAAAGAGATGTGAAGTAACCTGAGCCCTGAGTGACAAGCTCTTACCCCAGACTGCCTTGTGCAGAACTTCTTACAACACTTTTCACAGATGAACCATCACCAAGGAAGAACAAATGAAACATGCCACCATTTTGCAAAGTGAGTTATTTTTACATTCTGATAGTGTTTATATAAGAGACACTTTATAATACTCTCTAACTCTTCACAATAAATACTGAAAAATGAACCCTTAAGTATTTCTTTTTCTAGACAATCTGTAAAATTGATGCTAAGAATCTCTATTCAGACTGTGGTACTAATTCATCTATTGATACTGTAAACTCTTTATTGTTTTCCCTATGTCCCCACAAAGTGTTATGAAACAGAAGACTTTTCAATGTGAAAAACATTATAAATTTAGGGGACGTGGTAGAGACAAATGGCAAAGCTGAATTAAAATGCAAATATAGACACAAGGTCTGGAAAGCACCGTTTGTCTGTTTTTACTTTGTTTAGGTGCATGGTTGTACCTTGGGAGGCCAGGAAGAAAACACATAAGCAAGGTCATCATGATCTATCTAGTTATAGCCAGGACCTGGAGAAGTCAGTAGCCTTAGCCAAACATGTTATGACAGCACGTAGAGGAAGACTATTCCAAGCTTTAAAAATGCTAGTGCAAACTACAAATTACAAAAACAAAACAAAACAAAACAAAAAAAAACAATAAAAAACAAAAAACAAAACAAACAAACAAACAACCTACAAAAATAACTGAGGTAGAGAGGTCAAAGATGATGCATCTGAGAGACAGGAAAATGAGGAAGATATGAAAGAGACTGAGATACACCCCCACCCCCTGAGAAAATAGAAGAATAAAACAGAGAAAAATATAAGATAAATATGTCCATTCCAAAAAGAAAGTCCTGGGACCAAAGAAAATGATCCCACCTAGTATATGACCAGTAACAGCCCAAAGCCCTCCGAATATATCTCTGAATTCCCAAGGTTCACCTTCTCATGACCCCTTGTTCCCAACCCCTGCAACTATTCATGACTATTCATCCATGTCAGCCTAAAACAGAATCTTTATACCCAGTATTGCCATCAATTTTCATAAAAATAACACTCACCCTGAACATGTTTGGGTTTAATAGAAACTGATGATCTTAATCACCAGAGATGACTGAGAAAGAGACAGAAATCCACAGCACATCACACTCTGCCATTTTACTGGCCTCCTTTTCTCTTTCTATCGTCTCTTGTTTTCAGAAGCAAAACACAAAATCCGTTCTCCTGTCTCACTCGGAACAGCCTACCAACGTCTCTGAAACCTCTGTACCAACATAAATTAAGTCTCTGGGTGTTGGAGAAAGGAGGGGAAAGTTGTAGGGGTCCACTTTCTATCAATAATTGTCAATGCTTTCTTCCACAAAAAGTAGAATGGTGTGAATAACATATCATTTCATCACATGTGTACATAAATAATTCTTAGAGATCTTTTGCACTCACTCTTTATTTTCAAAGAGTATTTATGAATATAAAATGCTTATGATATGGTGAGACAGAGGTTATATATGTAATACAATAATTTTATAGAAGTCATACATATTTATATTCTTAAAAATGACTTTAGAAAAATGTACTAAAATATTAAAATAGCTCTGAAGAGTGGCATTATAGATGATTATAACTTTCTCCTTTATAGCCTTTCTATAACTGTTTTGTCATGGAGAGGAATGGTTTTTTTTAATCAGAAAGAGAAACAATTCTTATTTTTAAAGATGTCTTAGGGTCAAACTCAGTAAAATTTTTAGATTAAAGTGATATCTTGTTAATTTGAGCTCCGAGAAAGCAAGTAAGGGCATTGAAAGTCTCCTTTTAAATGTGAAATACATACTTCACTGTCCTTGAATCCCAAGCAATTTGCTTCTTTGAGACACTGAATTTGATTTCTCCTTGGGGAACTCAATCCTTTTTCAAAATTTAAGTCACACTTTTATGAAATTAATACATTAGGTTAGAGGAAAGAGAAGGGCGCCCGGGTGGCTCAGTCACCTAAGTGCACGACTCTTGATTTTGGCTCAGGTCATGTTTTATGGTCATGAGCTCCAGCCCCTAGTCAGTCTCTGTGCTGAATGTGGAGCCTGTCTGGGATTCTCTCTCTTCCTCTTTCTCTCTGCCCCTCTCCCACTTGCATTCTTTCCCCCTCTCTAGCTCTATCAAAATAAATAAACATTAAAAATAAAAATAAAAGAGAGAAACTATAAAAATAACATATGAACTAAAGATACAGTAGCATATACTTTTTAAAGTCTTTCAATATAAAATTTTTATTATGAAGGATTTAACTAAGTTATTTAGTTTGGGGACGTGGCTATGATCTTCCAAAGTTAGGCACCTAAGGGTCCTCATTTTAAAAAGTTGCTTTTTAAATGCATGCTGCATTATGATGGTCTTATATTGACACTTCTTATATCTTTGCACAATTTCGTAAGTACTGATGATGCAAGACAACTTCTCTTCCTATGTACAGAAGCCCAGCATACTCTGCTTAAATCCCTTGCTAATACAAAAATGAACAACTGGGTATCTTCAATTTTTAAAATATACCATATTTAGGATATAATATGGCTATTAATTCGTTTGCATATTCATAACAAATATACACATGTGTCTAATATATGCCATGCACTGTGTTAGGCTCTAACAATACTGAAGTGTATACGTCCCTGCCCTTAAGCACTTCATGTTCTATGGGAGATACCCAAGACATTGGTAGGAAAAAAGCTAGTTTGCCCTGATTCCTTAATTATAATTAATGCTTACTTTTTACCTCTGAAAAAAATAATGCTATTGCTTTGATGGAATCATGCCCAAATTTTTTCTTTTTTTTCCTTTGTTTCTCTCTTTTTCTTTCTTCCTTCCCTCTTTTCCCTTCTCCCTTCATTCCTTCTTTCCTCCCTTTCTACAAAGCCTACCAGCATTGTGCAGTATAGAAGTGACTAGTCATATGTGGTTACTGAGCATGTGAAATGTGGCTAGTCCAAATTGACATATATGGTAGGTGTAAAATACACACTTCATTTCAAATATTTGGTATTTAAAAATGCAAAATATCTCATTGATAATTGTTTCTATTACATGTTGAACCCATTATATTTTATATATAGTGAGTTGAAAAAAGTGTTATTAAAATTAAACTCACCTTTTTTGGACTTATATGAACGTAGTTAAAATTTTTTAATTTATAAGTGGCTTAAATTATACCCTAGTGCATGTGTATTGCATTAAAGGCATTCAGTTTGTTACTCTGGGGAGGAAATAGGGAAGCTACTACTTCTTAAAACACATTTGTACAAAACAGGATGACATATGCTTTAGTTTTAGTAGTCAATTAGGACAGCCAGCCCATGTGAACACAAAAACACAGTTCAGGAAAAAATAAAAAATAAACAAAAAGAATCTAGTGTGTGAGCACTAATAGTTTTTGGGTTTTTTAAAAAAAATTTATAGTTTATTTTTGAGACAGAAAGAGACAGAGCATGAGCAAGGGAGGGGCAGAGAGAGAGGAAGACCCAGAATCTGAAGCAGGTTCCAGGCTCTGAGCTGTCAGCACAGAGCCCAATGTGGGGCTCAAACCCACAAACTGCGAGATCGTGGCCTGAGCCGAAGCCAGACACTCAACTGACTGAGCCACCCAGGCACCCCTGTTTTTGTGTGTATTGTGATAATTATAAAATATAGAAGCACCTGGCAAATTACCTCTAGCTTTTATCTTTGGAGTGGAAAAGAAGTTCTTTTCTATATTAGTAATTTGTCTCATATTATTTAAAACAAGCATTTTATTTATAAAACAATTTTGTATAAGTACTATATAAACATATCCATTTTGGAGGGTTTTATAATTTATACTTCATAACAGTATTAACAGATATTTAATCTGTTAAATATGCAAGAGTCTACATGCATCTAGACATACATATACCAGAGAAGACACTCTTATTATATACCCAATGATCCTGAAAACAATATAAATGAAATAGTATTTCTATTTTCCCCTTAAGAGTTGAATGAGTCTAATTCCCTTCTTATTTGCTGTGATTTAGTGTTAGGGTTTGTAGTCTCTAGGTTAAATGTATGGAGCTCAATGAAATGTCACTAGAATTTTTAAAAGACTCACTATACAAAAAAAAAAGATTTTAGTATGGTAATTATTAGAATAGTATCTTTAATGTTTTCTTTAATTTTCATAAAAGGGAGAATCAAAATTTTAAAGTTAAGTTATAAAAAACCTTCAGGGGCCCCTGGGTCGCTCAGTCCGTGAAGCTTCCTACTTCTGCTAGGGTCATGATCTCACAGCTTGTGAGGTCAAGCCCCGCATCAGACTGTGCTGACAGCTCAGAGCCTGGAGCCTGTTTCAGAATCTGTGTCTCCCTCTCTTTCTCTCCCCCTTCCCTGCTTGCAGTCTCTCTATCTCTCAAAATAATAAACATTTTAAAATAAAAAAATAAATAAAAGCACAGCTATACACCATGAAACATGCAATGAAAGAAACATTTTATAAGAAAGCTTACCGAATTGCATGCTCTTTCCTCATTGCCTTTTAAATTTTGGGTCACGAGTGTGTATTACCTGTTAAAAAATCAATAATTAAAAANGGGGGGGGGGGGGCGGGCTGGAAGCCAGGAGGATGAAAGAGGAAAATTTTTCACTATGTCTGACTTATTTTTCTTTTGATTTTAACTATGTTCATGTATGTATTCTGAAATTTAAATAAAATTCATCAAAAGTCTAAAATAAATCTTTTTTTTAAAGAAAGCTGGGGGCAGGGAATAATGTAAGTGAGAGAAGTTAAGGCAGGTTTTTCTAGGGTAGTGACTAGTTTTGACTGGAAGAGCAGGGTTGCAAGTGAAGCCTGGAGAAGGAGTGTTCTAGACAGAGGAAACTACATGCAAACACCTCAGGCAGAAGAATTGCGTGCATCTGAGGTACCGAAAGACAGCTGGGCAGCAGGAGCCCCCGGAGCCAGGGGCATGATGGGAGTTGACGCTGGTGAAATTGACAGACGTCAGGTGACCCCCGGAATCATGTGTTCTTCATTAAGACAATGGGCGCAATTCACCTGAGGCCTGATGACCTGAGAGTACTAATGTTCATTTCCCCGTTTGGTTGGTGGTATTTTGATTGTGTGGAAGAATGTCCTTGTTTGTAGGAAACACACACTGAAGTATTCAGTATTGATGAGGCATCAGATGAGCTTTACACTCCAATAGTTCAGAGAAGAAAAAAGTTCTTTGTGTGGTACTCGCAACTTTTTTGTAAGCTTGACATTGTTTCCAATAAAGAAAAAGGAAACAAAACTCGATAGTGAAAGTTCCTTTCTGTAATCCTCTAATCATTTTCCATTTTGTTTTTGTTTTTGTTTTTTCAAAACAAATAAAAAATCTGAGTGGAATAATTTTGATGTACTCAAGGAAATATAATTTTGGGGACAATTTATCTTTCTTATTTGATACAGATCTATGCTGTATGTTTCCCATATAACCTGAAATAAGGTATTAGGCAGCAATGGTTTTCAATTTAGCCCTGTAAGGGCCACAGCTAGACTGCACTGTGTACACAGGTTTTGGGACAGAGGAAAGGTAAAACAGATTCTGCTTGGTGAGCTACTGGTACAGTACCTTTCTTTAGCCTGACAAGTTCAGTCTCCCCCCCCCCATNTTGATACTTGAGGAACAAATAGGGACCCACATACCATATGTTAGAATACTTTAAAATTATAAATCAAGCTAATAAACCGTTAAATTAAACATATTTTGTCCTTATTAAGATGGCTTGGTAACTTCATAATCATCTAGAAGGTGGATTGAAAATTTATAAATAAAAATTCATTGGCGCCTGGGTCGCTTAGTCCGTTAAGTGTCCAACTTGAGCTCAGTAATGACCTTGGGGTTGGTGAGTGTGAGTTCCATGTCCGGCTCTGTGCTAACAGTGCAGAACCTGGAGCCTGCTTCGGATTCTGTGTCTCCCCCTCCCTCTCTGCCCCCACCCAACTTACGTTCTGTCTCTCTCTCTCTCAAAAGTAAATAAACATTAAAAAAATAAAATTTATAAATAAAAATTCAAAATTCCACCTTCTTAGAATTCTTCCTGTAGTTCATGGGAGAGTGGCCCACTCCCCTTCTCTTCCCACATCAGGGTCCCACTCACCTGCAAATGCCATCATCCCTCACACATATACGAACATCTCCACAAAAAACTGCACCCCTCTCCCACCACCCCTTGGGTCTAGGAATAAACTACCGGAATCTCAGGGTCTCAGTGATTCTCTTGGTCTTTCCATCATGTGATTTATTTTTTTGTATATTGTTCCAAGACTTCCACTAAACATATACATTTATATCTAATATTTGCTAAATAATTATGTTCACTAAACATCTCTACTGTTGACATAGGTTTATGTTTGTTTTTCCGTGATATGAAGAACAATATATGTATCTATCTTCAGCTTGTTTTGTTGCTCTTAGAGTACTTAGTCTTGAAGATCTACCCAACTGTACTTATGACTTTGCCTTTAAAAAATCAGTTATCATTGTGTATGTGAGACTAGTGTACAATGACCAGACCACATATAAAAAATGGAACTCTGACACATAATCTGCAGCAAACAGCCCAGAAAGCCATCTGTAATTCAGACTTAGAGGAACTCAGACCAGTATCTCCAACACCTGGTCCAAGAAGACATAATAATACCTGTAACAATCAGACCAAAATGGCCAGGCCTTGACTAGTATCTATCAGCCTCCCTAAATTTTGTCCTCTCTCCAGCTCAGGACCAATCAGAGAAAGCCAAGTATGTAGTCCTAACCTATTACGTAGAATGTCTCACTTCTAGTTAGCCTACCCACAGCTTCCCATGCCAACAACCCTCTATCAGGGCACACTTGAAGTCTTCCCTCTTATTCAGTAGAAAGCTTTCCATCTCCTCTGCCTGTCTTTGCATCTATGCCAAACACAAGCAATGGTGGCTGACTCCTCTGTTATATCAAGCTCAAGGTAAGAAAACCTTTACTTGTTCTCATTGATTAGTCTTTATTTCCACATGTAGAGGTAATAGTTTGTTTTCCATGCTCAATATCATTTACTTCAATAAAGCAATTGGCAAATTAAGCGATCATATCTGTTTTGCTAATGTGTATTTATAGTTTACTAAAAATTGTTTTAAATGTTTAGTTATTTATTTTGAGAGACAGAGAATCCATGAGCAGGGGAGAGACAGAGAGAGAAGGAGAGAAAGAATCCCAAGCAGGCTCTGCACTGTCAGCCCAGAGCCAGACACAGGGCTCAAATTCACCATCAGATCATGATCTAATCTGAAATCAAGAGTCAGAGGTTAAACTGAACGAGCCATCCAGGTGCCCCTTTAATTTACTAAGTTAAGTAAATAATTTAATAAATAATTATTATTTTATCATTAAAATTTCTGTTGGACTTGTTTCCTTTATTGAACTGCTGTGGCTCTAGTAAAAATGGAATGTAGACTGATTAAGGAAAATATTCACAAGGATTTATTCATTTCCACAGTTAGCAGCAAAGGCAAATGTTTCATTCAGGTCTGCACATGAGGATGAGTTGTCCCCAAAGGGTGTTTTATATGGTGAAAAACAGTGCTCATATCTACAAAGCCTTTTTATATAATTCAGTTAACAAAAGGATGTTAAATCAGAGAATAGAATTGATTTTATTTCTGCAAAAACATTTGGTAAGAGGAAGAAAAAGGCATCTTTAAGCAGTAGAATTCCAAATCAGTAGAGGTAGAAAAGTGGGAACATGGGCTCCAGATATCTTCAGTCCTTAAAGTAGGCTGTTATTGAGGTCTATGACCTGAAGACACACTTTAAAATTCAAACCAGAAATCAAAAGTCATTTTGAAGAGAGAGAAAGTAGTTGGTAAATTCTAATTCCAGTGTTTTCTATTTTGTGCAGATAGCAGGAGAGCCATTTCCAAACTGTGGCTATCTGTCCCTCTGTCCTTTGCTGAATACACATCTTCTTCGAGCCTTCCAACTCTTCCCAAATTCATTCTTCAACTTCTTTCTTCTCCCATCATGTTGGTAATTCCTCAAAGTGTGGATGTGGGCTATCTAGAGCAGAATCATCAAAAGGTGCCTATAAAAATGCAGATTCCTGGGCCCCATCCAGATCTTCTGAACCAGAATCCCAGGGAGCAGCCAGCGGAATGTATATTTTCATGAGCTCTCCAGATGATTCCTATACACATCTGAGGTTGAAAATTACTGTCTAAAGCATTTATCTATCTCAAAAGTCTCATAAAATCTCTTGAATTCAAAGATGGTCTAATATGCTAATGACAGTATAATCTATGCTTTTAACCTTAGCTTCTCATTTGAAATTCAACTGGTTTCCTAACGTCTGATAAGAACTTAAAATTATTTATCAGATAACTCACGGTCAATCCACAGCTCAGGAAGAATAAAACAAACTTGTAAATGTGCCACAAAGGAAGATCCTCCACTTTCTTCTATCAGTGGTACCATCACCTTCCTAGTTATTGACTATTTAAAATTTTTAAAATAAAATTCATCTTCAGCCTTTGCTTTCACATTGTAAATCCAGTATCACATGGGTTCTTCTCTCATTAAGCGTCTGACTGTAGCCAGCTCTATCTTTAAGTCAGTAATTATTACCTGAGTACCCACTAGGTGCTAGGAAGTTGTGATATATAGAAATCAGACCTGATTCTTGCTTTGAGATACTTATTTAACTAGCTAACTAGCATGCGAGTCCAATAAATAAATAATCCTCTGTGCTAAGTGCTATCGTGTAAATAGGTCAAAAGTGATGACATTACGCAGATAAGGAGCCAATGAATGATTCCTATGGAGTCTGTGAAAGGTACAGAGAGGAGGCAACATTTGAGCTGGTGTTTTCTGAGACATAAGTAGCTTCCCAAGCAGAGAGCAAGGAAAGGACATTCAAGAGCAAAAACAATAGGAGCAAGAATACAGAGATGTAAAAGTAGGTTGGAAAGAAAGGTTCTTTGCCTGATGTATGCTGAGGATTAACTGTGGAAAAGTCAAAAAGGTGGGTTGTGCCCACGTTATAGAATGTCTTCTGTGACTTGCCAAATCTTCTGGAGGCATTGAGAGTTCCCAAAGTGTTGTTTTTGTTCTAATTATTATATTTATAAAAATATATATGCAGGATTATAAAATCAAATATTACAAGGCTTAAAATGAAATCAGTACATTCTCTGTTCCCTCCCCAAATCCTGCTTCTTTCAGGCACCCACTTTCCATACCTAAAGCTACTTTTAGTATTTACCTCCCTATTTCAAAATAATATGGAACATTGAAGAAATTTCATTGGGACATCAACAAATATCAATGTCATTGGGTCTTTCCTCTTTGCTAATCTCTTCTGCAAAGAATTTTCTGGTCTCCTGCTTGGGGGCACAAGGTCAAGTTGAAGAGGTGGAGGCAGGCTTCACTCCTAGTTAGATAGACTGACTTAATCACCCTATGTTCTCACTACCTGACTTTTCCCTGGACAGTTAGTCTTTGATGATTAACAGGTCAGAAGTCTTTCTTTGATCTGAAGTTATGTCAACTACTATCCAATAAAGAATTACATTAATTTTAGGGGCGCCTGGGTGGCTTAGTCGGTTAAGCGTCCGACTTTCGCTTAGGTCATGATCTCGCGGTTCGTGGGTTCGAGCCCCGCATCGGGCTCTGTGCTGACTGCCAGCTCAGAGCCTGGAGCCTGTTTCAGTCTGTGACTCTCTCTCTCTCTGACCCTCCCCTGCTCACACTGTCTCTCTCTCTCTCTCCTAGAAATAAATAAAACATTAAAAAAAAAAAATTTTAAAAAAGAATTACATTAATTTTAGCTTTATACTTTGAAGAATCTTAAGTTACCTAAATTTTTTGCAGCAATTGGACCTGGTTTCTATTCAACAGGTGAAGAAACGTAACAGACCAAAGTGAGGGTACAAGTTGATAAATGCAGAAGTCTTCTAAAGCAGAGGTCAGCAGTCTACAGTCTGTTGGCCAAATCCAGTCTCCTACCCATTTTGGTACTGCACACAAGCTAAGAATGGTTTATATTTTTTAAGTGGCTCAAAAACAAATAAATAAACCAGCGGTGAACACTATTTTGTGATGCATGAAAATTATATGAATTTTCTGATTTTACAGTTTATAAGTAAAGTTTTGTTGGAATCTTACCAGGCTCAGATTTTATATTCTATCTATAGCTGCTTTCATGCTGTGACCATGTGATTGCATAGTTGTGACAAAAGCCACATGGCTTAAAAAGCCTAACATGCTTACTATCTTGACTCTACAGAAAAAGTTGACTGATCCTTGTTCTAAAGAAAGCAGCTGGGGCAACGCAAAGAGCATTGCATAACAGAATTAAGCCCAGGTAGTCTGGTTGAGGGAAAGAGATCCTCATTAGAAAAAGTGGGAGGAAAGAAAGTAAACATGCTTTACTAGGACTTCCTTCAATTCTGATAGTCATCATTTTTCTGGTTAATGTGAGGTCATAAAGCATTAAGTCTCAGCAAATTTCAATTGTTAACACTTCTCCATGGAGTTTTCCATTTCAACATCTTATCTCACTCATATGTCATTATTGTCTGTACCACTCAACCAATATATCTTTAATTATCTGCATATGTGCATGTACATGATCTGTTTCTCAAATAAATAATAAGCTCCTGATGAGAGAGAGAGAAAGAAAGAGAATGCTTTACAGTCCCTTATATTCTTTTTCCAAGACCTAGAATAATGTATCATGATTCCAGGTGCTTGTGAATGTTGAAGATGATGATAATCTGCTGGGAATTATATACACTTTTCTTTCTCTGAGAAAAGAAAATAAATCCCTACAAAAATGCATTTCCACATTCAAAGTATTTTAACAAGATAGATTTTGATGCAGCTTAAGCTATTACATGGATAGCACAGCCTGGGAGTGTGGAAAGTATCTGGTAAAATATGTGTTCTTTGGTTGAACCATTGACAAAAAGAGACCATTATAGCTCTCTCTCAATTTCCTTCTCTTCAAGACTTCACCTTTTCCATCACATACGTGCACACACACCTTGGACATTCCTCCCTGCTATATGTAGAATCAGAGGATAAACTTCCTGACAGTGAAATAAAGTAGACTAGAGATGTCAAATGAGCATGTGCTGAGCTCATTCTTTTCACAGAGTGAAAAGAAAAAAAAGATCCAACAATACCAATGTAGTTTGTATCTCTAAATTTCACTCAGGATTCGGGGGAAAGAGTGAACTGCAATTTTCATTTAATTCAGTAGGACACCTCATCCAGCAGGTTAACCTTTCCCCTTTTGTGTCTTCATCATGACTTAGTTGATATGAATTGATTTCATTAGGGCACTAATGGGCTACTGGCTAGTTGGAATCTGTTGCAGTAGTTCAGTGAACAAGAGGTCGAGATGCTGTTAACTGTGGTTTCATGTTAGGAAGAAAAGTAAGCAGGCCTGTAAATGGGAAGCCTGGGTGGCTCAGTTGATTAAGCCACCTATTCTTGGGTTCAGCTCAGGTCATGATCTTACAGTTTTGAGAGTTCAAGCCCTGCATCAGGCTCTGCACTGACAGCATCATGGAGGCTGCTTGGGATTCTCAGTCTCCTTCTCTCTTTGTCCCTCTTCCAATCACACTGTCTCTGTCTCTCTCAAAATAAATAAATAAACTTAAAAAAATAAATAATTCCTTCAAAGGTCTGTCAGAATAGAAATTCTGGAAATTTAAGAGACCTAAACAGAATCATAGAATACAGCCCTTTTTAATCTAAGACGAAAGAATTGAAGATATTCTCAAATCTTACTCATCACCATCACTTATATATTGTATGAAGAAATCCTTGGTACATTTGACTTTAAAACATTTCTCTAATGTGACCAAGTAAGGGTAGAATTGGAAGAAAGGGAAAAGAAACATGGCATATTGGCTGAAGGATTTGCCAAACAGAATGCAACAGAATGCCAAAGGCTCTGAGACAGAATCTGAGGAATGAGGGGAAGGGAAGAACAAACTGGCAATTTTTCACAAAGAATAATAATGAGTACTTTAGGGGCGCCTGGGTGGCTCAGTCGGTTGGGCGTCCGACTTCGGCTCAGGTCATGATCTCACAGTTCATGGGTTCGAGCCCCGCATCGGGCTCTGTGCTGACCGCTAGCTCAGAGACTGGAGCCTGTTTCAGATTCCGTGTCTCCCTCTCTCTCTGACCCTCCCCTGCTCTCTCTCTCTCTCTCTCTGAAATAAAATATTTTTTAAAAATTAAAAAAATAATAATAACGAGTAGTTTAAAATCTCATCATCTTTCCCCCAGCAATGTCAGCAGACTAATGATGCAGAGATGCTAAACAACTATGGAGACACTTCTAGCCACAATGTGGAGAACAACCTGTGTGTAGGATGCTTGCGACTTTGCTAGTAATTGTGGAACTCATATAGGAGGAACTACTTCAGTAATATTGGTAATCCCATTGAAACCACAAAATATAACAATGAACACATTGAGCATCCTCCTTCTCCATAATAACTTTGAATATCCCTCATGGTTCCAACGTTGTAAATTACAATAAGGAAGCTGAGAAGCTGGCATGTAGTAGGCACTTGAGACATATCTTCAGGATGAACTAATAGCTAAGTATCTAGAGGTTTGAGTATATGGCCGCACAAATCCAGAAAGTGCAGATATAACAAAGCATAAAGTAGTTTGTATGTATCATGGACAAATGCAAACATTTTAAAGACTCAGCCCAAAGCACACTTGGTTATAGAATTCTGTATGGGAGAGTTCTTGGCGAACACACATCCTGTTCCAGAGAAGATAAAAATGTTAGCCAAAGGAGCAAAAGGAAAGATTCCAAGGAAATATCATAAATCCCTCTTTCCAAGAATGAAGTCATCCATTCTCTAATGACTACGGACCATGGTATAAAAACATTTCTTCTTGTCTTTTTACCAGGTAAATGATATCCATAATTTGGAAAATATGGTATTCTACATGAAAGTTAAAGTTAAAGAACTTGCTTGAGGGTGCATAGAAAATTAGGGAAGTTCCAGGGGCACCTGGGTGGCTCAGTTGGTTGAGTGTCTAACTTCTGTTTAGTTCATGATCTCACAGTTTGTGGGTTCAAGCCCCACATTGGGCTCTGTGCTGACAGCTCACAGTCTGGAGCCTGCTTCAGATTCTGGGTCTTCCTTTCTCCCACTCCCTGTGGCGCTCTGTCTCTCTCTGTCTTTCAAATATAAATAAAGAAAATTAGGGAAGGGCTAGAATTGTATGCCCCAAGGTTTTAACCTACTCTTTCACTCTTTTGCTCAGAATTATATGCTCTGCATTCATCTTAAACTTGTAGCTATGCACCAGGAAAACATGTCCTTCTCACCTAAAAGGCCACCCTCTGAAATTATCTTTTACAAGTTTCAATCATTGCTTGGTTTCCATTACTCCTTGAAAACAGTATTTTTTGTTCAAATATAACAAAATCATATATGTATAGAAGTTACACAGGTAAAATACACAAAGGAAGTTGAATGTATGAGGCTTGGCAAATGGTAAGTGACCCTCAGTCCTAGTTTCTGGGGGGTCACAGACAGTGAGGATTGTGCAAAAGTTGAGACACAAACCCAGTGTAGAAGTTCCAATTTTCTGGGGAAGAGAAGAAATTCAGATTTGTATATAAGGCTTTTAAATGTCATTGTGTTTATTTTGGTAACTAATTAAAATGTAAAACACTGGCCAGGCCAAAACCACAGACAAAACCATGCATGTCTGTGGGCTGTGTCTGGCCAGAGGGACAGCTTGCTTCCTTTACATGTTGCCAGATTGAGCTGCCGGAGGTAAGTCACTCTGTTTGGATTGGCTTCTAATGTTATCAGCAATCAATCACATTAAAGAAACCCCAAGAACATTTTTAGTAATGCCAACATAAATGGAACTGTACAGACTATTCATTTAAGGTTGAGGGTTATGTTGTATACTAGCTAAGAATGTACGCTCTGGAACCACGTTGCCTGTATTTGGATTCCAGCTCTTTTACTTTACCAGCTCTGTAAATTTGGGCAAAGGATATGATTTCTTCACTGCTCAGTTAAATGAAGATAATGACTGTGATCATGATGGCTACATGAATATTATACACACACACACACACACACACAAATACTTAAAATACTCTATGTTAGTACTATCTAATTATTTTCTATGGTATTCAAAAATCATAGAGTCGGTTGAAACAACAAATTTTACACATCTATCTCCCTATGTTCCCATGAGTTGTCTCAGAAAGCTTTCTTCTTTGGACAGAACAGGTGGGGAAATTGGGTTCCCTGTGGTAAATTCCCACTATGCTGGCCTTAGTACCAGATGTCATCACTTCTTAGAAATGGCATAATTTCATATTTCAATGAGATGAATATATACAGAAAATTTTTGAAATACTAAAATTACTGGCAGTTAATAGTATGTCAATCTATCTTTCATTTTTTTCTCTTTTTTTGGAGATCATCCATTTTAAAGCCAGGGACATTCTGCTCCAGAGTTGGAAGGCTGAAAATCAAAGGACTTTTATTTTCCTCTTTTATGAGTTAGTGAAGCATGAAACTTATTGGCAGATGCTTGAGCTAGATAGAAGTTGCCATGCCGTTTCATTCAAGTTTGTTTTCACATTAAATGACTCTGGAGGTTTTTATTTTTTAAAAAGGTACCCTAATTTTTTTCAATGTCTAAAAATAGAGAAAACAGAAGGTCACATGACATGTTATCTATTTTACTGAAATAACCATATGTTTGTGAATAGTCAATGGTGACACAGAATTCATTTTCTGTGGTACAGGCATATATTCTTACCAATGAAAATCAAGATATACTCTGCCCTTTAAAGATTCCATGACTTTCTCTTCCATTTCCAGAATTCTGATAAGTAAATAAAATTGTCAGGCCCAGGATGCTTTCATGCCACCAAATTCTTCCTTCCTAAGTCAGGAGAAGACAATCATGAACTCTCAAGAATAGTGCAGTTGGAATTTACTCTGCATCACTCTGGAACACCTACTTCCACTCTGATTTCAGCAAGGGCTGTTTGTGGCTTTAAGTTCATATGAAATCCAACCCAGGAGCTAAGAAAAGCAGAAGTGCAGAAGCCCAGAATCACATAAGATGGGAAGGCAAATAAGAAAGAACTCAGTCCACACACTACCACCCCATCCTCCATTTAACAATGAAAGACCAAAGTTCAAAGAGAGAACACACAAAATATTCCTTCAGTAATATTGGTAACTCCATTCAAATATACAACTGGGTACACAGGAACCAGAAGCCAAACTCAAGATTGCCAATTAATTGAAACGTCTTTGTATTCTGAACTCTGTGTCTATTACACAATATTCCAGAAGTATTAAAATTCAAGATGCATTACACAACATTAACTGTTTTTCCTCTCATGACTATTTCAAAATTCTCAGTTTTTCTCAGATATGATGAGGGATCACCTGCATTAAAACCACCTGAAATCTATGAAAATTACAGATTTCCGGGGCACCTGGGTGACTGAATCAGTTAAAAGTCTGACTTCAGCTGAGGTCATGATCCCACTGCTTGTGAGTTCAAGCTCCATGTCAGACTCTGTGCTGACAGCTCAGAGCCTGGAACCTGCTTCAGATTCTGTGTCTCCCTCTCTCTCTCTCTCTCTCTCTGCCCCTCCTTACTTGTGCTCTGTCTCTCAGAAATAAATAAACTTAAAAAAAAAATTACTGATTTCCAAGCTTACCCCAGACCTACTGGATAGAAAGGGTATTTAGAATTTGGGTACTGGTAGTTTTAATACAGAATCCAGGGCATTGGTTTGAGAACCACCAACATCTAGAATCTGTTATGTGTCTTAATACAAGTAGAATTATTGGAGCGGGAAAACATTTCCTAGTTATTTTATTAAAAAATGGATATTCTTTAAATTCTCAAACTTGCATGATTGATTTGCTGTAAAGAATTCTTGTGTTATAAATTCCAAATGTGCTTCCATATATGCACACTCAGTGATTTTTCAGAGTTACTTTCTCATTTGTATCCTGGGGACTGACCCAAGAATGAGCCTTATTCAATGTTAGTGAAAGCACTTAGCTTATATTAGGTGTAAGGAGTTATATTTTGCTACACTTAAAACAGAAGTACAGCTAGCATTTAATCATGTTGTGTTTCTGAACAGACTGTACCTACAGGGTTAGGGCATTTCAAACCCAAACAGTGTTTTTGTATCATACCACTTTCCTTTTTAATCTATTCTTTAATCTAAAAAAAAAAACAATTAAAATTAAACATTAATTTAGGTTAAAGTTTAAGTGGTGTAACAAATTTAGAAACGTGACAACTTTTAAAAATGCATTAAATGAGGAAATGGCATTTCAAATATAGAATATCCACAGCGAAGCTTCTAGAATTCTTTTTTAATTTTTTAGTGTTTATTTTTGAGAGAGAGAGACAGAGCGTGAGTGGGGGAGAGGCAGAGACAGAGGGAGACACAGAATCTGAGGCAGGGTTCAGGCTCTGGGCTGTCAGCACAGAGCCCGATGTGGGTCTCAAACTCACAAAATGCGAGACATGACCCGAGACAGTCAGAAGCCTAACAGACTGAGCCACCCAGGTGCCCCAAGAATTAATTCTAACTTAAGTTTAGTTCTCTTCCTTGTCCTGCGGCCACTATTTCTTATCAGCATAGCTCAGAACAAACCTGGCATTCTCGGTACTATGTGGGTGAATTTAAGTATTTTTGAAATTCTACTTTAAGACGAAAAAAATCTGTTTTAATTTAAGACAATAATGATTGGTAAATCCCCAAGGATTCATGCCCAATGTTGCATTATAAAGGAGTTATTCCCCCTTGTTGTTTGATATTATTACATTGTTGTATTATAAATATGGTATAATAAATCTGCTTATTACATTTCTAGCATGCATTCTAGTTCATTACCATTATTGCCACATTAAACTGGAATTGTTTTCTCAATGAAAGCTACTTTTACCCTACCAGATACCTGTACTGTGCTACTCCTGGCACTTATATCTTCTGGGGAATTATGAAAGTTCTCAGAATAATTGGTCAAAATTAACTTAACGATAATCCAAAAGGATGAAGAAGGTTAAAATTATCCTTCTGAACTATTGTCACCAGTCCATTTAAGGTAATGAATATCTAGGAAGTAGTGTTTATTATACACAAAGTGTTTATTACTTTTTCTCTGTACTTCTTGTATAGTGTCATATAAAGTTATGTCCATATTGTTACACATTTCATTCACCATCACATTAGGACATAGGTTAAGTTTCAACAATAGCTTTATGCAAATATTTGTGAAAAGACTTTAAATAAACTAGGTAGGCTGGTTAAATGTTTCCTAAATTTGTACTCGATTGGTTCTATAATGATTCATCAAAACATGGGTTAAAAATCTTGTATCTAAAATTTTGTTGAGAAACAGGAAGTAGAGAAATGCCATCTGACTGGCTGACATTTAACCAAAATTAGTGACCAGTGATAACCTACCCCCCAATGAGACAAATGCAAGGAACCAAATCTATTCATATCTGGACTGTTCTAGGAATGTAGAGATGACTTGTTGTGAAACTCTACACCTGGGCCACATTTTTACACCTGGCCAGCTTCACACTTCTTATCAGTAATCTCTTTCTCCAAAGTCCCTGCTGACCTAAAGTTCAGAGCCAACATTTACTTCTACATTTCACATTCTTTGGGTTCCCATTTGGTGCCAGAGATCATGCTAAATTCTTTACAATTCCATTTGCTTTTATAATTGTTAAATCCCATTTTACAGTTGAGAAAACTTAGAGCCTGTGCTTTTAATAACTATACCGTATAATGGGAATCATCTTAATTTCTATTTTGGTAAATAGTTTGATTTACTATTCTTT
Organism: Crocuta crocuta; assembly: GCF_008692635.1. Classification (NCBI taxonomy): domain Eukaryota; kingdom Metazoa; phylum Chordata; class Mammalia; order Carnivora; family Hyaenidae; genus Crocuta; species Crocuta crocuta. Next base: position 5,431,107 of record NW_027532015.1, on the reverse strand, counting down.
TACATTTAGTTGCATTTCTTTTTCTTGGGCTAAAAATATTACCTAGGTGCATACACACACACACACACACACACACACATATATATAAGTTACCATATTGTAGACAAATAATTTGTCTTCTTAAGTTCTAAATGTAGGTATTTGTATCTTTCTGGGAATAGGAAGCATCCTTTTCTGTGTAGACAAAACTAGTGGATACTAGCATAGTATCTTCGGACTGAGAAATATTTCCAGTCAATTCTGGCCAATATTCTACTGAAGAATATTAATAAAGCCTTGTTGTATATAAACCCTTAACATTTTCAAAGTGAATATTTGATTATTACAACTCCAAGGTAAGTAGGAAAGAGATTATGATTCTCACTTTAGAGATGAGATAACTGAAGGGAGGGGAATTCCAGTCAACTGATTTGCCCAAGATTAGGTAGTTAAATAATGGGAGAGTTTAGTCTTAGAAACTTGGCCTTCTGATGACTCACTCAGTGTTTTTCTAGTAGACTGTCACTCAAATACCACTTAACCTTCTGGTCATTCAAGTCTTTATAGCACAAATCTTTCGTGAATGTGTTAATTTTTCCAAAAATAAACAACTTTATGTGGAATACAAAACTGAACTGAAAGACAAAAGATATGGAGGTTCAAAACAAAGATGTAATATGTTCCAAACCACATCATAAATAATCACAAAAATATTCCTCAGAGAACTGGGCTTGAGTTCTCAAAATATTTCTAAGACTGACCTTCAGAAGACAAATTCTTTAATTTGCAATTTTTCTAATAACAGCATTTGAAACACAAAACATCTTTGTAGCTACTTGCTTCTGTTTTTCTGTGCTGTGAAAAGAATTTGTGTATGACAACTAGTTTTTGGTCATTCCCATTCTGGACTAACTAAAAGAAAATCTTAGTCTTGGTCAAAAATTATATCAATTTCAGCTATTTTTAATATTTCAAGATGAATATGTGTAAAAGATCAGCATCACAACGCCTATGGAGTTATTTTATTAATCAGCGCCATTTGAGTTTTTATTATTTATTACAATTTCTTACAGTTAAAAAGCAAGTCAAAGTATTATGGGAACATGGTTGTTTTTTCTGTCATTTACAGAGATTTTCTGTAAATGTAATTTACAGAGATTTTTTAATGAATCCAAGCTCTAATTCATGAGACAGCTGCTCTTTTGCTCGGTTGGTTTGAATAGTCTCTGTTCCCTTTCTCTCCAGTCACCAATTCTATTCTCCACTCTGAAGACCCACTTTCTCTGCTTATTGATTATCCTTCTTTTTCCATACTCTCTCTGTGGTTTTGTATCTGTAGACTCTTTTTCTTTTTTTTTCCCCTAAGGTAAGGCACAGGCTCTGGTCCTAAATTTCCATGCCTTACAAGCCTGGCACCCAAATTAACCAACCATACTTTTGTCTCTTACTTCAAATTTTCAGTAGATAAAACAAAATGACTCTGACCAACTTGGAGGTGTGTTTCAATCAGATATGATCAACAGAATGAAGATTCATATAAATAATGTCACAAAAGCCCCATAAGTTAGGACAGAAAGCCCACCAAGAAAGGAGAATGGATTAGGAAAACACCCATAACATGTCTACTATTAAGAAACATTGTCCCAGTCATCCCACTAAAGAAAAACACAGAGTGTTATAGATGCACGTAGAATGTGCACTTAAATGAAACCAGACAGCATCATAGAAAGTTCCTAGAGGAAGTAATATGTGAGCTGAGGTTTGAAGGATAAAAAGGTAACAGTTAGGGAAAGACAATGAAGTAGACTCTTTAAAGGAATGGAATCAACCTGTACAAAGATAATATGTACAAAAAAATTTGGTATCTTCAGAGAACTGTAGGTTTTTCAAGGCGAGTGAAGCACAGGGTTTGAAGAGGAGAATAACAGGAGATAAATCTGGGGAGTTTGGTAGGGATGGGATTACAGAGTATTAGCCAGGTTCGCTGAGGAAGGTGGTTTTATCCTAGAGGCAATTATAATCCTTTAAGGAATTGTAAAAAGAGTGTTGATATGAGAATGCTAATAAGTAATAAGTAATAGAAACATAGCCAAGGATGAATTTGTGGGGAGCAAGATTTAGAAACAGAGAAACCAACTGTTAGATAGTTGCATGAATCCTGTCTGAGACCAATTGGGACTTAATCTGAAGGCACAGACAAGAGGAAGGGCTGCACCAGTGAGCAATGAAGTCACCAGAATCAAGAAGTTGTGGTTTAGGTGGATATGTGCAAAAGGGGAAGGAAGCGGCCAATAACAACTCCCAATGTTCTGTATTGGTCATCTGGGAAGAAAAAAATGCCCCAAAGGAGGAGCAACGTTGAAAATACATATGTTGGATTTGAGGCATCTATGAGATAAAAAAGTAGAAATATCTAGTGAGCAGTTGAATAAATGAGTAGGGAGCTCAAGAGAATCATAAAAAATGTAATTACTCAAACCATTGGAAGGCATTTCTTACGTATGCAAAATTCCAGGATGGGTATTTCCAGTTGGTGGGGGGCTCTCCCTCATAGTTGTTCAGGGACTTAGGTTGATAGTCCTTTGCCATGCTCAACATGTGCTTTCTCTAGTCTTTCTGTTTAGAGAAAAGAGTGGAAGTTTGAGGCCGGACATCTCCTCTTAGGCAAGTGAGGAGGAAGTTTCATATGTCACATCTTATGCTAGAACTACCGTGTGTCCATACCTACTGCGGTGGGGCTAAGAAATGCAATCCTTAGCTTAATGGACACAAAAAAGCTTGTAATTCTATTATTATTGAAGAAGAAACTATAGGGGAGAGTTTAGAGTTTAGAGTTTAGTGTTGAGGAGTTTAAAGTTATGGAAGTGGATTAGATTACCCAGGAAGAATGTTTAAAGTAAGAAGTAAAGAAGGCCATGAATGAAACTGACATATTTATAGGCCTTTTCCAGTTGCATGGGAGCTATCAGGGAGAGTTCCTTGTCTTTTTATGCCTTTACTTACATTTCTTATCCTACTCTTCCCCTTTCCTCTGCGTTCTTTTAAGCATTTGGTAATCTGCCTCATGACTGTCTACTTCCTAGCATAAAATACTATGGCAAGAAATGACTCCATTTCTAGTTACAATTCCAAGGCTATCACCCCACCACCAACAGCACACTGTTGTCCTGACCTTCTCCTTTATCTGCAGAGATCAGTGAAAGTACGTAGAAGGCATATTCTAAAACTTGGGGGCATCTGGGTGGCGGTTAAGCGTCCAACTTCGGCTAGGGTCATGATCTCACGGTTCGTGGGTTCAAGCCCCGTGTTGGGCTCTGTGCTGACAGCTCAGAGCCTGGAGCCTGCTTCGGATTCTGTGTCTCCCTCTCTCTGCCCTTCCCCTGCTCATGTTGTCTCTCTCAGAAATAAATAAAACATTTAAAATAAAACTTAAAAAATACTTTATATAACTGACAGTTTATAGGGACAATTAGTATAAATAAACCAGGGTTAAAAGAGTCTGAAGGGAATGAATGATGGTGTAGGACTAACAAGATAAAATTTCACTGGAGCCTTGTTTCAGAAAACTAAATTTGTGAGAAAGGAGTAGAAGACTTTGCTCAATAACAGTTAATGGGAACACTTCAACTTTATTTGGCCAAAAATCAATGTGCAGGAATGCTGTCATATAGCCGCTAAAAAGTAATGCAGTCTTGGGCTTTATTAGTAAGTTTGGTGTACACAGGTGTGCACACACACACACAACGTTAGTACACGAAAAATTTTACACTGAACTCTTGGGAGTACCATACTAACAATTACAACTTATTGTCACTCTTGAATTCTTCCTCTCCCTTCCCCCCACCCACATCCAGTTAATATCAAGTTTCATCTATTCTACCTTGTAAATATTCTGTCACCCTGTGGTTTTGAGTTGAAATTGAGGATATCAGTATGAACTCATTATATCTATAATATAATATGTCTATTCTAATATACATATTATATTTATAATAGGTATATAACATATCTATAATATAACATGTATATTATAGATATAATATATAATTATATAACACACATATATTACGTATCTAAGTTTACGGAAATAGGTATACACACATGTACCCCTGTGTGCATGTGTGTATGTTTCTTAGCTCTGTCAAATAGGTGGGCCTAGCGGTAAAGACACCAAAAGAAAAATGAGCACACCTAACACCCAGATTGTTGTTTCTAAATACGATTTTTCACTGTAAAGACCCAGGGATCCTTACGAAAATAACTGAGCCCAGGGCTGGGATAGGGAAACTATAAAATGAGGCTGGGACTTTGTGTTGTGCCAGAAAGTAAGAAAGTGCTAAAATCAGGACATCTCAAAAAAGACGGGATTCAACTTAATGAATACTAAAAATAGTGGATGAAATTTTGTTGAACAAAAATTTAAATAGTTTCAGAGTAATCACCGGAAATTACTTATAAACTACAAAGAGGGGAAATATTCTCCTGTGGATTATTTCATAACATTTAAAAATATTGAATCACTATGACATACGTCTGAAACCATTTGATATTGTATGTCAAATATACTTCAATAAAAAAGAAGAAACCCAAACAAAAATTTAAAAATATAATATTATCCCTAATATGTAAAAAAAAATGTTCACATATAGAGGATAGGCCATTTAAATCTTAACAACTTTTTTCTTAACTCCAGAAAAATATGATATATGTGTGTATATGATATTATATATATACATATATATATACATGGTTGTTCCACATACATATTTCATTTTACATATTACTGTCAGAAAATATTTCTATGGCTAAAATACTTAATACTATGTTATATATATTTACTGTGCAAATGATAACAGAATAAAAATAATTTTTTTCTTGTTTTTCAGGTGTTATTCTTGAAATACAATCTAATTTGTTTGTTGCATGCATATCTCAGAAAGAAATTGTACATATCTTTTAGAAAGATTAAAGCAAAGGAAAAACAAAAAAGCGCCTAAAATTTTAAAAGGGGGAAAACAGTAACTTTATATTAGATTAACCTAACAAACGAAAATTTCAAGTTACAAAGGTTAACATTGATAATAATGAAGCAAATTAACATTATGTGCTTCCCAATATGATATGCTGAGAAGGACACAGCATTGCTTTTATGGTATTACAGTCAAAAATACAAAACCTAAAGCTAATTGTGGAAAAACATCAAAGAAATCCAAACCGAAGGAAATTCTGCAAAGTTATTGGCTTTACTCTTCCAAAGCATCAAGATCATGAAAGTAAAAGAAAGACTGAAGAACTGTTTTTAGATGAAAGGAAAGGAAAGAAACATGACGATTAATACAACCTGTGATCCTGGATTGTACCGTGGACAAGGAAGAAAGCTGTATAAAATGTCATTGGAACAATTTGTGAATTTGAAGAACAACTCTGAATCTGATAATAATATTGTGCCAATGTTACATTTCCTGAGTTTTATAAAAATACTTTGGTTATGTAAGAGATAGTCCTTAGGAAATGCATATTGAAGTATTTGTACATAAAAAGGAAACAGAGAGAGAGAGGAAAGAACAAATGATACAGTGAATGGGGGAAAATGTTAAGAATTATTTGATAGAGAATATAATAGAGTTCTTTGTAATATTTCCTGCAGCTCTTATAGAAGTAAAGAACTGTATCAAAATTAGAAGCTAGAAAGAAAAACTTTCAAATCTGACCTAAGTAGTTAGCAATAGATCTTTTTCTGAATCTGGTAAATACTTCTAATGTTAAGAAGATATATTCTTTTAAAAAAAAATTTTTTTTAATGTTTTATTTATTTCTGAGAGAAAGAGACAGCGTGAGCAAGAGAGAGAGAGAGGGAGACACAGAATCTGAAGCAGACTCCAGGCTCAGCACGGAGCCCAATGTGGGGCTCGAACCCACGAACTGTGAGATCATGACAAGCCGAAGTCGGATGCTTAACTGACGGAGCCAACCAGGTGTCCCCAAGAAGATGTATTCTTAATCCACTTATCTAGGAGCTTCCATTTGCTATGTACAAAAAAAAAAGGAAAAGTTTGTAAAATGTTTTGCTTACATTAATGATGTGCTGTTGTTTAAGATAACTTATGTTTTAACATATAGCCAGAAGATCCTGTCACCATCCAGCAGTCAGCTTTCAATAACGGAACTTCAGAGAGTAAGAAAAGCATACCGCTAGATCTGAAAGATGTTTCAGGATACTAAGTGTGATCTCAAATAAGCTAAAAATATGCCGTAAGTGTCACAACATCTTGGGCCGTTTCATCCTTAGGATAAATCTGCCATAGCTAAGAGCAAATGCTAAAAAGAGGATTCTCGGCAGAGTTCTCCAGACTTAGAGTTATAATTCAACTCCACCAGTCACTAGATGAATTTAAAAAGATAACGCTTATGTATTTAGTGTATTGGTATTCCTAAGAAGAACTGTACAAATAAAGTTTTATTATCCCAATTTTACAAACAAAGAAACTAAAGCAGAGAGATGTTGAGTAACTTTCCCAAGCTCACATGGTCTCTAAGAACTTGAGCTAGGACTCAAACCCTAAGAAGACCCACTAAAGATAGAAAGATCCTCTTTCTACTGCTGTGTGAGTCACATAAAGACTCTAAAGACTGTGAACATTCCAAGAGAGAATTGGCTCAGGTGCAGTAGGTTAAAAAAAAGGCTGCGTAGAGTCAGTGTGGCTATCCTCTCACCCAGGAGGGCTCTTCAAGCAATCTACCCTTAAGAAATAATCAGCACTTCAAATCAAAACTTATGGTCAAGAATGTTATTCATTCTGACAAAAATACATATACAAACTTTAAATATCCAATAACTGGTTAAATAAATCATGGTAGATACAATGGAATGGCATAACTTAGTATAGTATATAACAAGTATAAATTATTAATTATTATAAGAAAATGAATACTATATAATTTTTCATAAAAAGGAGCAGAATACAAAATTATTTAGACAGTGTGGTTTTAATATATATACCTATATATATGTGTGTGTATATATATATAGGTATATATATATACATAGGAAAAAGAAGGCAATAAATCAAAACGTTAACATGTTTATCACTGAGTATTGCAGGTGACTTGGGGTTACATTTATACATCTCATCTTTATTTTCAAAACTTATAAAAGTAGTTTTAATCACTTTTATAATTAAAAAAAAAGCCAATATGCAGCATTTAATAGAAGATTCAATGCACCTTTAAAAAATAAGAAAGAATAGAAGAAAGAAGTCCAGTAGACTAGGTGCCTCCTTTTGCCTATATTCATCAAAAAGCCATGAAGAGAGTCCCTGCCAGTAGTAGGCTCTGCAAAGAAGAGACATGGTGAGACACTGATCAAAAGAGAGTAAACAGTAAGGGCGATTGTTGATCTTACCATCACACTCACACAGGTTTTCAGTGACACTCCTGGTGCCATCTTCAAAAACAGGATGGCCAAAAAAAAAAAAAAAGTCAGGGAAAGTATAATGCACTCATTGTTTATAAAACCATTCAGGGGGGAAAAATCAACACAAGTCTTTGAATTCAGATATTAAAAAAACAAAAATAGAAGACGGAAACTATTCTATATAATATTATACTGGGAGATGTATGTGAGTATACCATTTGTCAAAACCCCCAGAATGAACAGCATCCAGAGTAAACTCTTAATGTAAACTACAGACTCTGGGGCATAATCATGTGTCAATGTAGATTTGTCTGTTGTAACAAATATACCACTCTAAAGTCAGTAACGGGAAAAGATGTGTGTGTGTGTGTGTGTGTGTGTGTGTGTGGTGTGTAGGCGGCATCTATGGAAACTTGCCGTACTTTCCACTCAATTTTGCTTTGAACCTAAAATTGTTCCAAAAAATAAAGTTTGTAAGGTAAAAACAAAATAAAAAAGAAATGAAAGTGGAATTTTCTTACAAAACGTAGCACAAGTCTAATCATTCCAACTTTAAGCAATGAAATCACAAAGAGATTTAATTGGATTAATTTAACTTAAATTGATTGAAAAGAATTTGACTTAATTGAATTTAAATTTTAATATAGCAGTCTCCTCTTATCCTCACACCATCGCAAGAAGGGTAAGTGCTGTACTGTAAGATATTCTGAGAGAGAGAGAGAGAGAGAGACCACATTCCCATAACTTTTATGACAGTACAGTACATTGTTATAAGTGTTCTATTGCATTATTACATAGTAGTTATTGTTAATCTCTTAGTGTACCTAATTTATAAATTAAATTTTATCATAGATATGTATGTATCAGAAAAAAAAGCATGTGATTTCAGGCATCTACTGGAAGTTTTGGATCATATCCCCCAGGGATACGGGGGAACTGCTGTATGTGCCCCTATATTTTATACCTATATTCCCTAAGAGGTAGGAAAAAATTTTTTAATTTTTTTTAAATTTTTGAGAGAGAGAGACAGAAGTCAAGCAGGGGAGGTGCACAGAGAGAATGAGGCACAGAATCTGTAGCAATCTCCAGGCTCTGAGCTTCAGCACAGAGCCTGATGTGGGTCTCCAAACCATGAATCGTGAGATCATGACCTGAGCCAAAGACGGATGATTAACCCACTGAACCTAGGTTAAGAAAAGTGTGTATNATTGATAAATAGATAGATACTATTCATTTACAAAGCACCTGGTTAGGCACTGGTACTAACTACTGGAGATAAAAATAATTAAAGGTAAATTCTTGCCCTTTAAGAGACCATAGTCCAGCAGAGAGGCAGGCATGCAAACAATCAGGGCCCCTGCCTACTGACCTGCTTGCAGTGTATTGCATTAACCCCACCTCCCCCGCCCCCCCAAGCTGGTGGGGGGAGCGGGGCATCCTCATAGTAAACTAGGAAATGAATGATATAACTTGGAGTTGCTCAGCAGTCCTATAAAGAGTTTTCAAAAAAGGCGAGTGGGATAGGCTGTGGGGGCATAAGTGACCAGGCACCCAGTGTCTTTGTGGGAGTGATGAAACCGTCATAGGTTAGATGACACAGTACTTGATATAAATGGGATGGAAACAAGGAGGGATGTTCCACGTGTGAGCAAAAGCAGGATTAGGGAAGAGAAGTTAATTTTCCATGTCTCTGGAAAGTAAAGTGCAAGGTGAGTAGTGACAAAAGATAAGCTGGAGAATTAGGCAGGGACCTCAAAGCGGGGATACAGAAAGCAACAGTTTTATACTGAAGCAGGCTGTGAAGAGACTTGAAGTGCTTTGAATAAGGACATGACATGATTCGATTTTTAGATTATTTTAGATTAAAAAAATAATAATCCTTGTGTAGCAAGGAGAGATTCTATACAAAAGACAGGAAGACCACCAACTCAATGTTGGTGTTGTAGGAATCTAACTGAAAACAATGAGGACCCAAATGAGGGTAAGTGGTGTGACTGAGGTGGGAGCAGGCAAGGGGGAGGGAAGGGAAGAGACCAAGAGCTAGAATCCTGGGAGCTGGTGTCTAATTGAACGTGGTACTGAGAGAGACGAAAAATTCTCAAAGGACTGGCAGGCCCTGGGCTTGGTCACTGGATGTGGTCTTTCCAAAAGAGAAAATGTAAGGGTCATGTTCCAAGGAAGAGCTGAGAGGCTTCATGTAAGATGTGTTGAATTAGAAGCACCTGCATTGGGAATCCATGTGGAAATAGTCAGGTGACAGCTGGATGTTTGGATCGTTTCCCTTTCACTGACGTAGACGAAGTCGTGCCTTCAGGATCTACAGCTCCCCTACATGTGTCATGTGGACACATATCAAAGGACCATACATCCTGTGGAGGGAAGTGTGCCTGTCAGCTCGGAGTCAGTCTGTTTCCCCAAAGTGTAGGGAAACACCGATACTGGACCTGAACTCAGGAGAGCAGAGTTTCCTCTCTTCTAAGGCATGATCATCTCTTTGCTGTCAGGCCACTTTTCTGGGGAGTGCTGGCAGAATAGAGCATGTGTCTTCTCTGATCAGGAGGGTCCTTAGCTAGTGTTGTCATGCATGGGAAGAACACGATGGAAACTGAAATATGCATGCATTCAATGAAAAATATCCAAGTAAGAAGAACAGATCATTAACTATCTTTCTGTACTAGCATCAAAGACACACTTATTAATAATATAAGTGGATAAAGCTGTCTGATAGGCATTCCATAAAAAATCATTAAGGTCTATCATCCAAGAGATTTTAGGGAACCGAAGTAAATATCAAATGACAGACATAATCAACCACCCTCAGGCTTCAAGTGACTTCACATGGACAAATACATAAATACAAATGTAGTTTGAAAGGGAGCTCAGAGAGTGGCACATGGAGGCAAAAATATGGATAGTCACCTTCTTTTGAAAACATCAAGGAAAGTTTCATTGAGTGCACACTATTTGCTGTATTGAACCAAATTAGCAGCACATGCAAAACCACCCCATATTGTGCCTTATTAGATAGAAGTAAATTTCAATTACATCATAGTTTTATTATGCATTCTTCCCAGCCTTATGTTGAGTGTTGTTATTCCTATTGTTGTAAGCCAGTTTTCAAGTATAATGACAATGTGCTTAAACATGCATATTTTAGGAATTAAAAATAGATTTCTATTTCAGGTGGGAGAAATAAACTGCATGGGAAGAGGAACTCCTGAACAACAAAGAAATTATTTTCATCCAAATATCCTTAGTGACTAAAAAACAGAAAGAGACTAAAAAGAATCCAGAACATTTTCAGTACTGCAGTGTTTGCCACAAGACGTTAGTGTAATGAGCACTTTTATAATGCCATCCAAATAACCTTTACCACTGGTGATTGTATGGGCAGAACAGGTTTTGCAAACTACGACTTGTAAACAGAAATTTACCAGGCTAGAATTCTTTTAATACTTGTAAACATTAACAATGATATTTATTTTAAAATAATACCTAAATAAAGGCGGTGATTTAAATTTTTAATGTACAAGTCAGAGACATTTAGAATGGAGTACTTTTTGGGCGCGCCTAGGTGGCTCAGTTGGATAAGCCCCCAGATCTTGATTTCAGCTCAGGTCATGAACTCACAGTCTGTGAGATTGAGCCCCACATTGAGTTCCGTGCTAACAGGGCAGAGCCTGCTTGGGATTCTCTCTCTACCCTTCTCTCTGCCCCTCTTCTGTGTGTGTGGGCTTTCTTTCTCTCTCTCAAAATAGATAAATAAATAACCATTTTAAAAAGAGAGAATTGAGTACATTTTAAGTCTTATGAAGTCTAATGAAGTCTTCCTCAATCTCACACTTCACTGTGTGCCAAATAGGAGTGGAATAATAGCATTAACAAAATAACTTTTATGGAACACATATTATGTGCAAGGCATTGCTTTTAGGTGTTTTTCATGTGCTGGGTCATCTAAACCCCACAAAACCCTGTGAGGAGTTATCTTACATGATGAAAAATATCAGCACTATCTACAGTTTCAGACCCAGAAACTTTTCTGAAGATTATTTAATGTGTTTTGAGTATCAACAGGAAACAGGACACCATCTAAAAAATGCAATTCAGATATTCAAAATAATTTTAAGACTGTATTATAGGCTAGTCATATTAATTGGACTTTTATCATTTTTTAATGTTTATTTATTTTTGAGAGAAGGAGACAGACAGACAGAGTGTGAGCAGGGGAGGGACAGAGAGAGAGGGAGACATAAAATCTGAAACAATCTCCAGGCTCTGAGCTGTCAGCATAGAGCCCAACATGGGGCTTGAACCCCCGAACCGTGAGATCATGACCTGAGCCGAAGTTGGATGCTTAACTGACTGAGTCACCCAGAAGCACCAGACTTTTAAAGATTTAATGAGAAGACGAAAAGTTGGCAGATGGAAAATAAAGAAATTTTACAGCTGAGTTAGGTTTGGCCTAGAAGAAGAATCCACAGGAAAAAGGATATTGAGGGGAATAAGGAAAATCTCGTAGAGGACAGGGACCAATCCTTAAAATAAAGGCAAAACATATGGCACCTAGGTGGTTGGGTCGGTTAAGTGTCTGTCTTCAGCTCAGGTCATGATCTCACGGTTTGCCCCATGTCGGGCTCTGCCTGGAGCCTGCTTCAGATTCTGTGTCTCCCCTCTCTCTGTCTCTCCCATGTGTATGCTCTGTCTCTCCCATGTGTATGCTCTGTCCCTCCCATGTGCATGCTCTGTCTCTCAATAATAAATAAAAACATTAAAAATTTTTTAAATAAAATAAAGGCAAAACAAAACATGTTCTCAAATGCCTGTGTTTTGTCATTTTACAACTTGGGCTATTCACAAAGAAATGTGGTATAAAGGTATGGATTCAGAACGGACAGGGGATCCCCGGAGCTGAGTGTTCACCTTTGCTGTACCATTTATTTGTTGTGTGACTTTACAAGCCACTTTTCTTCCTTGAGCTTTACTTCCTCAATCCTAAACTAGGGGCAATGATACACAGGTACTCTGAATATTAGACAGATATTATGCTCTTAAAAATGTAAAATGGTATACAGACTAAAGATATTGGTTGTATTATTTTCAGGTTCAGTCACTGAACATTATTCTTCCTTTTTTGATCTTTTGTCTTGTTGGCATAACACAAGGTATCCTTGGCATCAGCTTAGAATTCAGCTGTGCTAAGCTTTTGAAATTCTTAAGCAGAAAAGCACTTAGATGACAGAAAGAGAACAGAGGTTTTGAGCCTGAGGCAGGACTTAATTCCTGAACGACACTTCAACAACTTAGACATCAAGGTCACCAAGTCCTAAATCAATAGAATCTTTGAGCTAGCCCAGCCCATGGCCCATCATGGAAATCTACCCTTTTATCGCCCCAGGCAAGGGATAAGCAAATTTGGACTCAAATACAACCTAACTGGAGATAATGCAAAAGACCAGTTTAATAAATCTATGTTGTGATAAGAGAGAGTTTATTTTCTGATCCCAAAATAAAAATCTCACAGGAGTTTAGGTGTACTGATTACTCTGGTTGGTTAACTAAAGTTTACTCTATGTATCATAGGCCAGTCTTCCTTCTCAGCACCATGTCATGGGGCCTTCAGCTATGACAGTGTCCCTGAGGTTTAGTATGGCAAGTACGGGAGACAAGGGTGGCCAGTGTGTGCCTCCTAGTTACAGCCCTGACAGCTAGAGTCGGTAGAAGAGTGTCTAGAAAAATGTCATAAATTGTACCAGAGGGAATGCAAGGCCAAAGCCAGGAATAACAATAGAAAACCATGCGATGTATCCATTGAGGACAGAACAAAAGCCTGAGCCAAGGCCCAGAGGTAAATAAGATAGAGGAACTGAGCCAGTGAGGGTGGCATGTGACAGCTGATAGAAAATCAACCTAATAGAATTTTGGTTTGCTGTGCTTAGAGTAGATTCATTAAATTTTTTAAATGTTTATTTATTTTTGAGAGAGAGAGACAGAATGTGAGCAGGGGAGGTGCAGAGAGAAAGGGAGACACAGAATCAAAAGCAGGCTCCAGGCTCTGAGCTGTCAGCACAGAGCCTGAGGCAGGGCTTGAACTCACTAGTTGCAAGATCATGACCAGAGCTGAAGTCAGATGCTGAACTGACAGAGCCACCCAGGTGCCCCTAAAGTAGATTCATTAAAAGAGGGTATAAGAAAAGAGGGTATAGCTAGAGTAAATATATATATATGTATATATATATACATACACATATATATATATTTAGTACTTTTAATAAATACCTCTCTATATAAACATTCCAAGAAGTAATTATAAAATTTTTGATAATGGAGACATCAGCATTAGGCATCGTCATAGCTACATCACTACAGCCACTAGATAAGATACTGACCCTTAGGATTGCTATGGTCAGTTGAGTTTTCTAGCTGTTTGGATGGTGACCAGTCAAGAGAAAATGCAACATTTTCAAAACTACTGATTTAGAAAAGTCATTAATCAAAAATAAATATATAAAATGTCAGCACCAACAAAGGAAAACCACAGAGGCAGAGATAATAAGGTTTTAGGAGGAATGACATTTATTCCAGTACTTGGGTAGAAAATCAACTAAAAACTTTGATTTAGAATGAAAACTGTGAAATAGAATGAAAACCTGGAGATCCCCTGGAGAATGGTTAATAAAACCTAGAAGGAAGGACATAGTCAAGGTGAATTAACAGAATATTTGCTATTGATGCTGCTTATAAGTTTCATTCAGAATCTTGCAATTTTCATTGATAAGTTGTATCCCTAAATTCTGATCATCTCCATAAGATTATAAATGAATACCAAACTTTGTCACAATGTTTTTAAAACAATACTTTAAATGATGTTTTTTTAAAAATACAATGGGAGACAGAAATTTGAAAGTGGTATACAAAGAAATAATGCTTATTCTCACAAATTCTGAGATTTATTCCAACCTAATGCTATGCTAGGTAAAGTAAAAGGGGAATGATGGAAGCCTACGGAGGGGGTGATTTCAATTCTCCAGAGGAGCTTAGGTTCAGCGTTGTTATATGGAGGAGCTGGGCTCTCATGCAAAAGTGATCACATTGTCCAGAGTCTTTGATTATTTGTGTCAGAGGGTCTTGGTCTGTTACAGAAAAGGAATGGGGTGTGATGCAACTGCCTTACCTTGCCTTACCTTGAATCCATTACTTTGGATGCTCTGGATACCGATATTTTTCCTCCAACAGGGACAAAAACAGAGTGATGGTTTTCAAAATATGGAGGAGAGAACCACGGTCAATGTGGATAATTCTTAGGATTTTTAGGGTCATATTTTGAAACAAAATTGATGACTTCCTTCTTTCTCGAATGCATAAAAACTTACACCAAAATAATCATAATGGTAGCAAAAGGATGTGGAATACAATGTAATATGACAGGATAAGAAAACTGAGATATTTATCAGCATATTTTTCTGCCACTCATCATTCACTCTTCCAACCACACCCCTTACGGTGAACTCCTTAGGCTCAGAGAAATGGGACCCTGTTTGCTCTATTGGGAGATTATAAAAACTTTGCGAGCAATCAAGTGAGACATCTCAATGTTAAGCTTAAATTTTAAATAGAAAGATTTAAAAGGCAGACAAAAGTGGTCAGAAAAAGAAAAAAAAAAGGGAATTCTGTCTGTTCTCTCTGCCCTCCCCAAAGAGATAGGAGAAGGGAAGGCAGAAGAATAAAGTGGAGGAGTTAGGTATAAGTATGGGGAGCCCTATGCCTTGTACCTCATTCCTCAGGTAGAATCGAAAGTTGAGGATGGGCACCCCATAAACATATCTATCTCTTCAAGTATCTTCTATCTCCCTCTGCTCCCTTTAAGTCTGATGATCCACAAGTAGAGAAAGAACTTGCACCTTCTGCTCTAGGGGAGATCCAGGGAAACTACAAGCTTCCCAGAAAAGACAGCACCCCATCCCCCATTCAGTTGGTGCAGGCAGTAAACTGCACACATAATAGGGCAGTAGACAGGAGAGGGCTGCAGAGAGGCCTCTGCCCCTGGCGCTAGGGACTTACAACTGGACAAAGGGATGTCATATTGGATGGCATTGGTATGGGCATTCTGCACAAGAAATCTGTTGAATCAACCGCTGCATCCTGGCTCTATCCTGCTGGAAGTCAAATCAGCTTCCCAGAACTATCCTTTTGCATTTTGATGGATTGTGATCTATTACTTGTGCTGAGGACTTGGCAAGTCAATACATGGTTTGCCACATGATAGCCTTGTGAGAGGAGAACAGAAAGCAAGCATCTTGAAATGACTGCATTTACAACCTGAAATACCTAAAAACAAAAACAAGCTCTTAGCTTACCCAATTTTCTACACCAGGTTAAAAAAAATTAAGGGTGGGCCTCAAGTCAGAAAATAATTTCAGTATTTCAAGAGGAAGGAATTCTCACTTCTTGCACACTATGAGTGTTGTGCCTGTTGCTGTACTAATAATGTCTCAACTGTGGTCTTTTGAGGATCTCTGTGCCTCTCTCAAATATGCTTCTGGGTAATTATTTGGCTGCCACTAAAGCAGCAATCTGAGTTGTATGGCAGCCAAGAGAATCTCGGATCCTATGTTTGCTAATTGGACATCACAATTCATGCTCAGGGGCAGCAAGCAAAATGGGCTTTACTCTGCCAGAATTGTTTTGGCTTCCTTTTTNTTTTTTGTTAGCCCCAATCCCTCATTCCAAGTTTTCTGACCCCTAACGCCACTTTCCTGGTGAATACCAATTCTCCATGCAGGTCTAAGAAACGCTCTTCCCACTATATCTGGAGAGGCCAAGTCTTCTTGTGTGGGAAGATGAGAGTTTGCATTGGGTGGAACTTTGTACTTTTCTGAAACTTGATCACTTTAGAATCAATAAGAGCAAATATTGGAATTAATTCACAAGGAAGTAGAAGTCATAAACATTGGGCAATAATATTCTGTCACATGACCTTTCCATTTTCGGTATCCTATAAATATAAATCATAGCTTGCAAACCAAATGACTGAGAGAAACAGGTGAATGAATGATACAACTCTAGGTTTAATTAAAATGTAATGATATTTGTTTCTCAGTCTGTGAAAAAAAAAAAAAAATGAAGCCCAAATGATGGCCTATACCCGATCTCTTCAGTCGATGCTTAGATTACTAAGAAATATTTGGGAAAGGGGGAAATCAGGTTGAATCTTCATAAGAGCTCAGATGATTTCAATTTTTTCCCCTCTATATTCAAAGTTAGAAGCACAGAGAGTGACCATAAATTATTTTGGTCATTTAGAACTTTGAATAAGTCTAAGTTCCTTGATATGAAAAGTTCTTATATTTTTCCTAAAAGATATTAGTGTATAACTGGCAAACAAAACTTTTATTTTTATGACTTTTTTTACAGTGTTTGGGTTTTTTTTTTCTTTTTGCATTGACCATTAGATTTGCTCTCTACAGCATACCATATTTCTCCCCCCCCCCATTTTAGAAAGGGACGTTTATAATGTGAGTGGTTAAGTGAAATGCTAAAGGTTTATACTGATATGCTAGAAGTGGGAAGGGATTCCCACCTTCTGGCCGGGAGCCCATTGTTTTATTCCATCACAAGCAATTGATCTATGCCCTAGGTACACAGCAGAGAAGAAAACAAAACCCCTTACAAATAAATGTAGTTGTCCTCTAGTAGTTAGTGCAATAGAAAAGTAAAGCTAAGGAGACAGGGGTGGGAATGGGAAGAGCTTCACTGTCAGTGGAGGGAGCAGGGGTGCATAAAGGGTAAAACTGCTTCTATTTCATGGGATGATAAGAAAGGCCCCATTTATAAGATGATATTGTGACAACTGGGCATGAACATGAAGGTGTTGGGAAGCAAGAATTTTATGTCCCTTCAAGGTCCTTTTAGCTAGACTAAGAATAAAATTCACCTGAAACAGATTAGTAGGGGAAAATCAAATTTAATTTTGTATATATGGGAAATCCATACAGACATGGAAATTCTAAAGACAGCCAGGCAAAATGAGGCATATGTATTATTTTCAACTAAGGAAGGGAGTAGGGATCTGAAACTTCAAAGGGAAAAAAATGTGATTCACAGGAAGATGAAAAAGAATAAATGCTTGGTAAATAAATGTTTGGTTGGCCACTTAGAAACAATGGGACACAGAGGATTTTCATCAAAGTAGTCTCACTGGGTCCTCCATGTATACCTAGTTCATAGTGTAATGTAGTTATGTAAGGTGATAGCTCTTTTCCTGGAGCAGATCCTCTATCTAAATTTTTAGACAGTTCTGAAAAAGGTAAAGAGCTTTTCCTAAATCTGCTGGGTTTTGATTGCTTTTTAACTCCAAACACTTCTCATACCAAAGTGGCCCATCTTGGAGCAGTCTGCCTTTGACCCCTACAGACGAAATGTGGGAATGTATCACATGTGGAGGTCAATGTGGGGAAAGAGAAGTATTGGTCAGGGGTGGGCCAAATTCTGTCCAATGAAGTTTTACCCGAACACAGCCATGCTCAGTAGTTAACATATTGTCTACGGCTGCTTCTGGACTATTTCAGCAGGATTGAATTGTTGTGACTGAGGCTATAGGTGGCCCATAAAACTGAAAATATTTACTACTTGGCTTATTAAAGAAAAAAGTTTACTGACCACTGGTGTATGCAGAGAGAACAACAAATGCAAAGCCCAAAGGTACAAGTGAGTGTATTGTATTCAAAGAGTAAAGAAAGCAAGTATGGTTATGGTGAAGAGAACAAGGGGGGAGAGAGGGGACGAGACAAGAGAAGGAGAGTAGGGAGTAGATCCTGAAGGGCTTTTCTAGGCCATTCTAAAGGATTTTGAGCTTTACTTAGGGACAGGAAAACACTGAAGGGGACGAGTACAGAACTGACATAATCTAGCTTACCTTTTAAATTATTCACTCCATTTAGAATAGATGAGAGGAGATTAGTGTGGTATATAGTGCAATAATCCAGATGAAAAATGGAAGTGGTGAGCATTTATCAAATTCTGAATATATTGTAAAGATTGAACTGATGTGATTTGCTGATGAACTTGAAATAGAGGTGGGGGTGTTGTGTGGTGGGGAGAGTAAGGGAGAGCGAGCGTAGTACAAGTTTAGTTATGTAGGTCTGAACATCTGGAGGATAGAACTTCCATTAACATACAAAAGGAAGATGGTGGGAGATGTAAGGTATAGTTTACCACTGGAAGTGAATTTTAGATGCCTTTGAATATCTAACCGTAGATGTTGAAGAGGCACTTATAAATCACATCTGGCATTCAGGGGAAAAGTTGAAAATGGACATATACATTTTGGAGTCATCAATGTTTAGATAACATTTAAGTCACAAGAGCAGAATAAATTCACCTAGAATGTGGCTATCAACAACACAGAAAATGATTTGAATAGCTATCATTTAATTTTGTTATATGTGCCATGTTTTGAGCTATGAACTTTATAGTATATACTCTTACAATACTTGACTTGAGTGTCTGTACACCTATTTTACACACATGGAAATGAAAACTTAGGTGTTAAATGACTTGTCTGATGCCAGTTAGCTAGTGACAGAGTCCAGATACGCCTGCCTCAGTGGTCTGAGCTGTCCCTGTTCTGTCATGACATAAGAAATATAAAAACACAAGACTGAATGTGGGCTCTGCACGTTTAAATAGTTGAAGAGGCAGTCAAATTACTCAAAGTATGTTGCATACAAACTCGTGCAGTTTCAACGACCTTAAGATGCCTCTTTAAGGAAACCACTAGACTGGTGAACCATGATAATAATATCATGGAACTTCCTCCTCAATTTCCTGAATTTAACAAACTCTCTCGTCATGAATCAGCAGAACGTTCTAGTTTATGAGCAGATTACAAGGCAGCCACTGCAGAGAAATTTATGCACCAATGTCACATACCACACTTTAGGCAAAATAAAGTTATTAAGGTTAGGTACAGGACCACTGAGAAAATCCTTTATTAAATGAGAAGAAACAAACCTCCTACCTGGAAACTAAAATCAAAATCATTTGAAATTTAAAATCATTTGAAACAGCACGGAGACAGAGAATATTACTTAGCAATTGATGTGACCCCCCCAATGTCATTACATCCTTCTAGTGTTGCATTTACCCTCACAAATGTTTTACCCCTAAGTAAAAGTGTTTTTCTTCACTGATAATCTCAGACTACTCTGATCACTGGCTTCTCAAAAGTGCAGTCACTCCAATTGCTAAAAAACAATGTGGAGCCACAATAAGCCTGATATCCTTCCTTTTCTTCATACCAGCCTGGGCTGAAAGAAATCATCATTTATTTTCACTACAAAGATCAGAAGAAGCACCTCACTGGGGCACCTGGGTGGCTTGGTCGGTTAAGTGTCCGACTTTCGCTTAGGTCATGATCTCCCGGTTCGTGGGTTCGAGCCCCGCGTTGGACTCTGTGCTGACTGCCAGCTCAGAGCCTGGAGCCTGTTTCAGTCTGTGATTCCCTCTCTCTCTGACCCTCCCCTGCTCACGCTGTCTCTCTCTCTCTCTCTCTCCTAGAAATAAATAAAACATTTAAAAAAAAAAAAAGAAGAAGCACCTCACTTCATGCTGAAAGGGCAATAGAAACTAACCTGTAAGCAAATGTGAGAACCTCCTACTCCAATTATAAAGCCACACCTTGAAGTAACACCCTCATTATGGTTATGAGGAAGCCAAGGAAGAGAAGTTGTATCTGGGGCCTGTTGAACAAGATTAAGTCTTGGTGGAAATATTTGGGTCATGTTGGTCTGGATGAAACCTAGTGGGAAGAGCCAGAGGTTTTGGATGAATAATAGGGAATTAAGTAATTCCAGTGTCTTTTCCACACTCCATATATCCCAAACTCCAGGTTTGCTTCTTGGGAAGCTCAACCTCTGGGAAAAGTTTACAAGATGATGAGTACATACCCAATGGGAGAGCATTGCAGTGGAGACTTTAAAACCATATATGGTAGTTGAGCATCCGACTCTTGGTTTGGGCTCAGGTCATGATCCCCAGGTCGTGGGATCAAGCCCTGCGTAGCACTCTGTGCTGAGCATGGAGCTTGTTTGAGATTCTCTCTCTCTCTGTCTCTCTCTCTCTCTCCCTCTGCCCCTCTCCTCCACACTCTCTCTCTCTTTCTCTCTCAAATAAAATTGTTTTTAATTTAAAAATGAAATGATATATGGTGATAAGCCCCAGGAGAATAAAAAGATGTGTTCAGCATTGTTTCTTGTTACTGTTTTTAAGGATTTGCCATCTTGTTGAGTGCCACAACCAAGTTGTAGCATGTTTGTATTTCCCACAACACCCAGCAAAATACCTGTCACACAGTAGACAGAGAGCAATGCTTCTGGAATGGAACATTAATGATCACCCTGCTGGCAGATCAACATATGCACCAGGATTCAGTTTCTTTTTTTCTTTTTCTTTAAAATTTATTTCTGAGAGAGAGAGACAGCATGAGCAGGGGAGGGTTAGAGAGAGAGGGAGACAAAGAATCTGAAGCAGGCTCCCGGCTCTGAGCCGAAGTCAGACACTTAACCGACTGAGCCATCCAGGTGCCCCAGGATTCAGATTCAGATTCTTGATCTTCTATTTTGGAAATTACACTAGTATTGCATTATCCTGTTACCCCATTGCTTTATAGACTATAGTCATGTTGTGTCCTCAGCATCTCTAGATATATTTATGGACCAGGGACAAACTAGAGCTAAACTACTAAGGTGTACATAGTCACATTCCTCTTTGTGAAGAATATTCTTTGTACTTCTGGGCTATTCATGCCTTTTCTTTCTGATTAGGTGAGAATACTAGCTGAGTGTCAGAGAGAAGGTAATAGACAGTGCTACATAAGAAAGCATGTGGAAAAGAACTCTTCCGGGAGGTTTGAGGAGGGGGAATTTGTAGGGAATGAGCAAGCCAACCAGCAAAGGCTGGTCTTTCTAAAGAGCCCAGGATCCTAAGACTCAGGGTATTGGAGGGGCGCTTGGGTGTCTCAGTCGGTTAAACCTCTGACTCTTGATTTTGACTCAAGTCATTATCTCATGTTTAATGGGATTGAACTCCACATAGGCTCTGCCACACTGATAGTTCAGAGCCTGCTTGGTATCCTTTCTTCCTCCCTCTGCCCCTCCCCTGCTTTCTCTCTCTCTCTCAAAATAAATAAATAAAACTTATAAAAAAGAATCAGGGTATTGGGAAAACTGACATTAGGTGGAAAAGAATGGGGTGAGGGGTTATAAATAGGTGAAGAGAATTTTGAGGAAGTTGTCTTATGCTAAGCATCTTATCTTCCTTTAAAGATTATCTTAAGAAATTTTTCATAAAATATCCAAAGTATTATGCAAGGCTTTGGGAATTTGGTGTGTGTGTGTGTGTGTGTATGTGTGTGTGTTATTTTCTGAGAATAAAAAGGCTCAGTTTTATGTGGAGTATTTACACTGATTTTACTAAGGTGTTTGTAAATTACTTAATAGCGATTTTCCATTAAAAATTGCATGCTCAGGGGCACCTGGGTGGCTCAGGCAGTTAAGTGTCTGACTTTGGCTCAGGTCACGAGCTCACAGTTTGTGCGTTCAAGCCCTGCATCCAGCTCTACACTGACAGCGTGGAGCCTGCTTGGGATTCTCTCTCTCTCCCTCTCTCTGCCCCTCCCTGAGTTGCACTTTCTCTCTTTTTCAAAATAAGGAAATAAACTTAGAAAAAGTTGCATGCCCAAAGGAATCTAGTTTGTGCCACTGGTCATAGAACTACAAATAGTGTCATGGCCACTGGAAACCATAAGTGTGTGAAAATGGAATAATAGAGTAACATAAAAAGAACAGGTGACCAAGGAGACCAGAGATTACTTAAAAGTTGAAGATGGCTGACCCAGAGCTGGAAGAAGCAGATACAATAGTGCCCGCTATCTATGAAAAATGTGTTCCAAGACCCCCTGAAACCAGAGATACTACCAAACCCTATATATATATATACGCTATGTCTTTTTTCCTACACATATGTACCTATAATAAAGTTTAATTTATAACTTAGGCACATTAAGAGATAAATAATAACTAACAACAAATGAGCACAATTATAAGTATGTACTGTAATAAAAGTTATGTGGATGTGGCTCTCTGAAAATTTCTTACTATGCTCTACTCACCCTTCTTCTTGGGATGTTGTGAGATGATAAAATACCTATGTGACGAGATGAAGCAAGGTGAATGATATAGGCACTATGATGTATCCTTAGGCTACTATTGACCTTCCTATGCTAAGTCAGGAGGATCATCTGCTTCCGACTGTGGTTGACCATGGATAACTGACACCACTGATAAAGGGAGACTCCTTTGCTATAGTTACAGGCTTGTAGACACATTGTTCTTAGGCTAAGTGTATGGTATTTGCTAAAAACACAGCCAAGGAATCCATTCTAAGTTTAAAGCTAGAAACCTGATCCTATTTTGAGGAACTACATCCCTGGAGGTAAGATTATGCTTTCCCACTTATACAAAACCTCTGAGAGGTGATCTCTCTTGCACGTTTTCATTGTCTATACTATTCTTTTGGCTCTGGTAAGTCCTTGGAGAGAAGATCGCTCCCCTTCTCCTTATGTTAAGGTTTTTGTTTTGATCCGTTTTGATTTGTCAGGTGGTATTCTTGAGAGTTTCCCAGAAAGAAAGGAAAGTCAGCATGTAAAAGTTCTACAGCCAAATGTGTCCAGCCTCGGAGCCTGAGATGGAAGGCCCTGTCACATCAGTCAGTGGCAACAGACACTATTTCGTTGTGCTGCCATGTCCAAGAACTCTCTCTGAGGGAGAAAGCATTCCATTTTCTGTTAGAATGCTGGCACTTAGTTATTGACCTGTGTGCTGAGTAGTGTTGAATTAAAAAAAAAAAAAGTGTGGCCTGGCAATTCTCTCAGAGTCACACTTGGTATGCTTGAGTTCCACTAAGGGAAAACTTTTTAGAAGTATTATGATACACAATTTATTCTCTCTTTGTGTATGTGTGTGTGTGTGTGTGTGTGTGTGTGTATTGCAGGGCCAGGAGGGGGAATTGGGAGGGCTGGTCCAGGCAGGGTGGAGAGGGAGGAAGCAATGGGGTGAGGGGATGGAACAAAATACTAGTTTTAACTGCTTTTCAAAGCTTATTTAGCCACTACAGTGTATTAACCACGAGTAATTGCATAAAGTAAAATAAAGTACTCTTTGGTCCACAAATCAAATTATGAGGGGTTATTTGAGAAGAAAAGCTGAACTTCTGGTGAAAAGTTTAGCAAAATTCTCAAAATATTTACAACAGCGTTTAAACCCTAAAATGAGATACTGAAATTAAAAATACTGGGAGCATTGGGCACCTGGGTGGCTCAGTTGGTTAAGCATTGTCTCAGGTCATGGTTTCAGGGTCTTAAGATCGAGCCCCACATCAGGCTCCATGCTGAGCATGGAGCTTGCTGAAGATGTTCTCTCTCCTTCTCCCTCTACCCCTGCTCCCTTCCCCCTCTCTCTAACAACAACAACAAAAAATACTGAGAGTATTATTCCTTACCTCAAATATTGTTCCCATTATAGAAATAGCATTTGAAATATATGAGAATTTATTGAGGAACTTCTGATTTACAGAGCTTAAGTTTTAAGAATTTGACAGTATTTTTCACTCATATGACATTTTTACATTTTTACATATTTTACATTTAAGTGTTCATTTGGTTTGATTAGTTTTGTTTTGCCCTTCTGGAATTTTCTCTTCACTTGAACTTACTGACCTTTGCCTAGATATTTTTGTATGTAGTTTACTGATAGTCTTACAAATAATATTAAATAGTGACAGAGGTAATCTATGGAATAATAAAAGCTCACTGGTCTCTGCCTAATTTGTTTTTCTAGAAAGGCCAGAGCTTGACAAAGAGCACAATGTAGTGGATCCTGCTTGTTCCCAGACATGGCTTGTTTATTTAGCTGATGATATTTGTCCAGTCTACTCAGGTACAAATAGTAATAAAATTCCCAGGAGTCATAAATGTGGAAATTAAATTGCAACACCGCTCTTTGAAAACCTCAGGCCAAAATTCTGAGGCCTCATCCTTGTCTCTTCCCTTTCTCCCCATACTGTCAGCAAATCCTCTTGGCTCTACCAACAAAATACAATCCAGGATCTGACCCTTTCTCACCAAAACCACTGCTTTTAACCATTCCACCCTAAGCCACCAAATCCTTGTTGGATTACCGTGGCAGCTACTTAATGATAGGGAGAATCTTGAGCAGAAGGTAAAAATGGTAGGAGAAGATGGCTGAAATATCTCTGTGTTCCTTTATATTTTGGAATGGGCTGCGTCTAAATGTCTGTCACAATATTTGGCATTCAAATATTCAGAAACCCATTCAAACTTATTCATCCAAAGAGGAAAGAAAGTGTAGCCAGATTTTACAAGGAATGAGGAGTGGGAGCTGAAAGGTCAGGAATAGAGATCTGCTCTCCTCTTCTCTACAGCTGCTTCCCTGTTGTGTGTCTGCTTCCTTTTCCCATGTTCCAACTAACTCTGGGCATATTTAGCTTTAGTCGTAGCTCCACTTGACTTCCTAGGTCAGACTGATTAGCATGGTCTGATTCAACTCCAAATCCCCACAAGATGATCTCTTGGCTTGGCGTACTTCAGGTGACTGCTTCTCATTTAATCAGTTTGGACCAGAACACATGATTACAGGCCCAGCAATTCAGTAAGACCCAGGGGACCCATTCAGAAAAGGGGGCTTGAACTAGGCAAACTAA
This sequence comes from Crocuta crocuta, assembly GCF_008692635.1. Lineage (NCBI taxonomy): Eukaryota > Metazoa > Chordata > Mammalia > Carnivora > Hyaenidae > Crocuta > Crocuta crocuta. The sequence goes on along the minus strand of NW_027532015.1, from coordinate 5,405,939 downwards.
CTAATTAATATCCCTGCTGCAATTTACGAATAATTTAAATTCAATATTCTGTTAAATGGTGGAGTGAATCAATTATTGTCACACATACATCCTTTGGGAGTCAATAAATTCAAATGAAGTTGATATAAATAAATGTTATGTGGTAGGGTAGATTTGGTCTATCTTCCAGATAGGTTTTGCTGATATCATAACTTCTCATTACAATTTTTATTTTCAGTGTCTACTTTATTCCTCTCAATCAGGATCCAGTTGCCCCTGTGAGACTAATAACAGAGCCTTCATTAGCTTGGTAGCCTTTAAACAAGGCAATGAGGACTGGCAGATTCTGGAATATTATGAATCTTTAGTCTTTGGCTTTCAATACCAGATAATTTAATGAACTGCCTTTCTTTTTGTATGTCAATTTCCTTTTTTTCTTTTTGCCTTTTAATATTTATTGTTATTTTTTTAAACATCTAACTTAATTTTTATTTGATAGAGAGAGAGCGAGAATCTTATAACGGTTCCACGCTCAGCTCAGAGCCCAACACCAAGCCTAGTCCCACCACGCTGGGATCATGACCTGAGCAGAAATCAAGAGTCAGATGCTCAACTGACGGCCATTCAGGCACCCCATTCATCATTTTATTCTTAACTTAAAATTTTAATTTTAATTTGATTCTTAAATTTTATATCTCAGTTTTTTTATATTAATTTTAAAAATCAGTTGATCAATTGAAACTGACTTAAAAGAAAAACCATGAGTTTGAGGATCCATCATTTCTGCTATCATAAAGGTAGATATTTTGGGATGTTGTTTTTTTACCAAACAGAATTCTGGATATGCCCTGGTCTCCCTGAGCTTGGAGAGGGAGGATTGCAAGTTTACCAAGCTAGCCACCATTAGCAGATATGCTCCACATTCATCTTAAATGTCATGTGTGTCATGTGTCATCTATGAACTGAAGTTTTGGAAAGGCAGCATGAGTTCATAATCTGATGAGAGGGATGAGTTATGAAGATCAAAACAAAAATCCTAAAGTAAAAAATGGGAGACTGGCTTAAATTGATGATCTCTTGAAGTCCCTTTCACCTCAAGGACCCTTATAGTAGGATGGAAAAACTGACATTTAGCACTGTATAGTGTGCTAAGCAATGTAGGGCAAACTTTACATTTGTCTCTTGTTTGTTCTCACAAAACTCTAGGAAGAAAGTAGTATTAATGTTGTCTTACACATGAGGAATCTGACCCTTGGGAAAAGTAAGGAATTTGCTCATTGTTGCACATATCACCAAGACCTGGACTGAAATTCATGTTGGGCAGACAACAGAGTCTAGGATTTCCCCACCGCACCACAAGGCCTCTCAGCAAGAGGCTGTCCCTTTTCCGAAGTTTTTTGCTGGAGGCCGAGCCGGCTCCAGCAGGTCCAGGGGTCCCTGAAGGAAGGACGGTGTCGGCGAGAGAGAGAGAGAGAGAGAGAGAGCCCCGAGATTCTTTCTGATCACCAGGCAGGCATCTCTGTCCTGTTGGTTTTGGTGTCTTTATTTATAGGTTAAATAATAACATGACATCAGAAAAAGGAATTTTTACGATGGATAACTCTTTGTGATAAGATGCTTTGGAAAGTGTACAGAAGCAGGTTTTACAGAAATATTCTTGCAAAACTATTCCAGTTATAGTGAGGTTAAGTAAATCTTATAACTAAAGATTTAGCAGGGTATTCTTAGTAAAAGACAGGATACATATTTGTTCTAAGTTAATAACATTAAGGTTAGGTTGTAGGTTAAGTGTATAGATGGGCTAAGAGTCATTCTGTCTGGCTCTCAAATGAATGTTTTTGAGTTGGTTAATAAGTTGTTTGTGGAAACCTATTTGATGCTGAATGTGTGAACACCATGGAGGCCCTAAATGTGTCAGCCTTTTGTTTGTGGGTAATGCTTTAGCTCCTCTTATCTATCCTCATCCCAGCCACCTGTAAGGGAGGGTGTTTGCAGAAAGTAGGCCTTGGGGAAGGGACTGCCATACATCACCAATTAGGAGAAGGTGTAAGTATTAACTTAAGTTCTGCCCTTATCTGTACCTTAACTCTAAATTAGGCTCTTTGTCTCGGGGCCAGGCTCAGTTGTAATTCTTGTGTTCTTAACCCCCTAAGTCTTGGATCTGCAAGGCTCATAGGAAGAGCCTTTTGACAATCATCCATAGAGCTTTCATCTAAAATCTCTCTTGCAAAGGCAGGAATATGCCTTTCCTTATGAGGTATCTGTGTTCAGAATATTGGTCTGATATGGAATATTGTGAGGCCTGGTCAATACCAGCACAGCATGAGCCAGTAGTAGCAGGAGATACCAGTTTTCATTTCTCATGGCAGGAGCTGTGAAAACACTGCCATTTCCTTGCTGTGACTGCCATCCAGAGAGGCCGGTGCGGCTCCCGGCAGTTTTTTAAATTTACTTCCAGCTTAGATGAAAAGGTGGATCAAAAATCTTGTGGGGAATGATTTCTTTTGCAGGTGTCCCCTATGAAAGTGTTTGTATTTTTTAAAAAGGTCTGCAGATACTTTGAACAACCTCTCTACCTGCTGTCCACCGTTCTTCCTCCTCTTCACCTCGTCAACTCCTATTCTTCTGGATTCAACTATGGTATCACCATACCCGTGTCTTCTCTGGCTAGTTAAATTGCTCTCTTTAGTCCTTGTTAATGATTCCATCAATTAACTCATCATATTGTTGTACAATTACTTTTTATGTGAGGTTAGCCCCCTTTAGGCTATGGTGAGGTTGTCTAAAGCAAACATTGCATTTTTGTGTCTTCATTACCTACCACAATGACTCAAACTCAAAATGTGTTTCAGAGAACTAAATTAGTAACCAAAAATTTCAGAGCCGCTTGGATATAGCTTAAGAAAACCCTCAACGTGTTTTATTGCTTGTTGTACCAAAGAAATTAACCGAGTAATTCGGTAACTGAAGCCACGAAACCATTCTTTTAGGTTCCAAGTAGAAGACCTCGGTCCTGGATACGGAAGCTCCGCAAAGAACTACATTTCCCGGAATTCCTAAGCTCCAGTTGTTGGTTCGCTGAAAATTCTTGAGGGCCTGTCACATCAACCAGTAGTGTGACGAGAATTTCCCTGGACGCGGCAGGAGGCGGCCAATCATAAGGAAGTGGGCGGGCACTTCTGATTTCGGTTCAGGAAACCCTTTGCATCTCTTTGCCTCTTCGCAGGATGGTCTGGGGCAAAGAGTTATTAGCCTGAGAAGGTGTCCTGCCTTCCCACCCTCACCGTTCGAATTAAAAGTAATCTTTATGCACTTCTCTCCTTCCTTACATTTTCCCCAGTTTCCGTAGCCTTTCCAATCAAATGCCTTTGCTTCACATGCACCTTTCTTTCGTGAACACACTCTCCGGGAGGGTAGCCCTGGCATGAATCTTTCAATCTTCCCAAACTTGAGCCAGACATTTCGTCTCTACATCTACACCTCCAAGTGAGATTGCGCCAGCAAAGAAGCGGAAAAGTCTGAGCAAACCCTTCGTCTTCCCCTCTCTTCACCTCGCAGGGGTGTAGACGCTACTGGATTATTTCGTGGATAATCATCATTACAAGGCGGATTGTAGGTTCTGAAAACGAGTGGCAGTGCGGTGTTTACTTCCATCTTGGCTCCCGCCTCCCTCCCCACCCACCCCAGCATGCGGACCGAATCCAGGGGGTGGGGTGTCACTGGCCCGGGCAGACACCCGGCCTTGGAACGGCTCTCCCCTGCCAGCCTATTCCATTCCAGCAGCTACCTGCCATGGCCACCCTTTAATCTGACCCACAGTCACAGATTCAGGACATAATTCATACCCCCACCTCCCGTTTTATCTCCTTTCCTTTGCTAGTACCTAGGTCTGTCATCCTTCCACCACAGACATAATCGTTGTCTAGAAGCTGTTCTCAAAAACCAAATCCAAATCAATCCAAAACAAAGCCCATCAGCAGAGCAATCTTGCAGCCAGCAGCCAGGAGCGTGCACCTGGTTAAAGGGTGAGAGCGAAACACCCCGCTTTAACGACCGAATGAAAAGAAAGGCTTCCTGCTGCTCGTTAGTCAACATTTTTACCATCTCAGCTGCGGGAGAAGCAGCTGCAGACTCTGGCCGGGCGACTGGGGTGGGAAAAATTTAACCATGGTCTGGGATTTTCGCAGAAGGTAATTTAAGCGCCAGCTCCACTCCGCTGGAGGGGGAGTAAGGGGCGGGGGTGTGTGTGTGTGTGTGTGTGGAAGGGAAGGTGGGGGGAATGCGGTGCGCGTGCGCATGCTCAGCAGCCCGGCTCCGCGGAGGCCCAGCTGCCGCCACCGCCGCGGCCGGCGCTGTAACCGCGGCTGCCGCTGCTGCTCTGGGCGGGCGTTGGTGTCGTGTGCCGAGGCGCCCCTGTCAGGCGAGAGGGAGCGGCGGGGCGGCGGCGCCTGAGGAAGGCAGCGGGGGCTCTCAAGGAGCGAGGGCGNTCTCAGTTATTTCCTGTTTGGATTATCTTGTGCTTCTCCTCCGCTGCCTCCTTCCCCTCACACTCCCACTCTGTCCTACTCCTCCGTGTCCTCGGTCGAAGCCGCCCTCGGCCCGGGCTCGTTTCCCGCGCCGGGGGACGCCCCTTGCCTCCCCTCCCGGGCTGCGGGGGGAGCCCCGCCGAGACCATGAGGAAATTCAACATCAGGAAGGTGCTGGACGGCCTGACCGCCGGCTCGTCCTCGGCCTCGCAGCAGCAGCAGCAGCAGCAGCACCCGGCTGGGAACCGGGAGCCCGAGATCCAGGAAACGCTCCANATGAAGGGCTCACTCCTCAAGGAAACATTTGCTTAGTGGGTTATTTTGGAGATTGACATCATCGTACTCCTTTTGGGTTTTCGTTTTCGTTTTTTTTTTTTTTGTTTGTTTCTTTTCCTCTCCTCTTTTCACATGTAGCGCTCATTTCAAGGTTTTACCGACCTTTAATTTGTATTGTTAATAACCTTATAGCCTTTACATTGAAGCATTTTAATGTAATTCACCAACTTCGAAGTTTCCTTTGGGAACAGTTCCGAATGAATATTGTTCATCTCCAAACCAAACCTGTTCAGCTGGGTATTTGCTTATCACCCTTCCCCGTAAGATGTGGTAGGAAGCTTAAAATACGAAATCACAGGGTCCTTTTATCATTCTATTTGATTAAAAAGTTGGTACCGTGATTTTTGCGTATTAATGGCACCGTTGCCATAGCGGTCTGTAATTCGGAAAGAATGATGCAGCGAATTAATTCCCTGGCTGCTCGGTGAGAAATACAAACTTGTCTAGATATTAATACCTGCCTTATAAATACCATGCTTTCCTGTGTCAGTTTCCTAAAAATGTCTGCATACACATTTTGCCCAAATGCCCTGAAATTAAGGGTTTAGTAGCAAAATTCAAAAATATATGTTGCACTTATTTTTATTCTGTTAAAATTGCAAAATTTGGGGATAGATGTTTGGTGATTGCTTTACTGAATCCTTGAGGAAAGTAATTGTATGACAGCTTTTCTTTAGCAGTACTCGCAATGAGGATCCAAATAAAGTAACGAAGTTATCACACTTGAAATTGAAATAAAACACGAATTGCACATTAATTTACAGATTGTTTTACTACTGCAAACTTTGGTATTTTGGTCTTAGACATGAACATGTAGAGTGTTCATAAGACATTTTCTTCCATGGAATCCCCGTGTTATGGAAAGGCAGAGATTAAAGTGAAACATTGGGAGGTATTTGTGTATATGTGTATGTATCTGTACACACACGTACAACACACACTTCTTTTGGTTTCAGGTTCTATGTGAATAAGTTTTGTTAATGTACATTTTGTACTTTTTTTTTTAAGGCAGTAAGTGCGTGTGTGTGTGTGTATTCTGCCTCAGTTATAATTGGTTCTAGATTCTAATGCCTCTGTTGACTTTTCTGTTTTTTAAATTCCGCCTGCTGCCTTGGTTGCTGCGATGTCATTTGCCCATCCCTAGACTGTTCGCCATGGATTTCCCTATCAACCTTCAGCCCTGGCCTTTGATCCTGTACAGAAGATCCTCGCAGTCGGAACTCAGACTGGTGCTTTAAGGCTGTATCCTTTAATTAAAAATTTTTTTTCCATTTTTGCTGTATCTCCCCAGTCCTTCTGTGCTGCTGGTTAGTTGCTTTTCCTGTTTTAATTCCCAAAAATGCTATGATCAGGTATTTCTATTTGTGAAATCATGTGGGGTTGGCTTTTCTCTTGATTACACATCTGTTCAGGCTATATGTTGCTGGGCTGTTTCTCATCTCTCTGTTTATAGTAGCTAAATAGGTATCCACATAGAGTTCTAAAGTTTTGGTACTGTCTTTGCAAGGAGCTAGAAGTTTCTCAGGGGGAATCTATCTGCTTCTACTAGGGGTATATTGAAATGAGATTAAAAAACGGCATAGGATACACTTTAACTGCTTTTTAAAAATATTGTGCACAGTAGATACTGAATTTATGACCTGTTATTCTAATGAATTAGAGGTTGAATTTGGTTTGGTTGTTTGACTTGCCCACTGGAAAAAATATTAGAAAATAAATCCTGCAAATTAATTTTACATAAATAGGAAGGGTTGAAATTTCTAGAAGTTTTAGAGCATTTTCTTAGTATAATAATGCAAATGGATAAGTGTATTCTTTTGATGTTTTCCCTTTTGTAGTCTACATTTGTTATGTATATGTACTCTGAGCCATTAATACAAGGAGAATTTTTTTCCTGACTCTGCATGAAGTATAATAGTTTTGTCATAGCCTAGCATAGCATAGTTTTTCCAAATACCTACTCATTCATTAGGATTAATTTTTGTAAAATTCTGAACAGTGGGAAATACTTCTCACTTTTATACTATTTAACTTGAAATAAAGCTGTTTGCTTTTATCATGAAATTTAACCATACTTAACTAATATACACTTATTTTTAAACCTAAACATAAGATTTTTAAAAACAAATGCTTTATTTGTTTTGAATATCCTAAAATATCTTTAGGATATTTACTTATACATATTAATTTGTTGGTAGTAAGCAAAAAAATCACAAGATGATCACAAAAGAATTACTACTGTCAAAAAGAAAAAAAAAGAGGGAGTTTTACCTCTCACATTTTATATTGCTCTTGAGAAGAGAGGAGGGGAACCTGCATTTTAGTTAAACCTGTGCCTTGCATTTTCCTTAAAATCTTTTAAAATCTTTATTTCAAAGAAGTACTGTATATAGTATCAGGATATGCTTCAAGTTTCTTTTGTGATTAGTGTGTTATCTTTCAAAAAACTTAAAAATTTTTCATATGGGCCGTTAATATGTATGATTGAGTGAAATCTGCTTTCATAGTAAATACCAGTAGTGCCCATATTCTTGTTGAAATGGTAAAATCTGACCAGGCTAGATCTGAATTTCTAAGAGTATGTCTAAAGGGCTCTTGCCCAAATGTCTAGATAGTTGAAACTAGAATATTTTTGGCTACAAATGTTTAGATGTTTTTATTTCTGTTTTTAATCATTACCTTCTAGCTTAGCATTCCTCTTTTAGTCATGTGAAGATGGGACTAAAATTTAATTTTGTCAGTATGGGTTCAAACTGTTCAGCAAAACTCCCATGTAGGGATAAGAATTGAGCNCAGTAGTGCCCATATTCTTGTTGAAATGGTAAAATCTGACCAGGCTAGATCTGAATTTCTAAGAGTATGTCTAAAGGACATAGATGGACCTAGATTGTTGGACCTAGATGGACTGTTTGGAACTAAAAGCAGACATTTTTTGTTCCCAACAAAAGAATATCATCACTGGATTAAAAGAAAAAAAAAATAGAGTTAAATAAGTTATTTTTAGATTTCACTTCTCTTTTAAATGGATTCAACTTTTACTGTTTTCTCAATGTAGTCTCAATTTTCTAGTGATATATAACTTTTTTTTCCTTTTGACAGCCGTTCTGCCCTTTTTGCTTTTAATGAGTACCACCAGCAAGTCCAATTTTATAAAACCAAATATATTTCTTTAGGCAAGACTCTTACCTTTAATGCATTTGAGTAATGAACAGGTTGACACGAAGGAGTTAAAATATAGGCCTAATTATAATTGGTAAATAAAAGCAAGGATTGAGTGTCCCAAATCTTCACTTGTACATGACTTGCTAATACATTTTAATAGCTAAACGCTATATGAAGGTGAACATGTAATTATAGTTTACAGCTATAATTTTTAATTTTAGAACCTTTCTTATTGTATTTAGAATGAAGTCAGGAAAACTCTACCAAACATGTTTCTACTTTTTAATGAGATGCATAATGAACATTCCAGAGTAATAAATTGGTTTCCCTTCTTTTATTTGAATGTGGAGCAGAAAGTAGGAAATGTTTTCAGAAGTAGGATTGGGCTATTAGAATTTGTTTATTTTTGAGAGAGAGAGTGCAAGTGGGAGAGGGGCAAAGAGAGAGAGAGGGAGACAGAATCTGAAGTAGGTTCCAGGCTCTGAGCTGTCAGCACAGAGCCTGATGTGGGGCTTGAACCCATGAACTGTGAAATCATGACCTGAGCCGAATTTGGAAGCTCAGCTGACCTGGCCACCCAGGTGCCCCAAAGCACATCTAATTTGACTAATAGAATGTCTTCTTAAATGTTGGACTATATGAAATTAATCTACTTTGAAGCTAAAAAAAAAAAACTAGATGAGAACTTTACGTCTGATATCTGATGCTTGCAGACAAATAGGGAAAATCTGGATTTTTAAATTTCTAACCAGTAATGAAGCAAGATAAATTTAATGTATTTCTTGCATTACTCTATAGCAAGTGAATGATATTATAAACGTGCTGTATGTTCAACCTTCTTGGCTTCTAGAAAGAATGTGAGGTTGGAATATACTTACTGATGGGAAGCAGGAAAGCATAATTTTATATACCAAGTCATATATAGCAGTGACATGATTTAATTTAATTCCCTTTTTGCCATGTAGAAGTAGGTATAATTTGGTTTTATGATTAATCTAGGGATGAAAACTATTGGGATAAAATAACTTAATTATTTTCATATCAACATCTAGAAAGGAGAAAAAAGGTTTGCATTTCTAGTAATGCTGCTCTTGTCCTTATCTGGGCTTCTGGTTTACTAGTATAATTTTGAATTACTATAACCATGGGTTGCTCTGATCTTTGTAAAGTCTTTTTCTAGAAATGAAGTCATTTTATGTGTGACTCTTTCAAAGACTAAGCAGAAAAATGAAATCTCAAGTTTATTGAATTTTTTAATAAAAATGTATGAATTTTTGTTATAATTATCACAATTACTAAAAAATCTCACTTACTGTCTTCTTGACTTGTGGAAGATACAGTTAAATAAGCAATCTCTGATAAGGTATGGATTACCTTTTAAACTACAGAGTAATTTTGCTGAATGCAGACTTATAAGATGATTTTTGTACCTTGGAGTTCATTTAACCAACACTTATTAAGCATTAACATTACATTATAAACTGTGGCCTGAATACTGGTTCTTTTCTTGCTATTAAAGAATTATGTGTCTTTTCATTTCTTTTGTTTACTTTTAAAATGAAGACGCTGTATTAGATGATTTCTTTGAGAAGTAATTCTGTAATTCCAAGTGGCTATGTACTGTTTTAGGGGAGTATTCAAAGGAAATGAAAAATGTGATTCTTTATATAGTTTCCAGTCCTAACTAAAGGACTAGAACTTATTAAGCAGTTGAATTTAGAGAATTATTTAGAAGTCTACTGACAAAGTCTGCAAAGTCAGATTACAAGTAAAGTTATTGCATTTGATGACATTTCTACACATTAGTAGATAAAGACTCAAGAGTAGCAGGGAAGGACTAGGAAAATTATTCTAGGCAAGCAGTGTGGGCAAAAGTAGAGAAAAACAAATTATGATAGTTAAGCAGAGTACCAAAGAGAGGTTGGAATAGTGATCCTGAGATGGAGACAGAAATAGGAGCCATTGGTGGAAAACTATGAATGTTAACTGAGTTATGTGGTTGTTGTTTGGTTAGGAATCATTATTGTTATGTTTTCTTTTTTTTTTTTTTTTTTAGTTTTTTAAATGTTTTATTTATTTTAGAGAGACAACGTGAGCAGTTGAGGGTCAGAAAGAGAGGGAGACACAGAATCTGAAGACAGGCTCCAGGCTCTGAGCTGTCAGCACAGAGCCTGATGCAGGGCTCGAACCCACAAATTGTGAGATTATGACCTGAGTCACAGCTCAACCGACTGAGCCACCCAGGCGCCCCTATTGTTATATATTTTCCATCAGTGTCTCTCAGTGGTAGCATTTTGGGCTGGATGATTCTGTGGGTTTGTCCAGCACATGGCGAGCTATTTAGTATCCCAGGCTTCCACCTACTAAGTGCCAGGGCTGCCCCTGCTGTCAGTGTGGCAGCCTCAACTCACACAGTTCTGGGTGCTCCACTGAATTTAGCCCAAGTTGTTCACCAGTTAAATAGGATAATAATCTTACCTGGGTCATGAAGTTAGCATCAGGGTTAAATGCAATAATGTCTACGTTAGCTTTTAAGACCATGGTGAATATTCAATATATGATAGTATGAGAGTTTTTCTGTAGTTTCAATTTTCAGGGCCTTCATTAGTTTATTTCAGCAAATACTTTTTGAAAGGCAACTAGGTGCAAGACACTCTTTAGGAAGGCCTTATTTTCATTTATTTTGTTGCTAGTGCAGTTTTTTAAAAAAATCTTGCAAGAATACTTTATTTTCTTCAAGAGTCATTGAACTGGCTTTGTTCTTAATCAGAAGGTTGCAGAATTGCTATTGAGATGCGAAAGTTTCTTGCACATAGTGGGCAATAAATAATTATTTAGTGACTTTGCATTTGTAAGATAGTATTAGAATGTTTGACTTGCTGCTTATTTTGTAAAACATAATTGCAGTACTGGAAAAATTTAGAAGTGATTTTTGTTCAGAGTAGTTAAAAGGGAGACAGTTTAGCTAGAATTAAGCCAAATTTTTATCTCCTCTTCTCCCCTGACATCCTTTTTGTCTATGGAAGAATTCTAGTCGTTCAGAATTCTAGCTCCAGAGGAGGAACAAGGACTTTGAAATACTTTTACTTCTCAACTCTTAGTTCTTTATTAAAGAGGACTTTGTATAAAAGGAAGAACGAGTACTGTGTCGGCAGTAGGTTGTGATTCTCAGCATGAACTACTGCAGCAGGACGAATAGGCATTTTTACTTTAGAAACAACCAGAAATGGTACCTGCCTGGAAGCAGCTACTTTGCAATGAATTTCTTTTTGAGAGAAACACAGTGTGATAGAATCTGAATGGAATTGAAAAGGGATAAGTTAATTAGCAGGGAATCAAGTCTGCTTTGGAAGACTTTCTGCCATAAGTTAGATAGGTTTTTATTCCGTATTCTTTGTTTTCCTTTTTTTTTAGTAAAATGGAGTATATTTTACTTTTAAAATTGTAGCCTGATTTTTCCTTTCTAAAGGAAAAAGGTAAAGGAATTTTGGAAGAATGACTTTATTGTTAGAAGTGTTCTAGTCTTCAGACTAATTGTGGTTAAGCCAGCTAAAATGTCTGGGTTTCAGTCTCCTTTCCTGTAAAATGGGGAAAATGGAGGTGTGATATCTGGAGTCCTTCTGTCTCTAGGATCTTAGAATTTCATTTTCTATAGAGGATTATGAATGTTCTGAACCCCTCTGTCTAGTCTAGAGTGGTCTTCTAATGGGTTGTTCTGAATACCTGTTAAAAGAGGATGAAGTATTGGACTCCATCCCATTGTGGGCCCCTTTACTTTGTGTCCATTGATTGCATTCAGAATCCAAGTCAGTAGATGCATAAATGTAACCTTTGTTTACCCAATGGAGTGGGACAGAGGATATGAAAAACATGCACATTTTTCATTGTTGAAACCGCAACTCACATTGAATACTTAAGATACTAGGCTGTTGCATTTTTATTGTATAACAGATAAGGCCTCGTTATGACATTAACTTGGGGATTTAAAAAATACTATTAACCAAGTGTACTTTCCTTTATTGGGTGTAAATAGTAAGGGGATAAAATTAAAATGAAATTACATAAAATTAATACTGGATTTTTTTAACCTTAAAAGTAAAACTGTCAGTTTTTTAATGGTAATAGATGGGTTTATTAGAGAATAGAAGAGAATTGTAATCCAGGATAAACAAGCTGCTAAAAAACTGAAGGCAAGGAAAAAAAAACAAAACTGAAGGCAAGGGGTACCTAGGTAAGTCAGTCAGTTGAGTGTCTGACTTCCACTCAGGTCAAGAATTCATGGTTCGTGAGTTTGAGCCCCATGAGTCTGTCAGCATGGAGCGTGTTTCCTATCTTCTGTCTCCTTCTCTTTCTGCCCCTCCCCCGCTTACACTCTCTCAAAAAATAAACAGAATATTAGGGAAAAAACCCTGTAGACAAGGGGATGTAACAAAGAACAGACACCCCTTTTTAAGAAGAAAAGGAGTGGGGCGCCTGCGTGGCTCAGTCGGTTAAGCATCAGGTCATGATCTCACAGTTCCTGAGTTTGAGCCCCGCATCGGGCTCTGTGCTGACAACTCAGAGCCTGGAGCCTGCTTCAGATTCTGTGTCTCCCTCTCTCTCTGCCCCTCCCCTGCTAGTGCTCTGTCTCTTTCTCTGTCTCAAAAATAAATAAAAACATTTAAAAGTTAAAAAAAAAAAGAAAAGAAAGAGTAAATGCAGGGGAGGGAAGGCAGTTAGGAACTACCAGTCCATTGGTGTGAACCAGAAATTCAAAATGTGTTGGCCTCTCACTAGTGGAGCTGTTGCCTGGCTGGCATGAGGAAAGTTGTCTCCTCGTCTGGCTGGAGTAGTGGAGTCAAGTTGACTGCAAGGTCAAATCCATCTCTTTCTGTTAGGTCTACAATCGAAGATGAGCAGTAGGGCATGAACTCCCCCTCCCAAAACTTCCCAAATCCATTTTAGTGAGGGTTCTCATTACTAATTTTCACAGTTCCGAATCACATGATTTTATTAATTTTTATACAAGAGATTTAACATAGAGACTATTGAATTGCTGGTATGTAATTTGAGTGTTAAATTTGGTAATCATATAGTTACTTGGAATGGTAGTAACTAGTGATGTACATGTAAGTAAATTGTACAATAAGGGTAAGTATGGCTAAAAGGTAAGCTTTGCTTGTCTTTCTTTGGCTTTAACTTCACGCATTGAAAGTGACATTTTCTTTACAAGAAGAAAATTAATAACGGGTGTCAGCATTGTTTTGTTTTATAATGTTTAAATGAGAATTTCCTTCAGTGATTTGGCGTATTATGATCATTAGAAGGTATACTCAGTGTTTTAGGATTACAGATTAATGAAATGTTTTGGTTTGAGTTACACAAACCTGTTTAGGATGTAAGAGAATAGTATAGAAAAAAGGGCATTTTACTGTATCACTACCTTATTTGTATTCAAATCTTATGTATTCAAATATAAGACTCTATTTGAATGCCTTTTATTAAGATAGATTTTAAACATAATACAGTACTACAGAGCTTCTTAGGAAGTGAAACAAGGTGATTGTTGCCTTGATTTATGTGTAATAAGCTAGGAGTTCATGAAAGACTACCAGAAGGTACTTGATAGACTTCTCTTCCCTTAGTCACATATGACATAAATCATTCTAAGATACAGTACCTTCTGAATTAGTCAGAATTCTTCCTATAAAGATGTTTATATTATATTATTATAGTTTAATTAACTTGTACTTTAATTTTAACCTACAGTATATCTATTTTTCATCTGCAACAAAGAAGAAAGATGAAATGGTTATCTTCCATGTATTTTATAATTTTTAACATTTTTGGAGAATTTAAATACCTAGTAGTTACCCACTTTTGGATTTAGTAATCCCAGTTGCTTTAATCTCTTACTCTTGTGTTTCATTTTAAAGAAATTTTGGACACGAGTTATGTTTACGGAGTAATTTTTTTTTCCCTTTTTTGGCTGTGGAGGGTAAGTAGGGGAAAGAATTGTTGACACAGTTTACTACTTACTACTCTTTCACAGTGGCCCATGTGTTCAGCAATTCCTTAAGTCTAAGTTTTTTATGTTGTCAAAATAATTCTTATCTTTAAAGCTCAGTGCCTTTGTCTTTGTGATATATATTTAATTTAATTTCATCTCCAGTTACACCCATCTAGCTATCTTTTTCTTAATTTAATATTTAAAATCTAAATTTCTCGGGGCGCCTGGGTGGCTTAGTCGGATGAGCGTCCGACTTTTGCTTAGGTCATNAAAAAAAAATAAAATCTAAATTTCTCCGTTACCGTTCTTTACATTGTAAATGGAATTACACCTTTTGAAATTATAATATTGAGTGGTATTTTCTTTTAAATCAAACTGTCAGAAACATTATAGCATATGAGAATATGCAGTGAAGTCTAAAGCAATGCAAATTAGAATTAACCAGTATCCTGTTTATCAAGAGTCCAGAAACTGGAAAGTAGTTGATACACAATTCTAAAATCACAGCAGAAGGAATACAGACTCTTAAATGATCAACCTAATAGGTTCTCTACTAAAGATCATATAAGCAGGTGGGTGTGTTTGTGTGCTCCCATGCATTTAAAATAACGAAGATAGAAATCTTTAGTTTAGGAGTCAGCAAACTTCCTATAAAGGGCTAGATAGTAAGTATATTAGCTTTTTAGTTTCTGATACAACTACTCAACTCTTCAAGCACAAAAGCATCCACAGAACAGACATCATGGGGAGGAAGGAGTAAAGATGTGCTTTAATAAAACTTTATTTAAAACAGGGCTGGATTTATCCCACAAGCTAAAGTTTGCCAATCCCTGTTTTAATTCATCAGGCTACCTTGCTTTTAAGTCATTAGTGGAGTGGAATGCTCAGAAAGGAACTGCAAATGACATTTTATAGTTAAGGTTCATAAATTATACTTGCATTATCAGTTTAAACTTAATCATTTAGTCATAAATAGAAAATAGTTTAAGAAAAATTTAGTAATTCTTAATGATACATGGTACTTCTGTATACTAGGTTAAATTACCTTCATAAATATTTTTTGATCCTGTGGAAGAGGCCTTTTTTGTGTGTGAATTATGATTAATATGATAACGAAGATGCTTAGTTGTACATCTTTTGGGGGCAGTTCAGTAATCAGTTCTATTGAAGTATTCAGCTTGTTTGACACCTTACTACCTAATATTTAAAAATGTTTGCATTAATAGCTTTTTCTTATATTTTCAAGAGTATTATACAGAGATGTAGAAATATTTAGATACTTTTAAAAAGATCAAAGTAAAAATAAACATTTTACTAATGTAGTGCAAATTTGTAGATGTTTGCAATATTTGAATAAAAAAATAACTCCTTTTCAAAACAACCCAAAAAATAACATTAAAAAAAAAACCTCATAAAGCTCCTAGAAGCAAATCCAAGTGCATGATTACCTTCTTTAGAGTTAGATATATTGCATGTCTCTTGGGAAGATTGTATGATACTTTAATTGGAAACTGAAATTAGATCCACTTTTTGAAAACTTTTTATAGTTGCTCACTGCGTCATTTTTTCTTTTTTTTCTTTTTAAATGTTTTATTTATTTCTAGGAGAGAGAGAGAGAGACAGCGTGAGCAGGGGAGGGTCAGAGAGAGAGGGAGTCACAGACTGAAACAGGCTCCGGGCTCTGAGCTGGCAGTCAGCGCAGAGCCCGACGCGGGGCTCGAACCCACGAACCGCGAGATCATGACCTAAGCGAAAGTCGGACGCTTAACCGACTAAGCCACCCAGGCGCCCCTCACTGCGTCATTTTCAAGTAGTAATAAGTGTAGATATCATTTTATTCAGTAAATAAGGCTGATTTCTACTGATTCCATTTCTCCAACTGGTAGTCTTTTTGGAAGTTGTTACGTAAGACAAGTAAATGAATTGATGATCTGTGGAGCATATTTCCTTTTTTTTTTTCTGGGAGAGAGTGGGAGAGGGAATGGAGTGAGGTGGGGGGAGAGAGAGGGAGGGAGGAAGGAAGAGAGAGAAAGAATCTTAAGCCATGCCCACAGTGCAGCCCAATGCAGGCTTGATCCCACAACCCTGGGATCTTGACCTGAGCCAGATAGTCAGATGTCAACCCAGTGAGCCACCCTGGTGCCTCATGAACGTATTTCTTTTTTGGTGCTAGGATTTAAAAATGAATATTGATGAGAAGAAACTTACATTCCCTTATAGTGGAAAATATAGAGTTTTTAACTAAAAACTTGAAGATATTTTTAGTTTTATAATTTTTCATTTGAAAACTAAGGTTTGCTTAATACATGCTATTTGCAAAATACATAGTCTTAGAAATTATATGGTAGTTACTCTTAAATAATGGGATTTTTTAATATCCCTGGTTTGTTTTGTTTGTGTTTCCCTTTCAGTAAATGCTGTCTAGAATTTTTAAAAGTTTTCCTGGTGAGATTGTCTGTTGAAGAGTGATTAATCCTACCCTTTCTTGAAAGTACGTAATCTTTTCTTGTAATAACAGTACCTCTGCTTTTTCACAGCAGTACTCTGCCAAAGGTGACTATAAATCTAGTGGCATCAGCTATTGCAGTACTTTCTGCTAAATTGCTTTCCTTTTGTGTATTTTTTTCTTTTTGTCTTTTGAAAAGGAGAAAAAGTGTTGGAGTAGATTTTTCCATCTATTCAGTCTCTGTACTATATTTTTCATAATGGGCTGCATTTTTCTTTTAAAATTCACTTTGCCGTACTTGAGAAAAGAACTTAGCCATTAAGCATCTGAGAATGGGTGCTGCAATAAAATTTCGTTTTTCCTTGATTTGTCAGAATGCACATTTTTTTGTTTCTCTAACCCAGACCATGATTTCTGACTGTATTTCTTGTAGACTGAGCAAGTGGTTCATTTAAGAGTATATTTATATGCTTTATATCAAAAGCTATTCTAAATAATTGCGTGTTAAAATAAATAGACTTCATTTTGACCCCTTTGGAGACCATCCTACTTCCAAAACAGGGAATAATAAGAATGAGTATTTTTCAACAACCTTAATTTGCTTTCAAATAATAAAAAATCCTTACTCAGAATAATAGTGGGAGAAGTAAGTAGAGGCCTGTTCTCACCCGGTGAGTACTGTAATTATAAGCTAGTGTGGATGCTACAGTCTGTTTTTTATTTTGATATTCCTTTCAGTCATGTGAAAAGAAAGCAATTAACTGACATACTTTTTCGAATACTATTGGACGTTTATTTCAAAATATAATTGTGTTGCATAAAGGAAGTTTTAAATGTTGATCTATGTATCTTCCACAGTTAATTTTAACATTTTATTAGATTTTTACTGCAGAAAGTGCACATTATAGTTTTGCTTAAATAGCAGAGTAGCAGAATGGTAAAATTGTGAGTGAGCAGTAAAATTAAGTATATCCACCCTTATAATCATGGGAATGTGGCTAATTCATTTATTAATATATTAATTTTTAATAGACTGTTTTTGAGCAGTTTTGGGGTCAGCAGAAGGTAATAGAGTTTTCCCACATGTCCCTGCCTGTACTCAGCATAGCCTCCTTTATTATTAACATACCCCAGCAGAATGGTACTTTTGTTACAATTGATGAGCCTACACAGACACATAATCATCCAAAGTCCACAGTTTACTTTAGGGTTCACTCTTGCTGTCTGTTGTATATGCTAGGGGTTTTGGCACATACATGGCATGTGTCCACCATTGTAATATCATGCAAAATAGTTTCATTGCCTAAAAATCCACTGTGCTCCACCTTTTCATCTCTCTCTCCCTGCTAACTCCTGGTAACCAGTGGTCTTTTTATTGTCTCCATAATTTTGCCTTTTCCAGAATGTCTCTAGAGTTAGAATCATATGGTATGTAACCTTTTCATATTGGCTTCTTTCACTTATTAACATCCATATTTCCTCTGTCTTTTCTTGGCTGATAGTTCCTTTGTTTTTAGTGCTGAATAATATTCCATTGTCTGGATGTACTAGTTTAGTTACCTATCCAACCTAACCGAAGGGCATATTGACTCCTTTCAAGTTTTGGTATTTATGAATAAAGCAGCTATAAATATCCTTATGCTGGTTTTTGTGTAGCTATAAGCTTTCAGCTCCTTTGGGTAAATACCAACAAGTGTGATTACTAGATTGTATATATGATAAGAGTATTTTTGGTGTTCTAGGAAACTACCAAACTGTCATCTAAAGCAGCCATACGATTTTGCATTCTTACCAGCAATGAACAGGAGTTCTGTTCATCTACGTTGTTACCATCATTTGATGTTGTCATTCTGGATTTTGGCTATTTTGAAAAGTTTGTAGCAATATACCTTATTTTAGTTTGCATTTATTTCTCTGGTGACATATGATGGGGAGCATCTTTTTATATACTTATTTTTATCTGTATGTCTTCGTGTGAGGTGACTATTAAGGTCTTTAGCCCATTTTTAATTGGGGTTTCATTTTCTTATTGTTGAGTTTTTAAGAATTCTTTGTATATTTTGGATAACAGTCCTTTTATATTTTGGATAATGTCTTTTGCAAGAATTTTCCCCAAGTTTATGGCTTATGTTCTAATTGCCTTGATCTTGTATTTTACAGAGCACAAGTTTTTAATTTTAAAGAAGTTCAGCTTATCAATTATTTTTTCATGGATGGTGCTTTTGGTGTTGTACCTAAAAAGTCATCGTCCTACCCAGGATCATCTAAGTTTTCTCATATGTTATCTTCTGGGAGTTTTAAAGTTTTGCATTTAGGTCTATGATCTTGACTTAATTTTTGTGAAGAGTGTGAGGTCTATATCTAGATTCATTTTTTGGTGGTAAGGTGTGTAGGTCTTAGTCTTTTAGTAAGCCTGTGCTTCTGGACTGTGAACTTTGCAAGTGATTCTCAGTCAGCCCTCTTTCCCCTGACCCAGGTGAATTAGGATGGCTAATTCGGGTTCGAGTGGGTATTTCCCTTCCATCAGGTCATTTCAGCTCTTTTTTTTTTTTAATTTTTTTAAAAATTTAAATTCAAGTTAGTTAACATACAGTGGAGTATTGAGTTTCAGGAGCAGAATCCAGTGATTCATCACTTACATATAACACCCAGTACTCATCCCAACAAGTGCTCTCCTTTATACCCATCACCCACTTAGCCCATTCCTCCACCCACTTCCCCTCCAACAACCCTCAGTTTGTTCTCTGTATTTAAGAGTCTCTTATGGTTTGCCTCCCTCTCTGTTTTTATATTATTTTTCCTTCCCTTCCCCTCCCCTATGTTTATCTGTTGTGTTTCTTAAATTCCTATGAGTGAAATCGTATGATATTGGTCTTTTTCTAACTGACTTATTTCACTTAGCATAATATATTCTGGTTCCATCCACATTGTTGCAAATGGCAAAATTTCATCATTTTGATCGCCAAGTGATCCAGTGTGTGTGTGTGTGTGTGTGTGTGTGTGTGTGTGTGTGTCTGCGCACATATATATGTGTGCATATATATATATATATACACACAAACACACACACACCACATCTTTTTTTAAATGATTTTGAATTTTTTTTGGGGGGGGGGCGAGAGATAGAGAGAGAAAGCACATGAGTGGAGAAGGGGCAGAAAGGGGAGGGGAGAGAAGGTCTGAAGCAGATTCTGTGCTGATAGCAGAGAGCCTGATGAGGGGCTCGAACTCGAAGGTGAGATCATAAACTGGGCCAAAGCTGGTCGCTTAACCAACTGAGCCGCCCAAGCGCCCCCCACATCATCTTTATCCATTCATCAGTCTATGAACATTTGGGCTCTTTCCATAATTTGGCTATTGTTGCTAGCACTGTTCTGATAAACCCCTAGCAATTTAGGCTTCTGGTTAGTGTCTTTGGAGGGCAGATCTCATGAAGAACAGAATGCTCCAGTGTATTTAAAAATGGTTGCTTTTCCCCACCAATTGCTGGAAGCAGGAGGGGATTTTTCTCAGATATTTGCTGTGGAAACCTGGCGGAGCTCTTTGAGGTAAAACTCACGAAAGTATAAGGATTCCCTGCCCCTCCTTCACTGGGAAGTGACTGGGTGCCTATGGAGTTGTGACTCTCAGACGTGTCTACTTTAAGCCCCTAGCAATTCATCGATTATTGTTTGGACTTTCCTACCCAGGGACTTTTTTTGCTGTGGAGGTATCTTACTGGTGGGCTCATTTTGGTGAGTTACAATTCATGGTATTGGCCTGTCTGTCTTTGCAGTTTTGGGGGCAGCAATTTGCCCTGTGACCTCACCTGTCTTACGGATCTCAGAAGAGTTGTTGACTTTTAATCTGTTCAGCTTTTTCCTTGTTGTTAGGATGGAATGGCAGATTGCAAATTTCTTACGTGCTGGACGAGAAACTGAAAGTCTGTATTAATTTTTATGGGTGAGAAAATACATGATCTTCTAAAAGAGGGTTTAAATTTGATGTTTGTCAAGTAGGTGAAACTATAGAATAGGGGTACTTTACTATAGCAGTGTGAATAATTGTTATTTGACAAAGGTTTTGTTTGTATTGCAAATATATTAATAGTTCTAAAAAAATCAAAATGAAATGTTCTTCACTGTGTTAAACTTTGGTAAAGATTTACTAAGTTCTTGCTTTGACCATATTCCTATCAAGTTGATTAGAAGCTAGTTCAGATATAGGAGCAAATTATTATAAGTCTAGAAAATATACTTATCAGATATTAGGGAGATTCAAAATTTTATTTTTATTTTTTTTATTTCTGAGAGAGACAGTATAAACAGAGGAGGGTCAGAGAGAGAGGAAGATACAGAATCTGAAACAGGCTTCAGGTTCTGAGCTAGCTGTCAGCACAGAGCCCAACGCAGGGCTCGAACCCACGAACCATGAGATCATGACCTGAGCTGAAGTTGGATGCTTAATCGACAGGAAGATTCATGACTATTGCATTTGAAGAAAGGGAGTCTGAGAAATTATTGAATCATTCATATATAAATTTATTTTTATGGAAGATAATGCTTAATTATATTTATGCTCATAGGGTTTTCCAGTTTTTTTTTTCCCAACTGTGGCTATACATTAGAATGTTTTGTGGAACTGAAAAAATAAGCAATGCTCAAATGTATAATTGGATTTCTGCTGTAGATATTCTCATTGAGTGGGTCTGGTATGGGGCTTGACATCTATACTTGTCTATGTGAAATCTCTGGATACTTACTATGTAGAGCCAGAATTGAGAAAGACTGGCCAAATGTTTGACAGTTAGGATAGCGGTATTCTTAGTGAGGCAGACAGTAGATTAGAAACATGTTCAGGGCAGTGTGTGTAAGCTGACACTTTTCTATACCATTGCCTTTGGAGACAGAGCTATGCAGCTGGTAGGAAATATTTATGAAGGCAGTGCAGACTGGAGTTGCAGGGTTGAATTACATTGTTTCCCCATCCTAGCCTAGTATCACTGGACATGAGGACTAGCAATAAAAAAAAGGCCATGTAATCTCAGTAGAAAGTTGAAAAAATTTAGTCTTACAGGTGATCATCACCCTGATCAGGTGGAGGAGGCAGGTGAAGCACACACTGATGGGAAAACTGCAACACACATAGGTTGCCTTATTTATCACAGATCATTTGCCATATTTCCATTTTTTGATAGGATAAATGTATGATGTACTGCTTTTATCTGGTGACTTTCACTTATTCCTCATAACAGTGTGGAATAAAATCTCTCAGCTGCTAAATGAGAGATTTTGTTGTTTATTTTTACACTAAATGTTAGAGTTGGTCTGATGTTAAAGTTCCTTCTCTTCATTTTTAGAATGCTTTCATCAATATTCGTTGACTACATTATGGTGGTGTTTAGATTTTTAACTTTGTTATAATCACATTATGGTTTAGTTTCTTCAAGACTTAAGCTATTAAAAATAAAAATCATCCACTGAGCTTTTATTCAGAGTACTAAGCCAGTTGAGAGTAGCAACACCTTGAAGGCCTACTAGAGTTGTGAATTACTCTGCTGAAAGTACAAGAATGGACTAAATGAAGTGGTAACAGAAGTTGGTGGGAAATCACTGGGGTTTTTGATGGATTAAAATACCCTCTTGTGTTTACTTTATTTTACTGTGGCAGGGAGGAACAGTGTACCCTTCAAAGACTTTTTTGGTTTGTTAGCAGAATATAGGTTCAACAGAAATTACTTTCACACAATATTGTATAATTAAATATATAATACTGTAGGATAATTTATTAGTTACTTAAGGGTTCATGAAAAGTTTAATTTTCTGTATTCTCATCCTTAAACTTTTCAGAATATAAATGTATTTTCAGAAGCTGCACAGGATGTCAAAGTTCTACAGTTGTTTTCCATCATTTTATATGTATTCCAATCTTCCAGTCCTAGGGTGGAAAATTGAATGTGTCACTCTTGTAGAGGTTGGAATAATGCCAATACTTTCTTTGCCTTTTTTTTTTTTTCTTCATTGACAGGAATTGATGAACAGACTCTCTGAGAAGATATATGATCTTAAAAGATCTTAATAATTTACTAAGTATTTACCAGTATTGGTATTTTCACATTCTTTCAAAAGTAGAGGCTGTCAAAATGTGTGCATAATACATAGCAGTAGTGAGAGCCATGAAAACTTGCCTAGGAGCTGTCCTCTCAGAACTTCACCACTGGCTGCTGTCCCATTGTCTGCTTCTTTGACTGTTTTTTTATTCAACTTTGCTGACAGCACAGTAGAAATCTTAGTAGAAGGAAGACTAAACTAAGAGAAACTATTACAGTGATGGTGATATCAGCCTAACATGATCGGAAGGTAAAAGGAATAGGCTGAACTTACAGATTCATGGAATTTTAAAAGACCCTTTATAAAGGGTCTTCTTGTTGTTTCTCATCTATTAAATACTTCCTGTATTTAAACCTTGAATGAAATAAAAATGTTTAAAAATTGAGTGCAGGACAGAAGGAAATAAGGAGCTTAATTGCAAAAATGCTGAACTGTAGTGTGATTTTCTTTTTCCTCTTTCTATGCTGCATTTCAGTTAGGTTGCTGAGTAGTGAAATTCATTCATTGTTTGTGAAAGATATTTTTAAATCCTAGATAAAAGGGATTTTAAAAATTATATTTAAGAATATAATGTTTTAACTTATTTCATTAATAATTGCAACCATTTTCTGCCTTAAATTCAGTCTTTTGTTTTTGGCTATTTGTTGTTCATTTATTGTTCAAACAAGCTAATTCTTTTTTTATACCATACCATTTTTTTTTGTATGGTATACATACCATATAATTCACCTTTTTAAAGTATATGGTTTAGGACTTTTCATTATATCCACTGTCTTATGCAACCATCAGCATTTCTTACCTTCAGAACATTTTCTTAACCCAGTATAAAACCCCCACCTAGTATCAATTGCTCTGCCTTACCCTCTTCACCCAATCCTGTTCACAACCACTCATCTATTCTGTATTTCTATGGATTTATTCTGGACATTTAATGTAAATAGAATCATATAAGATGTAGTCTTTTATGTTTGGCTTCTTTTACTTAGCATAATGTTTTTGAGGCTTATCCATATTGTAGCATGTATTAGGGGTTCATTTCTTTTTATGGCTGAATCTTTCATAGCATAAATACACTGCCTATTATTTGTCTAGTAATCAGTTGATGGACACTTGGATTTTCCTCTTTTTTGGCTATTAGGAATGATGCTGTAAACATTTGCAGAAGTTTTATATCTATGTATATTTTCATCTCTCTTCTTTATATTCCGGAAGGAGTGGAATTGCTGAGTCATATGATAACTCTGTGTTTAACGTCAAGGAATTGCCAATTATTTTCCAAAGTTGGCTGTACCATTTTACAGTAGTCTTAAAAACAGTAATCGAGGGTTCTCATTTCTCCACATCCTCCCAAACCTTTGATGTTGTCTTTTATAATCATACTAGAGGAGGTGGAGTAGTATTTTATTGTGGCTTTGATTTGCATTTCTCAAATGACTAATGATATTGAGCATCTTTTTATATATATTTTGGCTATTTGTATGTCTTTTGAGAAATGTCTATTCATATCCTTTCTCCATTTTTATTTATTTTTTAAAATGTTTATTTTGAGCAAAGAGAACATTTTCAGGAGAGTGGCAGAAAGAGAGAGAGAGGGAAAATGAGAATCCCAAGCAGGTTGTGCAGTGTCAGTGCAGAGCCCAACACGGGGCCTGACTCCACAAACTATGAGGTCATCACCTGAGCTGAAACTAAGAGCTGGATGTTCAGCATACTGAGTCACTCAGTCACTCCCTTCTCTATTTTTAAATTTGATTATTTAGTTGTAAAAGCCCTTTATATTCTGGATATTAAATCTTTAATCAAATATGTGATTTATTCTCCTTTTCTGTGGATTTCTTTTTTCACTGTCTTGATGGTGTCTTTTGAAACAAAATGTTTTCAGTGTTGATGAAGTCCGGTTTATCTATTTTTTCCTTTGTGGTTTATGCTTTTGGTGTTATATCTAAGAAACCACAACCTTATCTGAGTTCACAAAGAGGTATGTTTTCTTTTAAGTGTTTTATAGTGTTAATTCTTTTAGGTCTCCATTTTCAGCTAATATTTTTTATGTAGTGTAAGATAGGGGTCTAAATTCATTCTTTTTCTTGTGGATCTCCAGTTGTCCTAAGACCATTTGTTAAAAAGTATTCTTTTTCTATTGAGTTGTCTTGACATCCTTCTCAAATCAATTAACCATAAATATCTATTTCTAGATTCTCAGTTCATTCTATTGATCTAGCCATACAGTAACTAATTATACCAATACCACACTTTTTTGATTACTGTAATATTGTATTATGTTTTGAAATTGGGAAAATGTGAGTCTTCCAACCTTGTTCTTCCTTCTAAAGATTGTTTTGGTTATTCTGGGTCCCTTTCCACATTAATTTTAATCTCATTGTAGGGTCAGCTTGTCAATATCTGCAAATAGCTAGGATTCTGCTATTGTGTTCATTTTATAGATCATTTTGGTGAGTATTCTCCATGAATATGGGATGATTTTTTTCTTAGTTCTTGTTTGAACAATGTTTTGTAGCTTTCAGTATACAAGTCTTGCATTTCGTTGAGTCAATTTGTCCTATTTTTATTCTTTGTGATATTGTAAATGGAATTGTTTTCATTTCACTTTTCAGATTTATTGCCAATGTATAGAAGTACGATTGATTTTTGTATATTGATCTTGTGTTGTGCAAACTTATGTTGTGCAACCTTGCCCAAACCAATTGAACAACCTTTATTTGTTCAATTTTTTTTGTAGTGAGTTTCTTAGAATTTTCCATATACAATATCATATCTTCTATGAATAGAATAATTTTAGCTTACGTTTTCTTTTTCCAATCTGGACACTTTTCTTTTCTTTGTCTCTTTTCCCCCTGAGCCTGAATATCCTACATATGTTGAATGGAAATCGTAAGAGTGGATATTCTAGCTTTTTCCTGAGCTTAACAGGAAAATATACATTTTAATCTTTTAGCATTAAGTATGACCTGAGTTATGGGTTTTTCATACATGCCCTTTGTCAGGCTGAGGAGGTTTCCTTTTCCTTGAGTGTTTTATCTTGGAAGGGGGTTGGATTTTGTCAAAGATGTTTTCTGTGTCCACTGAGATGATCATGTGATTTTTGTCCTTTATTCTGCTAATACAGTCTTTGATTCTGTGGGCTTTTGAAGGATAGGGTTGTTTACTCATTTTAATATCTTGCTTAATTTGCTAAGAACAATTCCTGTCACATAGCTGAAGTCTCTAAAATGCTTGTAGGCTGATCATTTTATACATGAAAACATTTATAGGGAGGCAGTCTCAAAATTTCAACCATAATTAGAATAGAGAACTCAACTTTTGCTTATTCTGCTTGGCTATGGTACTCTAGTATTAAAATTAGTAGGTATTTGTTACCATGAACCAACATGAGGAATGAGTCTGAAAAAGATATTTTTTAATGTTTAATATTTTGAGAGAGGGAGAGAGTACATGAGCTGGGGATAGGCATAGAGATAGGGAGAGACAGAATCCCAAGCAAGCTCCAAAGCTCCATGCTGTCCGTGCGG
This sequence comes from Crocuta crocuta, assembly GCF_008692635.1. NCBI lineage: Eukaryota > Metazoa > Chordata > Mammalia > Carnivora > Hyaenidae > Crocuta > Crocuta crocuta. Next base: position 5,379,885 of record NW_027532015.1, on the reverse strand, counting down.
ATCCCCACGCTAAGGCTTGATCCCAGGACAGTGAGATCATGACTTGAGCCGAAATCAAGAGTCGGAGGCTTAAGGGAATGAGCCACGCAGGTGTCCCTGGAAAAAATTTTTTGATTGGTGTATTGCTTTTGCGCAATTGGTTTTATGTTTACCTTGCTACTAAAAGTTCCGTTTGGTCTAGTTTTATAGTTTTAGACCAGTCTGGGTTTATTTTGTACTCAGATGCAAAATGTTATAAATGTTCATTCTGTTTTCATTCTTTGGTTTTAAAATGACTAAAAGCAAGTCAGGAAGTGATGTTTACATTCTAACCGAGGCCCGTGGATACAAGGGCACCTGGCTGTTGTGGGTCCCAGACAGACCAGGTCTAGCCACTCTCTGCTGACAAAATCAAAGTAGAGAGACAAGCAGTGGTGAAACAGGAAAGGAACTTATTTCCGTGAGGCCACCACTGGCAATAGAGCAGGCTAGAGTCTTAGACTGTCTTCATTGTGCTTAAAATACTTCAGGAAAATGTGGGACAAAACTCAGTGGGTACATGCACATGGGCAGTAAAAGATCGATCATTGTCTCAGGGTCAATTCTGTGAGATCTTGCTGGTGTTGGGACAGTCCCTGTTGCTTGAGGGGTAGTTTAGGTTCCATCATGGGATGTTTTGCCCACTGGGTCCTTTGCCTGAGTTAAAAGATAAGTTGGAAAGTAAAACTAAACAGTTAGAAAGTACTGACTAAGGTCAAAATGGAGAATTTTAACATGTGAAAATTGGCTCTTTTTTTTTGCTGAATGAAGGCTTGGTGATTTATATATAAATATCTGTATGCATATATGTTTGTGTGTACTAGAGTTAGACTGCCTGGGTTCAAACCCCAGCTTCTTTACCAACTAGCTGTATGGCCTTGGGCAAGTTATTTAACCTTGTTTTACCTCAGTTTCCTCTTTTGTAAACAACAGAGCCTATAGTAGAGGTACTCTTGTAAGCTAATACATATATGATACTTCATATATACTAAGTGTTTAATAAATCTTAACTACTTTGATGATATTGATGTATGTAAAGGCTTCCTAATTCTTCCTTTCTTCCTCCTGTTCCAAAATACAAAAAAAAAACCCATTTAGACAATTGAATGAATGTGTATTTTGAATTTGAATTTGGTATATAATATAAAAGGTTTAACTGGTTTTGGTCTTTGTTTCTGCTTATCTGTCTACGTACCTCTTCTTGATTATTCTTCAGTAATTGCTAGTTTCATCATGTTATTTTTTTCCTTAAGTATTTCTTTTCTCCCTGTTGCTTACTTAGAGGTTCATATCTAAGTTCAAAGACTTTGATTTCAGTCCGTTGTAGTCTTGTCTTCTGCAGCTCTTACTCAGGAATTATGATGGTTCTTGTTTGGACAAAACCTATAAGTAGTTGTGCACGCTGTTTGTGGCCTGTGTCATGGCCCATTTACATGAATTGGTTTAATCCAGAGACAAAGGTGACAGTTGGATTAGGTAGATACCCTAGCTTTAGATAGGTAAGCAGTTTAAAAAAAAAAAAAAAGACACTAAAGGTATCTATGATAGGAAGATAGGACCATTTTAAAAAGAGTACACTGGAGTTCAGAATTAAAAGGTAAGCTATATTGACACCAAGAAATACACAGTGTAGCCTTATAGTTTGGCTTTGTCTTATAATTGATTGATACATATAGAAAGGAGCAGACACCATTATAATTATAGGTATGAATATTTGCATCTATGAATGCTGTTTAGTGATCTAATATAGTCAGGGTTGTTTTTTTCTTATATTATGGTGTGTCCACTATAAGGTATCTTTAATTCTTGTTAAAGTAGTGAATATACTGGTTAAATAATGATAAAGGCTACCATTTGAGGAGTACGCTCTCAGTGGTTTTAATTCTTATCATAGTTCTGCAAGCTAGACTAGATAGGTATCTGCGTTTTATAGATAAGAAAGTGGAGAGTTGTAATAATTCTCCTCAGGTCACAGCAAGTACTGGTGGAGTCAGCATATGAACCGACTTGAAAGTAGATGTCTTAATAATTCTCACGGTGCCTCAGATGTTCCTGTGGCACATCAACAACAGCAAAACCAAACAGGATACCGAACTAGGCTACTTCTCAGGCAATTTGGGTTAGGCAGTTTGCAGTGGAGCTGGAATTCTGACACCTACCAGGATTGAGAGCTACTTGCTTTGGAACTTATGTTCTTTCAAACTAAAACTTTTTGATGATATAGAAGTAATTTGCATTCATTCCTTAGAATTTTATTTTAAACTTTTTGTTACAGTGGAGTAATGACTTAGGATTTTTTCCCCCAACACATGGGGCTTTTGTAGTATCAGGATTCTTCAGGGCTGGCTGCAGCATAGAACTACCTTATCCAAAGGAAAAAGGCAAGACATCAGTAGTAACCTTGAGAAAACTCACTTCTCTTAGCCTCAGAATTATCATTTGTAAAATATGGATAATAACCACCTTTCAGAGTTACTGTAAGGATTAAGTACAATTATGTATTTAAGAAACAGAGCCTGAAACTTAGTAGAAAGTAAGTGGTTTTTCTTTATTAAAGCATATTTATCATCTTAGTGATGAGTGACTATGTTAATATTAATATCATAAAAAAGTACAGTTTTTCTGGAATAGTGCCATACATAGAGTAAGAGCAAACCATTCTTGACTACCATGTACTAACTTCCTGGACTTACATATACTTTCCAGTCTGTATGAATAAAATATTGATTGATGCTCACAGCATGTTGAAGTTTTCAGACCAGTTATTTGCTTACACTGTACTTAACCAAGAATCAGTTTTGTGTATTCCCACATCTGTTTGTGCCTGTTATATTTGATGTTATAATCAAGTAATTGGTTCACCTTAAGAATATATAAACTGATGAAATGTGAATGCAAATGGAGGTTTTTTTTTTTTTGTTTTGTTTTAATTTATTTGAGAGAGAGAACACAAGCAGGGAAGGGGCCAAAGAGAGAGAGAGAGAGAGAGTGTGAGAGAGAANTTTTTTTTTTTTTTTTTTTTGTTTTAATTTATTTGAGAGAGAGAACACAAGCAAGGAAGGGGCCAAAGAGAGAGAGAGAGAGAGAGAGCGCGAGAGAGAATCTGAAGCTGACTCCACACTATCAGTGTAGAGCCCGGTGCAGGGCTCAATCCCATAGACTGTGAGAACATGACCTGAGCTGAAGTCAGGAGCACGCTGTTTAACTGACTGAGGCCTCAAAGGGTTGGACTTCATGAAGGTTAGTCACTTAAAATTTCTCTGATGCTGTGTGTATAAGGTAATGGTAAATGATCAGAAAAGAAATAGATTCTATGTGGATGCTGCACTTAGTATCTTTAAAGTCCGTTTAAAATATTAAACTACAAATCTTATACCAGGGTATTTATAGCTGTGTTTTATTTAAGAAAAATAATTCTGAACTCTAGTATTAACTTAAAGAATTCTTTAGGAGTCCCTGGATGGCTCAGTCAGTTGAGTGCCTGACTTCAGCTCAGGTCATGATCACATAATTCGTGGGTTTGAGCCCTGTGTCAGGCCCTGTACTGACAGCTCAGAGCCTGAGGCCTGCTTCAGATTCTGTGACTCCCTCTCTCTCTGCCCCTCCCCCTGCTCATGCCCTGTCTCTCAAAAATAAACACTAAATGTTAATTTTTTTAAAAAAATATAGGAGTGTTTGGATAATATCACAAGATTTGCAAAATTATATATGATTTCTGAAAAATGATAGGTAAATAGATTTTTTATGATTTTTTTGTAATAGCTCACGTTTTAAATTAACTTCTCATCTGATTAGATGAGAAGTTTTACTCCATGTAAAATGAGAATTTCAGAATATGCTAATTGGTGCCAGAAAGAATAATTTAGCTGTATGGATTAGAATTAGACTCACTCTACTAGCTAAAAAGGCAGAGTCTATGCTGTCATCCTGACAAAAGAAATGGATGAACAGAGTTGTAGGTATTTCTTTCTTTAGCCAACCAGGTGTCATTTGTTACTACCAAGTGCCAGTAGTAGCAATTGAAATCTAGCTTCCTGTAGATGCTTTTGGGCAATTGGTGTAGTGAAAATAGTACTGTTAATACTGATGATGATGATGATGATGGTGATGATAAAAGTTTAAAGATGTTTAAAGAGTAGGATACTATAGGCTAAACATGCATGATTATTAGTTTATGAAATAATAGAGCAGCTAATTGCTGGCAATAAAATGAAAACATCCCTGGAAAATAAATATCACCTAGAAAGCTTTTAGAAATCAGAAGGAAAAAAGTGCATAGAAAATAAGAATTTAACCTTTAGTGTGTGATTACTTTTACTTAAGAAGAACCCTAGGGCGTATATTAATCTAGAAAACAATCTATACACCTGAATATGGCCTTGTATAAAGAGGGCTACAATTGTATTAAATCCCATCACATTTAGTTTTAGATGTAAGTTTTTATTTTCAGTTAATATTTAACTAGTGAAAAGTAGATTAGTATAGCAGCATGTTAAAATGGCTAATTTCCTGTTTCAGGTTTATGAAAATAAAAAGCATGTAAAAATGCTTGGCACATAGTAAGTTGTATGAATGTTTGTGTTTTTATTTTGTTCTTAGCATATCTTCATATAGGAGTATAGACTCTGGAGCCAGAATGTTTATTCATATCTCTTCTCTGCTGCTTTCTAGTTGTGTGACTTACAAGGTACTTTATTTCTTAGTGCTTCCGTTTCTTATCTGTTTATAGGGGAGAAACTATATATTCTTCATAGATTATGAGGATTAAATGAGTTAATATGTATAGCATACTTAGTATAATGCCTGACACAGAAAACGTGTGTTTATTGTTATTATAGGGAAATTAATATGTTTGCATATTTTGTAATCAAGCCTATTGTAAAAAATTGATTCATTCATTGGTGATATAACATCATGCCACAGTTGCAAACAGTTATGTGGTTATATTAATTTACACTGTTAAAAAATAACACTACGGGAATGAACAGTGCCTAAAAGAATTGGCTCCAAAAGCATTATTCTAAAATGACATGTCTGTGCTTTTCAGATTTGTTTGCTGTCTTGGGCAAAATTGAATGTGCTGCAGATCAACTATCTTTTCTCTTTTTATCTTAAGGGGGAAAAAAACTGGGCCAGAGTAAAGTGTATTAAATGTATTTTATGTTCTGTATATTTTTATTTTTGATAGTTCTTTTATTTTCTAGAAGGAATAGTTATTTCTTTTAGCCTGTAATCTCTGAGTCTTCTGATTAAGAGCAGAAGCTAGTTGATTAGATTGATGTGTAATAAATGTAATTCTGAATCTCAATCTCAGTAAAAAGCCTGTATTGAATATCAGGTCATTAGAATGTTAGTCTATTATATAACTTAGCAATAGCTATAAAAAGCCCACACATACTATAGACTCCTTAACGAAATTAATGACAGCTTTGGTCGTCCAGGAGTAGAATGTTATTGTCAACATGACAGTGGAGCTGCAGTAATCCAGCTTCAGTTCCTGATTAATGAGGTTAGTGAATTGCTTTAATCTGTCCTACTTCTATATGAAATAGGGGCACATCTGGTGTTTCAGATTTCTTGCATGCATTCATATTTAAATATTTGTACAAAAGTGAATTTCTTGTAGATCAGAGCTAATAGCAGTTCACTTTAAAGGCATTGTCAGGGGAAGTTACATAAATAATGCAAGATGTTTCTCAAAACGGTGTTGCAAATAGAATGGAATAAGGTAAATCTTTTTTGGTATAAAGTGCTGCATTTAAATTTTATTTCATGGATATTGAAAGTTATGTAACATTACAATCTATACTAAAACTTTTTTTAGAGATTGAGCTTATTGTAAATAACACAATGTACTTCTCTAATGAATTGTTTGAAATATAACCTAGAAACAAAAATCCATTAGAAACTGGTTATTGTCCAAAATTCTTGTTTTGCACTTATTGGTTCAAGTAATTGATGATGCCTTTCTTTTTGGTGGAGCATAAAGAAACAAATGAGCAAAAGGAATAGAAAGAGACAAATCAAGAAATACACACCTAATTGTAGAGAACAGACTGATTTATCAGAGGGGAGAGGGGTGTGGAGGAGGGATGGGTGGGATAGGTGATGGGGATTAAGGAGGGCACTTGTCCTGATGAGCACCTAGAGATATATAGAATTGTTGAGTCACTATGTTGTACACCTAAAACTAATATATGCTGTATGTTAACTGGAATTAAAAAAAAAAAAAAGGAAAATAAAAAGTTGAGAAATTAAAAACATGAGCGACTCTGAGAATAGATGTTTACTGTATGCAGTGATGGGCAGGAAGACCTGGTCATAAAATACATTACTCCAGAAAAGACTTCTATCTTTAGATGTGGTGATAGTCTGTGGACCTTCTTTTTGGCCTCATGTCCTTAGGTTCCATGGAATAAATTCTTAAATATATGTGAAAGGAAAAAAACAACGCTTGATACCTCTGACCTTATGTAAAATGTTTTTATTTGTATCAGAAGATTAATATGCAATTGTGTAGGCTTTTCAGGATCAGTGTTATTTAAAAACTTCAGTATTCTGCATAGAATTGTGTAATAGGCATTGTAAAATGTTAAAATACAGAAGAAATCACAATATAGAAAGTTGTGAAACCCATTTATGAGGACTCAAGATTATTTTCATACTTTTAAAAAGTGTTTGTTATGAAATTATTCTACTAGCAGTTAGTTTCCAAATAAAGAGGTCCTGTGTCTACTCCCTCCAGCTCCCCCTAAGTGTAACATTATGTATAACAATAGTAAGATGTCAAACCAGAAAAATAACATCCATATACTATTATTAGCTATAGACCTTATTTAGATTTCACCTCCAGGTTTCTACATGCACTCCTGTGTGTATGTGTAGTTTTGTGCAATTTTATGACACATACAGATTTGTGCAGTGACCACCATCAACAGGATGCAGATCAGTTTCGTCATCATAAAGAAATTCCCCAGGCTACCCTTTTATAATTGTGTCCCCTCCTGTTCTTAGTCCCTAATCCCTGGCAACCATTAACCTGTTCTCCATCTTTATACTTGTGTTAAGATTATTTCTTAAAGCTGTACGTGAACCAGGGCACCTGGATGACTCAGTCACTTTAGTATCTTAATTTCGGCTCAGGTCATGATCTCACAGTTTGTGGGTTTGAGCCCCGTGTTGGGTTCTGTGCTGACCGTGCAGAGCTTGCTTGAGATTCTCTCTCTCCCTGTCTCTCTGCCCCTCTGCTGCTCACTTGCATTCTCTCTCTTTCAAAATAAACATTACAAAAAGAAGCTGTGCATGAACCAATGTAAATAATATATTGCATATTACCTATACACCTAAATTTTAGAAATCTTAAGTAGTTTATGTTGTCATTCATATTACAGAATTCTTTTTAATAGGAGTCATCATAGAGTTCTTGGATATGACCTTTTATTTTACATGCTTCATTGTTACTTTTTGAGTACTTAAAAGTGATGTTACTGTTTTAAAAAGGCTTATCAAAATATGAATATTTAAATGAGGTTGGCTATGGAAATCTGACCATTGGGAGCAGCTATTTGCTTTTGTTTTTAGTAAACTATGTATAGGTAAAGGAGCCACCAGAGGAGGTAGTCAGCTGTTACTGCCAGTTTGGCTCTACATCTCTTCTTCCCTGAAATTTCAAAACAGTGTGGACAGCATGAGAGAGAAGTTGACATGCTGTGAAACTATGGTGGAAATAAGAATGAAGAGTACATATCTTTGATACTCTGAATTCTTTGAGTTTCACTGCTTCAAAGTGATGTATTTTTTATATTTTTTATTTATCTTTCTTTTTAGAGAGAGAGGAAGAGAGACCGTGAGTAGGAGAGAGGGACAGAAAGAGAGAGAGAATCCCAAGCAGCTCTATGCCCAGTGTGGTATCTGACATGGGGCTTGATCCTATGACCCTGGGATCGTGACCTGAGCTGAAATCAAGAGTCGGATACTCACCCAACTGAGCCACTAGGCACCCGTTCAAAGTGATACAGATAAGAGGATGCTTTCTAGCGAAAGGGAGAGTATGTAGACTTTATTTCTGCTTACTCATAGTCATGTAGCAGTAGGAATTACACAATAGAGAAGCCTCCATAGAATTTCAAAAAGGGAAAGAACTTGGAAAGATGATTTAATGTAAATTTTGTCTTTAGAGCTATTTTAATCCTCTTTGATAAAGAGAAACTCTTGGTTTAAAAGATTTTAAGATTTCTCATAATAACCTAGATGATTAGAACTGCAAATCCATTTTGAAATTAACATAAATTCTTCATATTAACATTTTAAAAATTCAGTATAGACGAAAAATATCTGACTCTTGAGGAAAACATGCACATGTCTTAATAAATCAGCCTTAGTCTAGAGATTCTTAATCCTGTTCACACATCAGAATCACCTCTGAAGATTTTTAAAAATACACCTGTGTAGGTCCTTGCTCTGAAAATTCTGGTTTGTCAGGTCATGGATGAGACTGAGCTTCCTGTATGATTCTCGCATAGGGCCAGAGATTTTCAGCTCCATAGTTAATAGGATTTAATAGTATCTACCTAAATTAGTTGATTGTTCAAACCTTTGAATATTAAAGTTAGAGTGTCCTAAATGCTATCTTTCTGTTCTGTATCACTCTAGTAGTAGAATTAGGATCTAGGCATAGTACATTCAGAAGAATTTGTCTTAAGTCAAGTAAAATGGGAAAGTTACTTCGTATTATTGTATTTTTCTTTTGCCCAAGGAAAATGTACAGTAGTGGTCATGTCACCCATGTAGTCTGACCTCTAATTTTATATAGCTAGTTATAAACCTTAATATCCAACTAGATTCTAGTGTACTTGTAGTTTATAAGATACTAAATCGTACTTTAAATTACTGAAGAAGTTAGAGCATTTCTTATACATAGATATACATGTAACACACTCTTTTACACCTGCTGTTTAGAATTTGGGTGAGGCAAATATTTCTCAGAACTAAACCTATTGGCAAAAAGTTTTGAAATCTGGGAAGATTTTTTGGGCAGCTCTTTAGTAGCTTTAGTGTTTGTAAAATGTATTCTGTGTAAAATATATTACACTTTATTTTTAAGGGAGCTCTTGTGAGTGCCTTGGCTGATGACACCTTACATTTATGGAATTTACGTCAGAAGAGACCTGCCATATTACACTCACTTAAATTTTGCCGAGAAAGGTAAGAATTGTTTGTTGTCCTACATTTAAGATATTTGTTATTCTGTTTTGAAATATTTTCTTTGAATTCTGTTCTTCGATATTTTTTTGTAATAGACCTTATGCACAGTCTGAAAAGTAATTCAAGAGCGTCAAAGGATATACGTCAAAGCAAATTTCCTTCCCTTCCAGACCCATTGTCCTCTCCAGAGACACCACATAAATTTGTTTTGTGTCCTTCTTGAAATACTTAGTGTGTGCATATAGGCAAAGATCTCTGTATATAGCCCCCCCCTTTTTTTTCTTTGCACAAAAGGGAAGGCGTTACCTATTCCTTCTATAATTTGTATTCACTCAACAGTATATCTGATTGTTTCATATTGGACACAGGCCAGCCTTCCTTTGTTATTTTCACAGCAGCATGATAATTCCATCGTATGGAAGAACCCTAATTTAGTCTGTCTTTATCAGTGGACATTTACATCCCTTTTGGTCAGCTGTTCATTTCCTCTGCTCTGTTGTGATGTTATGTTACATATATGTCTTCATCCATTTATGCAAGTCTATCTGTAAGGTAAATTCGTAGCTTGGTCACAGAAATCTCATCTATGACCTGCGAGTTTTGTGCTATGATTAGTAGTAAAACCTTTTTTTTTCTTTCTTAATTCCAGTATAATAAGCACACAGTGTTAACTTTTGGTGTACAATGTGGTGATTCAGCAATTATGTACATTATTCAGTGCTCATCATGTGTACTTTTAATCCTCTTTCACCTATCTTACTCATTCCCTCACTCATCTCACCTCTGGTAGCCATCAGTTCTCTATAGTTAAGGGTCTGATTTTTTTGTCTTTTGTTCATTTGTTTCTTAAATTCCATGTGTAAGTAAAATCCTATGGCATTTGTCGTTCTCTGATATATTTTACTTAGCATTTTACCTTCTAGATCTATCTGTGTTGTTACAAGTGGGAAGATTTTATTCTTTTTTTATGGCCGATTAATATTCTACTGTACATTAGAAAGACCTTTTCCACCTAATTTGATTAAACTTTCTCCCATATTTTCTTTTTCTAATGTTTATTTATTTAGTTTCAGAGAGAGAGATAGGATGCATGGGTGAGTGGGGGAGGGGCAGGGAGCGAGAGAATCCCAAGCAGGCTTCATGCCGTCAGTGCAGACCCCAACATGGGGCTCAATTCCATGAACTGTGAGATCATGGCCTGAGCTGAAATTGAGAGTCAGAAACTTAAGCAACTGAGCCACCCGGGAGCTCCTCCCATATTTTCTTATAATGCTCTTAAAGTTGGATTTTTATGCTTAATCTTTAATTCATATAGAATTTACTTTGGTCTGAGATAAGAGTAAAAAAAATATAGGCACCCTTCATTGCTTATGAGATCTATTTTTTGATGTATATATAAAAACGTGTGTGTGCTCACGCACGTGCTTATAAGCCTGAGCAGATGTGAGTATATATGTATATGTGCCAAAATTAAGAAATCTGGGTTTATATAGTATCTGAATGCAGTGAGGTTAGTGTCTTTAGGCTCTGTCTTCTGTGAAAGCCAGGCATCAGACTGCCCAGTGTATCTAAGGATCAGACCATTCCTGCTTTGATAAAGCAGGTTATATAAATATGTCAGTTTGTTAAGTCTGGGTTTTTGCCCACAGTGGCCCTCCAAAGTAGGCAAGCTAAAAGGCTGGTGAGAATATAGCAGTTCAGATTTCTTTAGCCAACACCAAGACATGTCTACACTGTGGTGGACAGAGACCAGAGCTGGCAGGGATCAGTAGCAAAATTTGCTATTGGGCTACATCTTGCTTGGTAAGTTAGATCATCTAAGTAACTTGGAATCATGGTTCTGGTTCTTCTAGGAGAGGGGCAGAAGTGAAGAAGGAGTTAATGGAAGGAGAGAGGGGTGACATAGGGCAGGAAAAGCAAGCAAAAAGTTAAGGTTCAGTTCTTTTCTACCTGCTAGGAATAGGGCCAGCCTCAACTTGCCAGGTAGAATTCCTTATTCTCCTTGCCACCTGGATCTCAGAGGAAGCCCTGCATCAGCTTCAGATGCCATCAAGCAGGTGGAGATAGTGATAGGCATCTTAGTGCTAGTACACATCTTGTGAGTGTCGTAGCACCTGTTGGAAATGGAAGTCAGGTCCAGCTGAGTAGTTGTCATCCTGGTGTGATTTTACCCCCCAGAAGGCATTCAACAATGTGTATAGACCTGTTGTGTCACAGTTGGAAGAGGGAGGAGTGAACAGTGCTACTGCCTCTGCTAGATAAAGGCGAGGGATGCTGCCAAATAAGTTACAATGACAAAGCGATCAGTCCCTCATAACAGTGTTTAACTAGTCCAGCCTATCAGTAGTGTCAAAGTTAGGAAGCTAGACTCTAGCACATTAAAATGGTATTATTTGGTCCATGTAGTGTTGTGATCTACCACCCACTGGAATGATGCTGCCAGGAAGCAGAATTCCAATAGAAGAAATAACCTCAGTGGCCGGTGGCCTGTCCATATTTCTCACTGGGACACAGGAATGTAGCAGTATAGGGTCCAAATTCAAAAACATATACGGTAGGTTATTATGGTATATCATCATGCAAAAAAGACCAAAGTTCAAGAAGTCCCAGAATAGTCTCAGTCCTGTGATTATCAGGTATGAATTAAGTTTCCTCAATAGTACTTCAAAGGATGGTCTCCAAGAAATTCTGGTAAAAGTGGGTAAAGAATGGCAAGTTAGTCTAGAAGGTGCCTCTAGGCACAACCTTGAGAAGCAGAAGACACCTTTATGTGAAGTACAAAAAAGGAACCTGTCTTCTTGGTGAATGCAGCCTCACAGAGAACCCCCTACCCTCCTTCGTTGGGTGCTATTATGCAGGGCATATTCTGTACAGTTGTATGCAGTGGTCCTAAAAGTTACAAATGAAATAAACTGATAGAGTTCCCAGTTTTGAGTTTTGTAATAGAGCTCAGCCAGTTGAGCAGCAGAAGTTAATTGGTCCTGTTCAGTTCACCTTCGCCTTGGACTTCATTAGGGCAATACTCATTCCTTGATTATCTCCTTAGGATGAGATCCTCCAGGATAGCTACAGACTTGTATGGCAGCCGTTGGGCCTAAAATGTTAAGGAATGGGCCTGGTGTCTCATGGATACAGCTACTTTTATTCTCTCAAAACTAAAGTTCAGATTTCTTCAAGGGACAGGAGGGAGAGAGACAGCAATTGGGAGGAGCCTCATTTTCCTCCGTACTTGGCTACAGGTTGGGGGAGGAAGGCACAGAAGAAGCCTCCTCCAGTTCTAAGCACCTGCCTTTGGTGGCAAGACTTAGCTGCCTCTCAGCCTGAGCTGTCTTTCAGGACTGTAATCTGTACCGGATGGAAACTTTCTGGTAGAGCCCCTGTCTCTAGGTAAGGGAAGGGACNTAAAAATTTTTTTTTTTTTTTTTTTTTAAATATAACTGCTTTACATTCAGTTTTTATATCTGTGTCGATCAGGATAGTCTGAGTTATGCGATAATCTTAATAACTCAAATCTTAATGACTTAATACAGCAACAATTTATTTGTACGCTATACATCCTTTGTGGTTTTGCTGGAACTCTGTTCCTTTTTGTTATGACTATTCCGGAACCTGGCTGAGGCACATCTAGTCTTTACAACATTTATGGCCATCTCTCATTTCACTCATATCACCAAGAATTTTAAAAAGCAGGAAATCTTGTGAATATTTGTAATGACTACCAGAGTGCTTATTTTTATTGTTGACATCAAAGTACAATAACCAGTAACCTAGTTAGTTTTCTCCTTATTTCACAGTGGATTTGGTCTAACTTAATAGTTAAATTACTCCATTTCATTGTTATACTATTTGCATTTTTACTTCTGAGGCTAGGAAAAGTAGAAAAATGTGAAAATAGCTATTTCATCACATTTTGAACAATTGTTAAATAATATAAAAAGTATTTTTCATAATATTGTCTTTTTTATAGGTAAATTTTCTTAATGTAGTAGAAATTTGAATGTAACGGAAACTGTAGTGATTTAAATTGTATTTTTTCATAATACGGATTTTTCTAGTTTTGACTTAAAAATTGTGCTAAAATACACATAAAAGTTATTGTCACAACCATTTGAGTGTACAGTTCAGTAGTGTTAAGTACATTCACATCTTGTACAACTATGTAAAGTGGGTATTTGGATAGAATTTCACTTTTTTGGTATTGGAAGAAAAAAATTAAGAAATTGAGAGGCTCAAGTCTTGGTTTTAACTGTATGAAATTGGGCAGGTTATCTTACTGCTTTGTGTGTTGGTTTAATGATTTGCAGAAAATTTTCTTCTTTGATTCATGTAATCCTTTATCATTTCTTTTATCTCATATGTCAAAACAACTTCCTCTTACCCAATTTATTCTGTAGGTAATTATAGAATACCTGTTATGTGCCAGCTTAATGATAGCTAGTGAGCATGCATTTGTGCACAAGACAGACTTGGGCTTTGCCATTAGGATCTTGGTCAAAGTTAAGACAAGCTTAGCTTCCCAGGTGGGCCCAGTAAAATGACATTATAAATCTTCTTCTTGGTTAGCAACCCACTTATGCTGTCAAGTTTAGTTCTTCCCATAATTGGTTACTTAGCTTCAGATATGATTTTCTCTATCATTGAAAAGCATTGTACCATACTGGTTAAGAGTTCAGACTTCGGGCCACACTGCCTATGTAGAATCTTAGTGCATAGCTTAGTCACGTATTAACTGTATGAGTTTTGTTATCTGTGAAATTGATAATTATTGTCTCACAAAAGCCCCAAAGTGCATATTATAAAATTAATACATATAAAATAAGTAATATGTATAAAGCACTGGAACAGTGCCTTACAAATCACCTATATAGTTGTTTTTATTTTTAAAGGTATTGGATTTACTTAAAGTAATAATTTTGTAACTTGAAGTATCTGTATCAGCTATACTAGAATAGACAGTCTTTATAGAAACAGCTAATAGACATTGGAAAATCATTAGAGCCAATGATATTGGCTCTACATGGCTTTTTACGTGTAATGGAGAGGTTCTTTGGCTTTGGTGGAAAATGAGAATTGCCTTACTGTCTGGTAGGTTTTTTTGTTTTAATTAGAGTATGTTCCATTTAACTTCTCTGTTTTTTTAATTTAATTTTTTTAAGGAAGTTTAATTGGGAGGAATTCATGGATTTATAAGCAACTACAGCGATCTGGTCTGCTAGTGTTTTTATCACCTTGAATTACTATGATCAGTATTCTCAACCATGTTAGAACAGTTCTTAAGTAAAAATATATAAAACATTTTAAAACTCAAGACTAAATTATGTATCTGAGGTTTCCTATTTAGAACCTTCTATTGTCTAATAATTATATCTCTAATAATTATCTGTAATTCTGTGTTCATAAAACACTTTCATGTAAATGTTATATATTCTCTGGAGTCAAAAATTTTCCCAAGTGAAATTTCATAAAATAGAATTTTTTTCCATAATTATGTTAGGCACCTAAATAGCTGAGTCTTTAATACTGAAATTAATGTATTTCTTTTAAGGTATATTTTTCTTTTATTCTAATACATTTATATCTATTCATTTGATATTAGATACAAGTACTGGTTTAGAGATTAAAATAAGCATGCATGCACTCTAATGGTTAGGAAAATGCAATATTCTGTGGAATACATTAATAAAAAATTTCCTCCTAACAATTATCAATGTCTAAAGTCGGCAAGAAAAAAATAGTTGACAGATGGAGTCATGTATTCAGATACTAGCACCACAGTAGAAGAGTTGATGCCTGTAAGGTACTTCGGGAAATGACTGCTGCTATAGCATTAGGTTTTCTTAGTAGCAAAAATAAATTATTGTAGAAACAAAAACCCATTTATCCCATTATACTCTTAATTAAAATATTACTTAATGTTGTGCTTTGCATATTTATGAGGCTTGTAATTTGCTCAGTAACATGAACAGGGCATAGCTGTAAAAGAATATTTGGCTAGATACCAGCCCTCAAAATATCTGTACAGGTCTTCCAAAGATTTTGAATTAATTCATTGCACATACTGAATGAGAAAAAAATCATCATAATATTGGAACAAGTTAGAAATCTAGAATTATAGTTTTTGTATTAATTGTATCATATTGGTAAAATATTTTTCTTTTAAGTAGCTTAAGGAAAAGTGTACAAGCATTAGAAATGAGAGTGATTTTATGTGATGAAATTGAGGACTAGAACACAGGAATGGAATGAAATGCAGGCTGTTTGGAACCCTGACAGAGGATCTGCTATTCTGGACCTAATTCTAATTCAGAAAGAGAATTGCTTGGAATTCTGTGGAAGTGATGAGTCACCTTGGGAGTTATTAGGGAACTACGTTCTGAGACAAAATTTAGAAAGAAAAAAGGAAACTGTCAGCGTTTAGAGGGAAGATGATTGTGATTTGATGACTTTGAGACTGTAAAAGGAAAGATGGCCAGGAAATGTTGGATAGCTTCCTAGAAGAAAATTATCCATAACTAAGAAATTCTGACAAAGAAGTTGGGAGAGACATCCAAAGAGACTGGTCTAGTTACACAAGGGCCTTATAATGTATTTAGGTATAAAAAGATTATAGGGAAGGAGTGGTAATCAAAGGTAAATATGAGAGTAATTTATCTCTTCTAATGGCAAAATGACCTAAAGCTTGTGAAAAATAATGACAAAATAATGAATGAAAAAAGTTTATTTTTTATGTTTAGGGCAAGAAAACTAGGTAGATAAATGGTTGGTAAAGTTGGGGCACATGTTATTCCTCTAACTGTATTAATGCAGTACTGGCTCAAACAAACTATGTCTTAGATTGCTAAAAAGGGTTGGCTTCGGTACCATTATTGATTGGTGTAGGAGGAATATAGAGTGGGAACAGTACTTTAAATTTGGAAATGAAAAGAATACGTTTTAGTAGGTAAATTATGTTCAGGTCACTGAACATTGGATGCATTCTATATGCCAGGGATTATGCTAGGTATTGGGATAAGAAAGATGAATTAAGTGCTTAAATAGCTTACATCAGAGCCCAGACATATAATAAATATGACATAATATGAACGAATGCCATTTTAGAAGTTTATGTTAAAAACCTATGATAGAATAACTAATTCAGTCTTTCAACTTAAAAAAAAGAAACACTGACTCATTTTAAAAAGAGACAAAAGTCAGTCATCAGGACAATGCAGGCTAAAACTACAACCAGATTATCACTACACATCCATCAGAGTGGCTAAAATGTTGGCCTGGATGAGACAGTTGGAACCTTGCATATTTTGCTGGTGGGAGTGTTAAGTGTTAATCGCTTTAGAAAATTTTTTTGCAGTATTCACAAATTCCATAACCCAATAGTTCCTAGACAGAATTTTAAGATGGGTCCCAAGATTTCTGCTCCCTAGTGTCCACACACCAACTCCTAGTTATTCGTACAAACACTAATCTAGGTGAAGGCTTTTTGTAGATGTAATTGAGGTCCCAATTAATTGACCTCATGATTGGGCAGCTATTCTCAGGTTACCTGATTTAATCCAGTTATCCTTTTAAGGGACTAGATTCTTCCTGGCAAAAGGTTCAAGGCATGAGAGGGATTCAGTGCAAGGACTAGTGAGTCCTGCGACCACATGAGACTGATTTCTACTAGCAGCCTGGTAGAGCTTCAGAGCAGATTCTTCCCAGAACCTCTACAAGAGGACACAGGAACTCCTCCTGGCTGATGTTTACGTTTCAGCCTTCTGAGACTGAGTAGAGGCTCTGAGTCATGCATGCAGTATCTGGGGCTTCTGACCTATAGAAACAGAGAGAATAAATGAGTATTTTTCTTAGGTGTTAATTTTGTGGTAATTTGTTACATAGCAATAAAAAACTTTGGTACCTAGAAGTGAGATGCCGCTGTAACAAATACCTAAAAATGCGTAAATTACTTTGGAACTAGGCAGTGAATAAAGGTTGAAAAAATTTGAGGAATGTGATAGAAAGGTCTGAATTTCTTTGAGTAGGCTATAGGGCTCTAGACTTGTAGACTGCTGCCACTGAGGATTTGGAAGGGAGAGGGGAACATGTTTTTGGAAACTGGATGAACTGATTCCTTGTTATTTAGTGGTGGGAAGCTTAACAGAAGTGTCTCCTGCATAAAGTGTAAGTGATTAACTTGGACATTTACCTAAAGAGATTTCCAAGGAAGGGGTTGAAGGTGCCACCTGATGTGTTCTTGCTGCTTTATAGTAAAATGCAAGAGGAGAAAAATAAATTGAAGGAAGAATTATTAAAGGAATGAAGACTTGAGGATTTGAGAAATCTTACCCTGATCCAGTTGGCAAAAAAATTGTTTCTCAGTATGTTATAGAGAAAAAATATGAAGGTGTGGCTGTACAGCTTTTTATTAAAAATTTCCTAAAGACTAAAGGTCCAAGTATTTAGTCACACAAAGGGCTCTTTTAAGAGATTTCATGTCTTTTTAATCACACCAGAGAATGTCTAGAATGCTTTAAGATGCACAGTTTGAGAAAATTCTATAGCAGAATATTGCCAGCTTGGCCTGAAAGAGACAGTACAAAATGAAAGGAAGCTGCCAGCCAGAGGTCTAACAGTACCTGCTTCAGGCAAGTACTGTCTTGGATGAAAAAGGAAGGATGATTAAGAGAGTGGAGCTGAGAGATAGAGGATTATTCCCAGACCTTGAAATCTAATTAAGAAAATCCCAGCATTTTCCCAACTTGATTTCAAAACTGTTAAGGATAAGTGACTCCTTTTTACGTCCATTTTTCCCAATTTTGAACAGGAATTTTTGTAACTGTTATCCTGTGCTTGCCCCACCATTGAAAGCTGGGAGTATTGGGGACAGATAATTTGTCTCTTTAGTTTCATAGGTCCACAGATGGAGTGTACCCAAGAGCTCTACTTAATGGGTTCTAGTCAGGACTCTCATATGCAGCAAATTTAGATGATGAGATTTGGGATTTTAGAGCTGATGATATTTTAAGAGGATTTTGGACTTGAATTGATAATGTGATTGGTTGAGACTTTGGAGATGTTGGGATCAAGTGAATGCAATTTGCGTTTGGGAGGGATGTGAATTTTTATTGATTAAAGGGCATACTATTAGAGCCAGGATTCTAAGATGGCTCCCCAAGGTGTTGCCCCCTGGTATACATACACCTTCTCTCAGTTATTCAGCCAATTCTAGTCAGTGATGCTGTGAAGGGATTTTTACAAATGTAGTTGAGATCCTAAATCAGTTGACCAGTGACACATGGAATATATCTAACTGGTTTTAAGTTTGGATTACCTGACTTAAAATGGCAGCAAGTGAGTGGAATTACACTGGTTGGTTTGGCTCACCTCTGGAACTCAGTTTGATTTAAGTGTCTCCAAAGGTTTATGGGTATCTTGAAGAAGACATGGGTACTCTAATGAATATCTGAATAATGTTAGGAAGGAGTGGAGTAAGGAATGGATGTTAGGTACATAAATAACCAATATTCATTATATTTAACTGCTTTCAAAATGAAGTTGATACACTTAAATACTTAGCATCCCCTAAAAGGTATGTACAACTCATTATTCTACTTATTACCATAATTCATTTTGCTATGCTTCTTCCTTTCATTATGCATTATGATACAGTCTCTCTGAGTTTTCATTTTTTTAAATTTTTTAATGTTTTATATTTGAGAGCAAGTGGGGGAGGGGCAGTGAGAGAGGGGGACAGAGGATCTGAAACAGGCTTCGTGCTGACAGTGGTGAGCCTGATGCAGGGCTTGAATTCATGAACCGTGAAATCTTGACCTGAGCCGAAGTCACACACTCAATCAACTGAGCCACACACTCGCCCTATGACTTTCAATTTTTTTTTTAAAACAATGATCCTCTCTCCTACCTTTTGTATGAGTTGATCTCTCTGCTCAGAACACACTTAGGATTCTCTTTCCATGGTTAACTTGTGTTTGTCATTTTTTTTTTTTTTTTTTTTTTACAGATTTTTCTGTAAATTCCGTAGTCTGGGTTTTGTGCCTGTTCTGTATTACAACATAGTATGATGCATTTTCCCTAAAATAGCACATACTGTTCTTACTGTAATTGCTTTGGTTACCTGATTGTCTTATAAATTATAATGTAAACTATACGTTTTTTTCTATTTTATTTTCAGCAGTCTCAGTGCCTGACATCTGGTAAATACTCAAAAAATTGTGGATTGGTTGTTACCTCATTGCCTTTGCAGAAACAGGGGAATCTCTTCTGTAGAAAGCATGGCACTCCACAGACTGTGTTTGCTACCTACCTAGGAGAGGTTTAAGAAGTCTTCAAATAGAAAAAAAATGAGAGTATTTGCTTTCTGTATAATCTTTTTCCTCCCACTAATAGATCCCAAACTAGTTAGGTTGTTTGATTATCCTTCGAGTGCTATTTGGTCCTTGGCCCGCAGCAAGCCTTTTAAATTTTTTCCTTTTTTGTAAAAAGAGTGATTTGGGAGAATAAAGAGCTTTGAGCAGTAGCTTTCTTTTTACTGAGCCAGCATGCATGGGAGGTACAGCAGCAGACTTCCATTTGTAATAGTTTGACCATGATTTTTTAAGATGAAGGTTTTATTTTTCTTTTCATGCCTTACTATATTAACAAAAATTTCCAGAATAGTGTTCCATGATATTTTTGATACCAAGTATATTTTTCTTAGTAATAATTTTAATTATATTGCTTATAGAGTTTTACTATTAAGCATACTATAAGATGTTGGTTTAAGACAGCCTGTTTTTACTTTAAGAATTGTCTATCAATTATGGAAATTAAATTTTAATTAAATACCTTTTTAGCATCTTTTTAGATTGTCCTATGATTTCTCACCTCCCTTTTTTCCTGGATGGCATTAATAGATTTCCTAATACTAAGCATTCTTGTATACATGTGAAAATTTTGGAATAATACTGGTAGTTCTTTTATTATATTGTTAAATATGATTCTTAATATATTCTTAGAACTTTTACTTTTGTTCATAATTGAGAATAGAATATGACTGTTTTTCTGTAACTGTCAGCTTTGGGATTAGGGCAGATACTTCCTTCATTTAATGAATTGAGTAACCTTTTTGTCTTTCTCTTTTTTCCCCTCTCACTTCTTCTTTCTTTCTTTCTTTCTTCCTGTTCTAGAACAGATAAAGAAATTAATAGAGGGATTATCTGTTTTCAGAGTATATACCTATACTCTCTTTAGGCTGGATTTTTTTTTTCTTGCATGTAATTCTTAGATATATCAATTTCATCTGTGGTTATTGATCCTTTATGTTTTTCCTTGATTAATTTTTATGATTCAGAATATTATCAATTTCATTAAGATTAGAGGCTGTATCTTACTATATTCTTGTGTGCTTATATTTTTATATTCTTCATATCCCATTTCTCTATTTTACCATGTTTGTATTAAATATTATTTGTCAGAGGCTTTTGTATATACTTGTCTTTTAAATGTAGTAGTTTGTGGATTTATTTTATTTTTATCTTTTATTGATATCTAACTTACTGATTTTTATCTCTGTGCTTTACATCTCTCTCCTGTTTTGTTTTTAATCACTTGACTTAAAAGTCAAACTCATTAATTTTAATTTGCTTAAAAATTAAAACACTTTAGGGCATGATTATGATGAGATAAAATCAGAGAATGGAGATTTGAACCTAAGAATTGTAGTGATTTCGTAGGGTGAAGACAGGAAAAAGCAGAACAATGGACAGAGAAGTAGTGATCAAAGGCATAAAGAAATTTTGTGGAGCTAAAATATCTTTATTTATTTTTCATTTTTATTTATTTTGAGAGAGAGATAGAGAGCAAGCTAGGGAGAGACAGAGAGAGAGGGACACAGAATTCCAAGCAGGCTCCACACTGTCGACACAGAGCCCGACGCGAGGCTTGAACTCATGAACTGTGAGATCATGACCTGAACTGAAGTTGCATGCTTAAGTGACTAAGCCACCAAGCCACTGCCCCTAGCTAAAATATCATTAAATTCTAAGGGCTAATGCTAAAAAAAACTGCTGATATAATGGAATTAAAAATACTTTAAAAATTATATTCTGACATCATCTACTGTGAAAGAACTCAAAAAATACAATAAGCATCTGACATTCCTCCTCTTCTCCAAATAATCATTCTTTCAGACCATGTTAAGAGCAATGATGTTAAGTGTGTCTTAGCATAAGGGTAACTACTAGAAAGATAGAAAATACATACTATTAAGCTTTTAGAGGAAGAAAAAAGGAAATGAAGAAAACGGAGATCAGGAAAGGGGAAAGTAATAGAAAAATATAGTTGAAGATGGAAAACGTAGTTCAGCTATATCAGTAATCAAAATCATTGAAAATATGCTAAATTCACTTGTTAAAATTTTGAAATTTTTGATTCGGTTTAAAAAAACAACAAAATGCAGTTACTAAACTGTTTATAAAAGATATGCCTAGGGGCATCTGGGTGACTCAGTTGGTTAAGCATCTGACTTCGGCTCCGGTCATGATCTTATGGTTTGTGGGTTTGAGCCCCACGTCGGGCTCTGTGCTGACAGCTAGCTCAGAGCCTGGAGCCTGTTTCAGATTCTGTATCTCCCTCTCTCTCTGACCTTCCCCTGATCATGCTGTCTCTCTCTCTCAGAAATAAATAAAACATAAAAAAAAAAAAGATAGGCCTAAAGTTTAATTACATAAAATTTGGAAGTATGTGAAAGGAAAAAGGAGAAACACATCTTATGACAAAATTTATAGTGTTCCTAGAAGTAACACTAGCAAAAATGTATAAGATCTATGTGAGAAAATATTAAAACTATTGAAGGAATCACAGAAGACTTATGCAAATGGAGAGCTTCAGAGAAAGTAATATTCAAGTTTTAAAATGTCACTTCTTTTGAAATTAACCTTACAAATTCCATACTATTCCAATTAAAATCTTAACAGGTTGTTCAAAGGAGTTAATATGCTGGTCCTAAAATTCTTACGGAAAAAAGAAAGGCCCAGAATAACTGAGACATTTTTGAAAAAGAAATTGGTGGGACTTATTTTATTATCAGAAAATATTGGCAAGCTGTAGAAATTAAAATGGTCTCGAAATTACAAAGGGGAGACCTGGCACCTGGGTGGCTCAGTCAGTTAAGCTTCAGACTTCAGCTCAAGTCATGATCTCACAGTTCATGGGTTCGAACCCCACATTGGGCTTAGTGCTGACAGCTCAGAGCCTGGAGCCTGCTTTGGAGGCTCTGTCTCCCTTTTTCTCTGCTTCTCACCCACTCACACTCTGTGTGTGTGGCTCAAAAATAAACAAACCTTAAAGAACAAAAAAAACCCCAAAAACCAACCATCCAACCAACCAATCAAAAAAACACCAAGGGAAAACAAATACATCAATCAAAACACAGTGAACAAACTCCAAAACACATTTGAAGAGAGACACACACACACGCACACTTTTGATATATGACAGAGGCAGCTTTGCAGACAAAGGATGCAGTAAATAAAAAAGGATGCAGTAAATAAAAAATATTGTGAGAATCTTAATCTAAATGGGAAAAGTACTTCATAACTAAAATAAATTTCAAACCAGTTAAAGATTTAAATGTGAAATGACCACAGAACACAGGAAGGATCTATAATATCCAGGCAGAATGTGCTTGAACAACATACATGTAAAAGCACAAACTATTGGAAAAGATTAAAGGTTCTATAGAACACATCTACCATAGAAAGTTAAAACCTCCTCTACCAGGTACTGCTGGATAAAGAACACAACATTCAGAATAAGTTGCACAATATTCTTTTTAAAAACAGTGACTCCCTCCCAACCCCAAATTCCTCATGACTTATGTATTTTATGAACATTGAGAAAAAAATATGAGAGGATATATTGACCAAGCTATTAATTTGATATGGAGAGAGTCTGTTTTGGAGGAGAGGCACAGAGTCACAATAAAAAAACTAATTAAAAAATCATTCAAGGGGGCCCCTGTCTGGCTTAGTTAGTGGAGCATGCGACTCTTGTTCTCGGGGTTGTTGGTTCAAGCCCCATGCTGGGTATACAGATCACTTAAAAATAAAATCTTTAAACAACTATTTGAGATAGTAAGTTTATGTAAATGTACTAATAAGGTCGTATTTATGTATATATATATTATTCTCTATATGATATATATATATATAGAGAGAGAGAAACTTCTCTAATAATTTAGAAGACATAGCTGTAGACTGGAAGAATGAGTACACCTATCCATACAGGAAAGGACAGTCTAATATAAAAATGCAAAAAAAAGGATGTAGTTAGCAGTTGCTGATGAGTATCATCAACTTTTGTTTATCATAACATTTGTTATATAAAGCACTCTGGCATTTTCTTTCCTCAAGGTAAGAATAAAAAACAGAACTTTAAGAAGTCCCCATTTAATATGGACAGTTTTTTCAGGCTCTGTTCTTCTGTTAAGATTGGTATTAAATTTCCCAAATTTGGTGCTCGTTGACTATATAATACTTGACAGACTGCTGCTAAGGATAAATAGTGAATAGGGTGTATGTATCACTTCCTGCCACTTAGTATGTCACACATTGTTTAAGTCTTTTAAGCAGACACCTAAATTACTGTGTCTTGAGTAACACTTTGTATAGAATAAGTGTATCTGTGTTTCTGTGCTATATAGGGAATTAGAATACAACTGTATTTAGTGACATTCTGAGGGAGTAATATTTTTGTTTCAGTCACACTTCTTTTTGGCTCCATATTATTCATTTTAAGGTACATTTTTAGGCTCAGTTTAATATACCATTCTTATAATATCTGACTTTACTGGTGTTTATTGAGTTTTAATGTTTTTCATGTGAGTCTCAACTATGTTATTTTGATTATTTTCAGTATACTATGCTTTAATATGTCAGCACATAAATTTAACTTGCTCTCCTGGTGTCAGGAAAAACTGAAGTCACTGTCATTTATTATGATCTCTATCACCTTAAAATAAATATCTTTATAATAAGTGGTGCCTGAATGGCTCACTCAGTTTAAATGTCCAACTCTTGATTTCAGCTCAGGTCATGATCTCACAGGTTCACGAGATAGAGCCTCACGTCGGCCTCTGCACTGACAGCACAGAGACCACTTGGGATTCTCTCTCTCCCTCTGTCCCATGTGCTCATGTGCATATTCTCTCCCTCTTTCAAAATAAAGAAATAAACATTAAAAAATGTTTGTAATAAAAGCATGTGAAGAACAATAGTTAAGGAATTTAATTTCAATCAAAGTAATGTTAGAGCTTCATGATAAATGCACTATTGGCATTCTTAGAATTTTCCTGGGGTCTTTTTAATTTAATTCTAAAAATAGAATGTGTTTTCCTCTATGTTTTTTATAGCTTTTCAAATAAAAAGATTTCATTTGAGTGGATCGTATTAAATAACAAGTCAATTGCTGCATATTAAAACATCCCAAAACTTGAGAGACT
Source organism: Crocuta crocuta (assembly GCF_008692635.1). Lineage (NCBI taxonomy): Eukaryota > Metazoa > Chordata > Mammalia > Carnivora > Hyaenidae > Crocuta > Crocuta crocuta. Next base: position 5,355,188 of record NW_027532015.1, on the reverse strand, counting down.
AAAATAACAGCCAGTTTGTTTGCTCATAATTGTGTGTGTCAGCACTTGGGTCAAGCTTAGCAGAAGCAGTCTTTTCCTGTAGTCACGTATGTAACCACAGTTGTCTGGCTGCTGTTCTGAATTGGATGGTATAGCTTGCCTTACATGTCTGGTGGTTGGTGCTGGCTGTGGGCTGGGCCAGATTCTCCAACAGGTTACACTGGGCTTCAGCAGATGGTAACCTAGGTGCTAAAAGTGTAAGAAAGAGGGCGAGCCTGAATGTGCAAGTGCTTTTCAAATACCTGCTTGTGACACAGCTGCTGATGTCTCAGTGGCCAATGCACAGGATCCTAGAATCAGTGTTGGAAGAGACCATACAAGGGACAGCATACAGGGAGGAAGATGAGATCTCTTGGGGAACATGACTGTATTAATGTAGTGATACTTAGTTCATTGATGAAACTTTTCTATTTTCAGTGTTTCTTTGTGTTTATCGGTCTGAACTCTTTAAATTTGAAATATCTTTGTCTCAGAGCTATTCAGTGCTATTTATTTCATGACTACTTTGCTGAAAAATAATAGATTTCTATCATGGACCACTTTCTTAGAAACATTAACAACGAATCTCTCTTCTTTATGTGTATATAGTTTTAAGTGCTCCAATAAATGTGACTCCTTTTAAATAATATAATTTTTCATCAATTTATTACATAAAAGCTTGCATGATTATGCTTTATTCCTTGAACTTTCAACAAAGAAACTGAAGATTTTTATTTTGTAAACAAAGAAAATATAGTCATGTTTATATAACAAATTGAAAGAACCCATTAAATGTAGTAAGTCCAGTTTGTCTCAACAGCCACTTTTATATTCTGGTAACTGATTAAATTGCCCACAGTTTATATTCTTGCTATTATTAGTAGGTCATGTTGATTGAGGTGCTTTTCTAATAGTATGTTTTGGGGGACCACATTTTCTTATTGGCCTTTCCCTAAGTCACTGGCATGATATTTTATTTGGTTGCATGGAATTTTAGTTTTCTCACTATTCCTATTCCCACATATTCAGAGAAATTAAAATTTGCTAATTAAGAAATTGTCAGTTTAACTGTGATAAAAACGATTTGACTTTCCTCCTTCTCAGTTGAATCAAATAATGAAGGTAGTTATGGAGCAGAGTAAGTTTTAAATTTGGTGCATAGTACAAATACACTCCCATTACTTCTATGTAAGACTCATTCTAGGGACCATATTAAAGCGTTGGTGCTGGTTAATTAAGTGAACATTTTAATTAAGTCCCTTCTTAAAATGTTAAATAGTAGTTTTCACTTCTGAAAAACAAAGATGCTTGAAATTTTTCAGCAGTGTCATTTGGTATTATAATTGAGAAAAAACTTAACGATGGTAACTAATATTGAAAAGGTGAATCTAGGGAAAAGTTCTAGATGTTTTGCTGAACATTGAAGAATTTATTCTTATTTCTTTAAGTATTTGAGAAACAGTATGCTGTTGCACTGGGAACAGAAAATATTGTATGAATACATCCCAAATCTCTGCCCTTAAGAAGATAGGTTTAAATTTTGTAAGCATATTATTTAAACAGTTTTGTTAGTACTAAAATCAAAGATGGGTCACAGCATTGTATTAGCAAGTCATTAGCTACTGCTTTTGTAGAGTGAAGAATAAAGGAGAATTGAGAAATAGTGGAACAGACCGAGAAGTTAGATATTTGGTTGTTTTTTTTTTTTTGTCAGCCAGTTATTATTTTGGCTTATTTATTTTGAAGTTGTTTTCGAATTTTCAAAACACTTAGCTCTATACATGTTGTAGTTTATAACACATTACAAATGAAGCGATTGTTTTTATTATGTTTATTGCATTGTTCATTTTATATTTGGCTTGCTGTTGGTACTTTATGTAGTTTAGATAGTTAAATTTTGCCTATAGCTTCTAGTTGGTAGACTATGGCAAAATAATTAGCTAACATTTATTGAACACTTCTGTGTTTTAAGGCCCCATTTTAAGCATATACCATGCTTTGTCTTATTAGAGCCTCCAGGGAACACTGTCAGGCCTTTATTGCCTGGAAACTGAGGTTCTGAGAGATCGAGTGGTTTACTCAAAGTCTCATGCTGATAAGTGACAGAGCTGGAAATTAAGTACAAGCAGTCTAATTTCAGAGCTTGTGCCTGTGTATTATCAGAATCCCAATCTATTTCCATAATTGCTAAATCCATAAATCTCTGAAAACACAGAATTTCAAAATTGCTTTATTTAGGGTATAATAAACATATAATAAGCTCCACATAAAGTGTACAGTTTGATAAATTGACACATACTTACGCCCATGGAAATGTCACCATAATCAAGATAACAAGCATACACGTCATCCCAAAATGTTTCCTTGTCCTCCTCCCTCCCATCTTCTATTTCTAGTCTCCATTCCCACAATCTCCAGGTAACCACCGATCTACTTTCCATTACGATAGGTTAGTTTGCCTTTCCTATTACGTATAAATTGTATATAAATGGAATCATACAATATGTCTTTTTATTCTGGCATCCTCATGATAAGAATTTTGAGATTCATCTATGTTGTTGCATGTATGGGTAGTTTGTTCCTTTTTACTACTGAATAGTACTCCATTATGAGTATATAACAATTTGTTCATCTACTTACCTGTTGATGGACATTTGGATTATTTCCATTATTTGGCTGTTAAAACGCTGTTATGTAACATATGAGTACAAGTTTTGTATAGATTTATGTTTTCCTTTCTCTTGGGCAAATACCTACATATTGTAGTTGTATGTTTAACCTTTTAAGAAACTGCCAATGACTTTAGTTAATAATACTGTATTATATATTTGAAGCTTACTAGGAGAGTAGGTGTGTGTGGTGATGAAAATATTTCAACTAGACTTATTGTGATCATTTTGCAATATACACACGTATTAACTCATTATTGTATACATTTGAAACTAATATTACATGAGAATTATATCTCAGTTAAAAAGACTGCCAAAAATTATACCTTAAAAATATTTAATGTGTTTATGAGATACTACTCCCATTTTAGGGGATCTACAAAATTGGCATTGTATACTTTTTTAAAATTTAGAATTCTGAAACGTATATGGTCCTAGAGTTTTCAGAAAGGTACTGTGGACTACTTAGTGTCTTGTGAAGTAATATGGTACTATGAAATGTTTTTTGATGCAGCAGACATTTTTGTGCTTTGTTTAATTTAGAAAATCCCTTAGAAAGATGGTGTTACTATTATATAAAACCCTCAACAAGAAATACAGATGATGAGCCTTAAATAATTATCTAAATGAATATCCCCTAAACTCATGAATATCCCCATGAGTTACATGTACACTTATCTGATAAGTGTTTTCATCTTGAAAATTTTCTGTAATGAAATAGTGTTCATGGAATAACAATGTTGTGTGTGCTATATCTTGCCTAAAACCTAGTATCAATATTGATGGTCTAGTACTAATTATTATTATTGTATATTATTTAAAGTGCTGTTTTATTGAAAATTTAAATATATTTTGAGAGATACAATAGGTAGTCTGAAAAAAATGAATATTATATGATTTCATAACATACTAAAAATTTTTTTTCTAAAAAGTGCTACAAAAAGGACAAGATAGTTTTCTGTTCTTTATCTTGAAGTCAGATGACCTAAGAATAGAAAGTGTTTGAAATTATTGGAATGATAATAAAGCATAATACATGCATGTAAATTATAATTTGTTAATGTAAGCCTGTCATATCAGCATGACATTGGAGGAGATCCTTGTCTGAGCCAGAGTACAGAGGATCTGTGCCCTCCCTGAGGCTTACAAGCTACTGAGGAAGGTAGACCTTAGCTATCTTAACAAGGCAAGCCTAATAGACATAACAATTATTGGGATATCAATTTGAATAAAGGTGGTAATTGAACTGAATCTTGAATAGAAGAAAAATATGAACAGGAAGAGCATTTTGTCTGGAAGGAATAGTAAGCACAGGTACTGAGATAAATTAGTATGTTTAATAACTCCTGAGGAATATAATAATACCAAGGGGCCACATGGGTATTAATGGTTTGTGGTCTAATGGTAAAATATGTGATGTGTCTAAAGTAACACAGTGAATGACATAGCCAGATTTGAAACACATGCTAACTTGAAAACCCATCTTTTTTATATCAAGCCATGGTGTCTATTTACTGTAAAGCCTTCTGTTTGCCATATAAGTTGAGTTTGTATATTAACTATTAATCACAGGGGCACCTCGGTGGACTCTTGATTTTGGCACAAGTCATGATCTCAGAGAGAACCCCATGTCAGGCTGTGCACAGACCTCACGGAGCCTGCTTGGGATTCTCTTTTCCTCTCTCTGCCCCTCTCCCACTCATGTTCTTTAAATAAATAAGTAAACTGAAAAAAAAAAACAGTTAAAAAATATTAATAACAATGAGCAGATAAATCTGGTTGCATATCATTTTTCCCTTTCCTAAATTAGATATTATGATTAACCCTCTAATACAGTTAACAAAGTTTACAGACATTTTTCTAATTTTCTTTTTGGTTATCTTTTCTCTTGCAGGGTTACATTTTGCCATCTGCCTTTCCAGAGTAAGTGGCTCTATGTGGGCACCGAACGAGGTAACATACATATCGTCAATGTGGAGTCCTTCACACTCTCAGGCTACGTCATTATGTGGAATAAAGCCATTGAACTGTGAGTGTGAGCAAATATTCCATATCTGAAAGTATCAGTACTGTATATGATATCTTTATATAATAGCTAATGAGTAAATCCATGTAGAATTAAATGTCATACATTCTTGATATGAAACACAGATTTATGAGCCTTTTCTAAATATTGTCTTAGCAGTTAGTACATTTAAATGTTCTGTATATATATATAGATAGATATGGGATCTATGCATATATCACCTGTGTATGTATGTGCCAATTATGGTACAAGTTTAACGAAACAATTATTAGGTGAAAAACACTCCCAATTTTTTTTCTGTGCTTTTATCTTCTGATTATTTTTCTTTCAGATGTTAGTCATGCCCCACTAAGTTGATTTCATGACCCACTAATGGGTTGCCACCAGTGTTTAGAAAACAGTGATCTAAACCACTATTTGATATGTTTAAATAATTGACAAATATAATGTAAATGTTTGCAGTATAACATTGCAGAATTTGACAGTTAATTTTCCTTAATTTTGATATCATGGTGATTGTTTTCATTTAACAATAGCAACAAAAACAGGTTTCACCTGTAAGACCCTAAGGATCTTTAGCACTAACTTTGCACTTTGTTTTAGAATCTTATCTTTATATCTTATCTCAGGTTTTTTTTTTTTTATTTAGACATAAAAATCAAAACTTAAGGACATTGGCAAGATTCATTCTCAATGTTTCTCTTGTTTTTAAACAGATAGTTCTGTATTGTTGCATTCCACAGAATTTGACATAAGGATAAATTTGTGGCATCTCTCTTAAGCAAGGTCTTGGTGCAACTATTACCATGTGCTAAGCCTGGTTTTCCTTTCTGTGGCAGTGATGTTATCATATCTCGGTCCCTTGGGCCAGCGTGTGAGTTGATCACAACATCCACTAGGTTGGCCTGATGCAGATGTCAGTTCAGATTCACAAAGGTCTCATGAAGTATACTGGTGTCTCACCCTTTGGAATTTATGAATAGGGAGGTGCTTATTCCTACTATATGGGCATAAGTTTAGCTCCATTCTTATCTGTGGGACTTCTTTTTCTCTGAGCATGTACAGTAGCATTATTTTTGTTGTTTTGTTAAAAAACAGAATTTTTCCTATTTTTTTGTGTGTGAACTATGGAACTGGATGAGATGCCCCAGTTGGAGGCTAGAGGCTTGATGATACTTTACTTAAAAATATTAATTCTGAGAATTCTACCATGAGAATAGGTTTTTTTGCGCTAAAATACTAAACTGAATATTTCTGTACAGAAAGTGTACTTCTAAATAATGCAGACTTGTATCAGTGTCACTATCTTTCCTCTGATTGCTGTTTATTTAAATTCAAGTTACTTAACATACAGTATAATATTAGTTTCAGCTATACAGTCTAGTGATTTGGCTTTTCCATGCAGCGCCCAGTGGTCATCACATCAAGTGGCCCCCTTAATCCCCATCACCTCTTTCACTCATCCCCCACCAAATTTTCCTCTGATTCCTATTTTGATCCATTTTAAGAACTATACATTTCTTATGGACCACTTACGGAATTGTGTTCATCCTTTATAAATACATGTTTATTTTCCATTCATTGTTTTCATTACAGTCAGAAATATATAGTTGTATTGAAATATTTAATTGAGAAAAAAATCTTGCTAACTTTTCTTTTTTAGGTCATCTAAATCTCACCCAGGACCAGTTGTCCATATAAGTGATAACCCAATGGATGAAGGAAAGGTAGAAATTTTTCCTAAAAAATTACTTATCACTTAAATGCGTGGATCTTGGTGTTTTTTAAAAATATGCAAACTGTTCTAGTTCCACATGTATTTACCTTGCAAAGTTGAGATTTCTAACAAATGTACATCATAGACGCTTACTGGTTTTTTATTTTCATTTTGATTTTTATTAAAAAAATTTTTTTTAATGTTTTATTTATTATTTCTAGGAGAGAGAGAGACAGCATGAGCAGGGGAGGGTCAGAGAGAGAGGGAGTCACAGACTCTGAAACAGGCTCCAGGCTCTGAGCTGGCAGTCAGCACAGAGCCCGACGCGGGGCTCGAACCCACGAACCGCGAGATCATGACCTAAGCAAAAGTTGGACGCTTAACCAACTAAGCCACCCAGGCGCCCCTGGTTTTTTAAATATTATAAAGAACAAGTGTAAGAATTAGAATCAGTTATAAATTGTAAAGAACAAAAAACCCTGAGACAAATAAAATTTAATAAGTACAGTTCAAAATTATTGTTTTTGCCATATTAAGATTTTGTGGAAATCTGGCAAAAACAGTTTTCTTTTGATTTTGAATTATTTTAATGATTTAATTATACAATTTTTATAGTGTTTATCATATAATGCCTTATGTTAGAGTTCTTTCTGTCCACCTCTGCCTTCAGTTTTTCTTCATAGATAGCTTAGATTAATAATGTAGATTAATAATTTTTTATACACAACCAGTTTTATACAGTCAGTATCTAGTTATTGTTTAGATTTGTTAAGACATTTAAAAATAAAAATTCCTTTTCCATGAATCTCTTTCTTAATTCAATCTCTCAAGTAGTTGTATTTAATTATACTTTTCTACTTAAATAATTTTATGATATTAACCAAATAAATGACAGGAAGTTTATAGCTATCAAAAGTCAGTGAAATGAAACTTCTAGAGTTTGTGAAGGTTTTTCCTTTCCTCAACTAATGGGAATGGTCTAGCCTGTGTGTTGTATAACACTATTCTTTTATTTGCTACTGGGAAAACAAAGGGATAGTTATACTGTTTGGAGTTAGCTTATAATCATACAAATGTATGTTTTGAGAGAAACTTCACAGGAAGCAAGTTACAGTAGCCCATATCTGCACTTTATTTTCTTTGATACAAGGTACTTGTTTAGAAGCCAAGCCATTAGGTGGGAGGCATGACTAGAGAATTAAAAACTTCCCTCCCTTCTTCCTGGATTCAGTCACTTAGTCATTTCAGTCATTTCTTTGCAGTGTCTCTTTTTTATTCAGCCTCATTATGACCACTGTAGTTCAAGTGTTCAACCCATTCATGAGTCATTTCCAGATCAATCTTCCTAGAATGCTGTTTTAATATTATTGCTTTCCTTGTTGAAAAGTTCTCAGTGGTTCTGCAGTATCTAACAAAATCAAGTTTCCTTAAAACATAGCCCTAGGTTCCATTGTCTTTCAGAACATCTTTACCTGAATGCTATGCTGAAGCAAATAGTTATTGTTTCCCAGATGTGAGCTGTTCTTTGCTGCCTCCATGCCTCCTTTATGTGAGTCCCTCTGTTTGGAATGCTTTCCCATTATTCTCTGTCTGCTGAATTCCTACCCACATTTTTTTTTTTTAATGTTTTATTTATTTCTGAGAGAGACAGACAGCGTGAGCAGGGGAGGGTCAGAGAGAGGGAGACACAGAATCTGAAACAGGCTCCAGGCTCTGAGCTGTCAGCACAGAGCCCGATGCGGGGCTCGAACCCACGAACTGTGAGGTCATGACCTGAGCCGAAGTCGGACACTTAACCCACTGAGCCACCCAGGTGCCCCAGCTGCCACATTTTGAGGCTTAGATTAAATATATATCTTTCATGGTATCTTTGCTGATAATCCCGACTAAAAATGCTTTCTCTCACTTCCAAATCCATTAGCACCTTAGTTGTGCAAGTTTTACAATACTTGTCACATATTGCCATGTATTAGAAATATGTGCATATCTCACCTCCCTTGAACTTGAGAGATTCCTTGAGCATAGAGAGATTTGTTAAGGTTTATGTTTCTCATAGCACCTGACATATAAATAGTAACACCTCAATATATATACTTAATTTATTGTATAAAATTATATGTAACTACTTAAATCATCCTCATTTTTTGAAATTGGCATTAATGTTATTCTCCTTAGTTTCCAGAGTTTATCTCATCTAAATGTTTTTGAAATATTGAGGTACTAGAATAGATTATATTGTTTAACCTCTGATTTTTAATAGAAAAGTCCACTTTATAACAGCTACTCTTCTGTTTCCAAAGATCTTTGTAACATAGTGTCACTAAAAAAAGGGGATAGCGCAAGTTCCTTCAAAGCTCACCTTACAGTAGATGCCACCACATTAAGCAGAGGCCTTAGTTAGGGAAGGTTAGGAGTGTAAAATTACTTATGAAAATAACAGTAATGAGTACCACTTACTGAATTCTGCTTTGTTTTGGGCACTGTGCTTTCTACTTTATATGCACTATTTTATTTGATCCTCTTAACAACTTTTTAGTTAGTTCTCTTCCCTAATTTACAGATGATGAGGCAGAGACTTGGTGCGATTATGTGATCCAGAGGTGCAAAACTAGATATTGGTGGGGCTGGAATTTTGAATACTGATTGTTCTGATTTCATTCCCAGAGTTATTGATTTTGTAGAGATTCATATTCCTATTCGGTGTGCCCACTAATGCTTTTTATGAGAGAAGAAAATAAAAGGAGACTGCTCAACTGTATATAAATTAACATCTCTGAGTTATAAAAGATTCTAGTGGGAGTAAATATTGAAAGAATTTTCCAGGTTTAAATACCTTATCTTTAAGGTAGCTCTTCTGTTTTTTCATATTTGGAGGATTATGGGGATTAAACTCTAACCTGTTGGTAGATTTCTAACATTCTTAGGCTGTTAGAGCAGGCTAGAGATGTTAAAACTTACTATAACCCTCTTATGTTATTAACATCTGAATGAATAAAATTACTTCCTTAATGTAAAATGGCTACTAAGTATCTAAGACTAGAGCTTAAGTGACTTGTGTCCTGAGTAGCCTGTGCAGTTTATCAACTCTTAAATTTTATCCTTTTCCGTCTCTAATTCCTGAAGTTTCTCTATTACTTCATCAGCAAATACCATGTTACATGTCTAAGATATTTAGAAGGACTAGGAAGAGGTAAAGGAAACAAATACCAGTTTTTCCAGGAGTATGTATCTCACATTGTCTAGAAAAGAACAGTTTGTATTAGCAGAATTAACTATACTTCCTGCCAAGGGGGGGAAAGTTTTGTTAGCTTCAGTGATTGTCCCTCCAAATACCCCTGAAGTCTGAAATCCACTAAATTGCTGTTTCATTAAAATTACCGGGTCTGCCCCAGACTTTGTTCATATCCCCAGATTACATTACAGTTATTAGCTACCTACTAATCATTTATATGTTCATTAAACAAATATTTGTTGTCTTCTGTATACTAGGCAATATAATAGGTATTAGAGATGTATAGATGAAAATGCATGTGGTGGCATAGGAGAAGAAAGATCTTAGTCTATTTAGAGAAATTGGGGGTTGGCTTACCCAAGGGAGCAACACTAAATTGGGACTTAAAAATGAATAGAAGATCACTCAGTGAATAAAAGAGAAGGAGGTTTCAAGCAAAGATAATACTGAGATTGGAAAAATGTCAAGTTCGGGGGTTGTGGGCAGCAGAGGTTTGATAGACAGTGGGCAGTTTGTAAACGAAGAACATGCATTCTATTCTGGAATTTATTTATTCCCCCCAAAATGTATTAAGTACCTACAGCATATCAATCAGCCTCAGTGTCTGATGGTAGCGGTGAACAAGGTAAAACCAGTCCTTACCTAAATAGACTGGTGTTATAGTTAGTAAGAGAATTCAGTTAAGGAAAAGGCCATTATTGGGTAGTAATCCTTCAGATTAAAAAATGTACAGAATGCTGTTGGAGGACATAAGAATGAAATTGACTTCCATTTGGTAGATCAAGGAAGGTTTCCCAGAGGAAGTGATAGCTTAAACAATATCTAAAGGATTAGTAGGATTGGTCAGGCAAAGAGGGTGACATTCAGATGTGGCCCAGTGGGAAGGCAGAAAAGGTAAGAGAGCATGAATGCAAAGATGTGCTGGAGTGTATTGGGTAAGGGATGTGGCAAAGGATGAAGCTGGAGAGGTGAGCAGCGGTCACACCATGATAAATCTTGTAGGTCATATTACTCAGTTTGGACTTTATCGTAAGAGTAATGGTAAGACAATAAAAACAGTTTAAATAAAAGCGTGCGTTTACATAATCAGGTTTGCATTTTAGAACAGTTAAACACTAGCTACGTTAGGGAATGGGTTTAAAAAGGAGCAAAACTGAGGTCAGGGAGACTGGGAGACCAGAAAAGAGAACCTTGTGTTTTGAACTTGGAGAGAAGTGGGGGAAAGTAGAGAGATAATAGAATGTAATTTTAAACTTAGTTCATGATTTTCCCTGATGAGGGGGACTAGAGTTAGGGATGACCCTCCAGGTTTTTGTTTGAACAACTTAATGCACATTAAGATAGGGAATACTGAGAGAGACACAGTGTAGGGGGAAAATAACGAATTCACTTTTGAACACGTTTATTTTAAGGCTCTTGTAGAGTCCGTGAAGGGAGCCATGACCCCTGGAATTATGAGTTTGAATCTCATGAGAGGGATCGAGGCTGGATATAACTTGGAACTTATCAATAGATAGATGAATAAATGAGATTGTCTGATAATGTGTTGAATTAGGAGAGTTTGTAAATTCTAAAGCACCTATAAATGTTAATTTTTAGTTAATAATTCATTATGTTACATTAATTAATGAAAATGTACACTCCAGATTTCAAAATGGTACTGTTTTCTTTCTCAATAATTAGTTATATATGTTGAGTCTCTAATCATCAAAGACATAGAAATATGCAGTGCAGTATTCTCATCATTCATGTGATTAGCAATGCAGATGTTTAATTATAATTTTATACTTGAAACATGTGAATGATAATAGTTATCTTTATTGTCAGCAAATAAATGTTTCACGTAATTAATATCATTCCTAGGTCATGTGGCATTTTCTTTTATTACAGCTTTTGATTGGCTTCGAATCTGGAACAGTAGTATTATGGGACCTCAAATCAAAGAAAGCCGACTACAGATACACGTATGATGAGGTAATAACATTATTTTTGCCAATCAAACATTATTTTGTCATATTTCTAGTTCAGAGCAGCTCCTCTAAGAACTTATTGGTGATTTTCGTTGAGATAACCTTTGTAATTGCAATAGCACACTTTTTAAATATATATAACAGATAATCACATGGGTTAAAAGATTTTAAAGTATCTTTTCCACCCCTATCTTTTGGTCTTCTAATCCCTTTACCCAGTGTTAGCAGTTTCTTACGTGTTATCCTAGAGGTATTCTGTCATTTACAAGCAAATTAATAAATGTATCCTATTTTTTATTATATACATATCATAGTATACCATAGACCATTATAGTTTCACTTGCTTTAAGATCCAAACAAAGACTGATTGTGATTGATTGATGTCTTCTAAATCTCTTTTAAACTGTAGGCCTTTCCTCTTGCCCTTTGCCTTCCCTTCCTTACCTAATTTCCTTTTTATGGCCATTTATTTGTTAAAGGTAGAGTCTTTCAAAGCCTAGATTTTTCTGGCTCCATCCCTCTTGTGTTTAACGTTTTTGTTTTTGTGTGGTTTTTTTTTTTTTTTCCATTAGATTTCCTATAAAATGGATAGTTTACTGAGGCTTAATAAGATTCAGGTTCATGTTTCATTTTTAGCAAGAATTCTTCTTAATTGTTGCTGCTGCTTTTCTGTTAGGCAGAGTGTTAAGTGTCTGTGAGGTGAGCAGCCAGTGTTTCAAGGCCTAGATGTATTAATGCATAGAGGTTGCAAAACAAAGATATTGTAATTCTATAGTTCCTTCTCTATTAGGTCAGACGCTAGAGTCTAAAGAGAAACTTCTTCTCATCTACTATTTGGTTAGACAGTAGTATAGTTCTTAAGGAAAGCATAAATGATTCTTTCCTTTTACTTGAATATTTACTCTAAAGGCGTTGTTCTCTTATCTCAATGATGACCAATTTATTCTTGCTTTTAGTTTCACTATGTACTTAAAGATTTAAGCAGGTTTGCTGTGCTTCAGTTCACTGAAGTAATTATTCTTACTGGTTTTCAAATTGTTACATTTTTGGTTGTTGAACCCCCTCCTTTGGGTTCCTCCTTTTTTTTTTTTTTTTAATTTTTTAACGTTTTATTTATTTCTAGGAGAGAGAGAGACAGCGTGAGCAGGGGAGGGTCAGAGAGAGAGGGAGTCACAGACTCTGAAACAGGCTCCAGGCTCTGAGCTGGCAGTCAGCACAGAGCCCGACGCGGGGCTCGAACCCACGAACCGCGAGATCATGACCTAAGCAAAAGTCGGACGCTTAACCGACTAAGCCACCCAGGCACCCCTCCTTTGGTTCCTCCTATTTGGTGATAATGGTCATGTAGCTTCCCTGCCATTATTATAACAAAGTGTAGCCATTAATCTTGCATATTTTTGTTTCAAACTTAGAATAAAATTTTTCTTATGAAACATAGCTTGTTCAGTGTGAAATGGTATCTGGTAACTAATCTGGGAATTAGTAAGGGTCATGAATTTCTAATTCAATGATGAGCTAGGAGATGTTTAAGTAGTTTTGCTTGTTTTTAAGATAAAATATATCATGTCTTCACATTGATGCTTTTAGTTACTTAAATAGCAAATGACACTGAGAAACTATAGTAATACCTGGAATTCTTTATTAATGTTTGCATGTTATCTTTGTAAGCATAACTAAAAATGAATTTCCTTTGTTTTCACAGCAGCATACTTGGTGTCTTTATTTTTTCATAGTTTTTTTTTTTCTTTAAGTTTTTACTTACTAAGCACTGTGTGGCTCAGTAATCAAAGTCTTGAAAGGATAAAAAAATATTTTTAATAAAAGGTTTCTATAATTTCACTGGAAGTTTTGATCTGTAAATCTATTTTCTACATTAAAGTCAGAGCAGATTTAACAAGTAAATTGAACAAGATGTTAGTAAACATTGATAGTTTAAATAGTTTAAATTTAAATTGAATGAGATGATAGTAAATGTTGACCTGGACATAAATGGAACTCTTTTTAAGTTTCAGTTACATGGTTTTGTGCTGTACTCAGCAGTTCTGCCATTCCAGTAGGGCAGCTTTTAAAGTCAATTGACCATTAAGAACTAGGAGTGTATCAACTTGAGTTGAGAAGAAATTATTTAAAGAGGAACTAGGAGGGCGATTAAAAAAAAATTTTTTTTGCAGGCAGAATAATATTAGAAAAAAAATTGAAAGCTTTATGTACGTTGGTCATATAAAATATTTTTCAAATAGTTTTTAAGTGGCTCAGAGGTATAAAATAACTTCCTAATCAAAAAGGGTGTCTTCGATTTTAAAAATCACCTCATTACTGTGAAAGATGGATAGCATGCTGAAGCTCAATCTGAGGTTTTTTTTAGTCTTAGTTCCAAATATACATTTTTGTCGTACAGTTTTAGTTAATTTTGAAAATCTGTTCTAATCTGTCTAATGTAACCAGCTTTTCTGATGGAATATTGGTTACAATTATTTGATAATTTATGTTTAGCTATAGTTTATTCTAAGAAACTATAAGAATACATTCAGTTTTCCTGAACGTGTTACATATATCACTATTATATCATCCTCATGCTAGTTTAAGGAATAAAAAGAATTAAAACAGTGTCAATACCATATTAAACCTCATTTCCATTATAAGAGGATTATGAGAACGTGAAGGTAACATGTTGACTTCAGCGTGGAAAATAGGAAAAGGTTAAAGTTGAAAATTATAATACCGATTGTGTATAGCTTGGTGTTTAAATTTTGTTTCTAAAAATGGAATTTTTCACCCCTCTTCTACAGGCCATTCACTCTGTTGCTTGGCATCATGAAGGAAAACAGTTTATTTGCAGTCATTCAGACGGTACCTTGACCATATGGAATGTGAGGTCCCCAGCTAAACCTGTACAGACAATCACTCCACATGGTAAGAAGGTGGCCCTTTTAAACACAAGAATTGTCATGTATGCTAAACTGTCTTGAGTTGGTTTGTTTTTGAGTATAAGCATGAGGTTTGTTTGAAGAAATTAAAAATATATACACATATAGAAATAAAATATAACAACCAGGCAATAAAAATCTCTAAATTTACAATTGATAATTCAAATTTGAACTTTGAGAAAATGAGTGGTACATTATCTTCTGAATATTTTTTGTCCAATAGTCCAAAAAGTGAATACTTTTGTGAAAGATACAGGATTTTAAGCAAGCAAGCTGCGTGTGTGTGTGTGTGTGTGTATGTGTATGCTGAAACACTTTGAACTCTATATAAGGTAATTTTATGCATTGAAGAATTATGTAAAGGGTCCCCAAGATCACCCCAAGTTTGATGGTTTACTAGTAAGACTCCCAGGACTCCATAAAGGGATGAAGAGCAAAGTCAACAAAGGGAAAAGGTACATGAGGTAAAGTCTGGAGGAAGTCAAGCTGAAGCTTCCAGTAGCCCTCTCCCAGTGAAGTGACACAGGACATGTTCATGTGCTCCAGCAGTGAGTTATTACCAGATCTGTGAAATGTCGTCTGTCATGGAAGCACTCCTGAGCCCAGGAGTTCAGAGTGTTTATTGGAGTCTGTCCATAGACACTTTCTGCTTTAGCACATACCAAAATCTGAGATCCCCAGAAAGAAAGCAGGGATTCGTCATAAATTGTTTTGTTCATACAAACAGCTTAGGCACAGTGTGCCACCCTTATCAGAATGGGAATTGTGGAAACCATCTCGAAGGCCAGTTCCGGATGCCAACCAAGAGCTAACCTTGCATGCAACCCAACCTTCCTAGGGATAGCTGTCTCAAGCTTGCTGTGTTAGTTTTTTTCTGCACAAGCTCTATTGACAAAACCTCTTTGGAAGGTTTAACTAGGGTGTTTATGAATAAATAGATTATGAAGGCCTTCTTTGGATTTTAAATGAAGCTTAGGAATTTGTATTTGTTTATTAACCTGCTTTCTCCAACCACTCTAAGAGATTCTTAACCAGTGAATTTAGGGAGATTAAAGGAATTGTTTTTTTATGTTGGTTGTATATTGAAGACTATCCTGTAGTGTTGCTAATATTTCATTGTTTGCTTTAAAATTATCAATTCCCACCTTGAAAATATTAATACATTCTAAGTTATTGCAACATAGAAATTAAACAGTAACATTAACCGTTTATCTCTCTGTGGCAAGATGGGTTTTTAGAGTTGTTTGTTTTCTACAAAAAATAATAATTCTTAAAGCCACACATTGTAATATACTTTACCATTGCTTTTGTGGTAGCAGTCTTCCGGAAAAGCCCTTATTTTAAATTTGCTACAGGTCTATTTATGTGTGCATCTAGAGGACAGCCCTTAATGATTGAGGTTCCAGTTTTTCTTAATGTATTTCCATTCTTTTTTAGTGCCTAGGTCTCTAGTCTTGGTAATACTCCTGGGGAATTCCCTTAAATTTTAGAATCTCCCAAGATGCGGGGCTCGAACTCACAGACCATGAGATCAGGACCTGAGCCAAAGTTGGATGCTTAACCAACTGAGCCACCCAAACGCCTCACTAGCTAAAATTATTTTTAAATGAAAAAGACAGAGAATATTTGCATTAATATGTTCTTTTCAAAATTAGAATTCAAATAAAGTGTAAATAAATTTTTGCTGCGGAAGGTGTGAAAAAGTAGGATGGCATTTATGGCATATTATAGCAGTCTAAAAATGTATATGATCAGAAGTACTCTTAATAAAATATGAATTATTTCCTATAGTAATAATATTTATAGCTTATTGCTAATGGTAGGCAACCTACCAGAGTTAAATTTATGTTAATAACTGATTTCACTGACAAAACTAAGTATATTTTTATACAGTAATGTACAAAACTGTGTTTTTCATGCCATAACAAGGTGTCATATATTCCATGTAGAACCATGCTTGTGGTACATAATTTGGGTAATACTAAATGTCTGCTTTGATGGATGGATTGAAATTTAGGGTTATTTTCTTATTAGAATCTTCTGTTGTAGTCTCTTGCTTTACTTTCTAACAGTTATGGTAAATTACTTTAAATATACTACAGTTAAAATTTTGTCCATTTTTTTAAAAGTATTTAAACCTATTTAATAGTTGAGTGTCTTCTTACAAAGCATTTGTAAGCATTACCTTGATAGTCAGGATATGACTGTACTTTAAGACTTCTACCAGTACTTTATTACATGATGTTCAGTGTGAAGAATAGCTTAAGATGCCCTTGAAGAATTTGTTCAGAAGACGTAATCAACCTAACATGGGGTTGTAAAGTCAGAAGATTTGTGGTTAAGCCCTGGTTCCACAGTTTCTGGGTCTGTGGCCTTTGGGACGTCAGTTAACATTTCTGAACCTCAACATTCTCAGCTATAAAAGGGGATAATAATTATGTTTAGTCTTCTGACATGGTTGTTGTGGGGATTATTTTCACTTAAATTCAGCACAAATATTGGGTCCACCATGTGATAGGCACTGTTCTATATCCTGGATCAAGTAAACAAAATATAAGTGAAAGTACCTGAAAAGTGTGATGTGCTATACATATGTGATTATAATAAACATAAATCTGGGTCTGGTATTTATTTGATAGGATAGGATCAAAAGACTTTTAGATTAGAGTAGTGTTCCCCAAAATACATTTCACAATACAAATTCTTCTTAAATTAATGAATGTTTTGGTGAAAAAGCATGTTATAGTCGAAGATTTGGAAATGCTGAATTAAAACTGAGCATTTTCATCAATTCAACAATAAGTAATACTTCTTAACCTTAATGTGTACTATGAATTTCTAAGAGGGAGGATGGATATTTGTATGTGTGTACATATATATACACATAAATATATGCACATACCTTTATTATTTATATGGTATATATATGCATCTATTTTATGTGGCTTTTCACATACTTATTTGACTTTAGTATCTTTTATTTGGAAGACATCTTGTGGTTCTTTAGTGTTCTATGAAATACATTTTGAGGACTGATGAGCTTGAACTATAATTGAATCATAAGATAGTTCTCCAGATGTGTTAGCTATTATGTTCCGGTTAACCTTGGATGATATCTTTCATTGCTAAAGTTGTTTGATAGATTCTGATTCTGAGGGGCACAGCCATTATCTAGACAGTGACAATCAAATGTCCAGCAAAGGAAAATAATTTGAATTCATTTAGGATAATATTTTTGACATAGATAATTTTACAATGCATATAAAGATGGTTGATTGTTACATTATTTTTCAGAAAGTTTTCATTCGTGTGTCTGAAATACTGAACAGGTAATTTTTGACTAAAACAGTGATAGTTCCCTTTAATTTAGTTTTTATGAATTGCAGAGAACATTTCTTTGGCAGTCAGACAACCTGGAATGTAACTCCAGTTTTGCTATGTATGAAATACTTTTTGGAGGTAATTACTATTCTCTAGGACTTAGTGTCATTTATAAAATGGCAGGATAAACAAGGTGATTATTAAGGTATAAGGTTTTGTGAATCTGTGGAAATTAAGCAGGATTTGTTCCATCTGTTGACTGCACAGTCATTTCATCTTGGTGGGCTGTAAATTCTGTATTTCATCTGGTAAGCCTAGGGTGAGTTCTGCTTTTCTATTTTTACTTGTTTGTCTCCTATGACAGACAAGCTTTTATAATTTAGAAGGGAAGAACTTGATAGTCCTGGAATGGCTTACATATTTACTCTGAAACAATCATACTGGTTCTGTGATTTGCTGGCTCAGGGCACCACAGATTCTCCCCTCTAATCCTGGGGATGTGTGTGTCAGAGTGAGATTTTTCTGATTGTCATCTTCATCAAAATCCGGTGCTTCTCAAAGGAAATAGAGGTGATAGATGGTTAAAGTCAATAGGTGTCCATTGTAGGAAATGACATTCTAAAATTTATTAGAGCTTTTTCATTAGTACAATCAATCTACTTATTAAGAAATAAACCAAAGTTGGGAAACTTTAATTCTGTTAAGGGTCACTGAAGAAAAAATAAAATCTTTCATAAGTAAAAGTCAATATAATATTTTAAAGATATGACAAGTAAACAATTCTATTAGTCTACCTTTAAGATTCACCTGAAGCATAAAACATTCAATAAATAATAAAGCCATACTGCAGTTCTTTATATAGTTCATTACAAAGTTTTCTTCAGTTTATGAATTTGAAAGGACTTACCAGATGCCACAGAGCATACACAAATAAGGCTTTTATTTCAAGGCAAATGATAATCTGCAGCAGGAGAAGCATAATGTAGATAGGCATTCTGAGAGACACCCCATATCCAAGCTCCCACAGGCATTTACACGTATATGAGCATTGTGCTGAGTCTCCAGTTCCAACCACCAAGATCTGGCTTCTGAGGAACTCAGTTTACCTTTTCAGTGATCAAGCCAGTCTTGCCAAACCAATTAGGCCAGTCGCCAGCCATCAGTAAAACTAGTACACTGGGGGTCACCAGGAGAGTTTTGGGAGTTTTGGACCTTGAACAAGTATATCATAAATCCCATTGTCCTTGACCAAGAGTCAAAAACTATATATTCAGGTATCTCCAGTCCAGTCCACCTGGACTGTCTTCACATTCATTAAAGAAAGAACACCCTCCCCGTTTCGGACTAGTATTATTAATAGTGTGATTCTCTAGTTTGAATCATTTTATTTTCTAGAACATCACTGTTCAATAGAAATATAATGCAAACTGCATGTGTAATTTTAAATTTACTAGTAACTATACCAGTAACTGTTGAAAAAGGTAAAATTAGTTTTAATGATGTTTAACTCAAAATAAGCAAAATATTTGAGCATGTAATCAACTTAAAAACTTGAGATATTTCACATTCCTTTTTTATACGCTTTGAAATCTACTATGTACTTTATACTTATACCACATCTTAGACTGGCCACATTTTAAGTGCTCAATAGCTGTGTGTGACTGGTGGCTACCATGTTGGACAGCCAGC
This sequence comes from Crocuta crocuta, assembly GCF_008692635.1. NCBI lineage: Eukaryota > Metazoa > Chordata > Mammalia > Carnivora > Hyaenidae > Crocuta > Crocuta crocuta. The sequence goes on along the minus strand of NW_027532015.1, from coordinate 5,335,619 downwards.
TCTAGGCTGAAAACCTAATTACTGTGGCACAACTGTATCAGTTAGAAAATGTATTCTAAATATCAGAATTAAAAACCTGGGATACAGTTGTTTTTGTCAGTGATCCTCAGTCATTTTTAATGCATCTTCATTCAGTCACTCAACAAACATTTATTGATCACCGCCTATATACCAGAGATTAAATACTGGAAGTATATTCCCCGTGAAGAACTCAAAGTCCAGGGAATGAAGATGATCTATTAATTGATTACCAAAATACACATTATAAGTACTGATAAAGGCATATATAATATGAAATGGAAACAGAATTAGAATGTTTTTGGATGAAGGATGTAGGAATATTTCACAAATTCAGGTTATATGAGCTTGGTCTTAATGAGTGGAGTATGATAATATGGGAAAGAGCAGAGCAAAAACATCAAAAAGCAAGGTATTCTTAGAAAACTGCTAATAGTTTAATATGGCCAGAGTTTAAAATATCTTTGGGCATGTTGCAGGAAACAAAGGCAGAATTGCGTATGGAGGCAAGAATGTATATCATACTATGCTAAAGAGTTTGGACTTTGTGACGGAGACCTAAATGATTTTACAGTGAGAAACAAAATTTATATTTTGGAAAAACTATTTTGATCGTAGTAGATCAGTTGAGCTGGGAGCAGAAGAGGGAGACCAATTTAGAAGGTTTTATAAACAATAAATAATGAAGATTTCAATTTTGACAGCAAATGAGAAGAAATGGACATACATGAATACAATTCTGGAATTTAATCTACATACAGGGCTTAGACCAGTGCTTTGTGGCTGGGTAGTTTACAGGAATGGGGAGCAGAGCATAGTAAGAGATAAGAAATCAGATGTGACTAGGAGGTTTATATGATTTATTAAGTTGTTTTATTATTAACCAGCTCTTTTCAACAACTTATCAAGATAGTTCACAGGTATTTGAACAAGCACAAGCTGAATAAGCACAGATTTTTGCTGCTCAGGTGACATAGCAAGTAAGAAGTAAAATGACACCTAGTGGTGAAATCAGGTGATCCTCTAAACATCCTTCATATGTGCTGTATAAATCTTAGCCAGTGCCTTATTACTTGATTCGATTTAGAAAATCTTTAATCTAGGATTACACATGAATAAATTTCTCTGTAATGTAAGCAATAATTCATGACATAATTTTAAAAAACTCAGTTGAAAAAAAAATCAGACTATGCTGATCAAAAGGACTCATTTGTGTCCAAGCAAGATTAATAAAGAAAGATGACTATAAAAACTGCACCATTTTTGACTTACAGAGAGAATGAAACTATTCCGTTAGCATCCTTAAAGGGGGTGGGGAAAAAAAGATTACTTATAGGGAAATAAAAATCAGACTGGCTTTAAACTTCATTATAAGTTTAAATGCTGGACATAGTGGAGCAACATGGAAAACTATGGAGCAAGACAAAAGCTAAGAATTTTGTACCTAGCCATGTTTTCTGCATGGCATATAAGCTCAAACTTGTAAAAATTTCGTAGATACACCACCCAGTGTCCTTCTTTAAAAATCATCCTAGTCACTGAAAGATTAGTGGTGAATACTGAAATAAATTAAATTGAGTTATAGCCGAATAATTGTTTACTTCACGAAGCAAAATGCATACAAAAGTAACTTTTGAAATTAAATATAAAATTTATGTCTGTATTCTCAAATTTTATCAGTCTGACACTCCCATTAGAGCTTTGGGTGGTAGAAGGGGAATAAAGGCCTGATGCTGGCCTTCAGAGCAAACATTTAAATGACTGAAAGGTCCTTTATTTCTGAACATATGGAAAATAGTGGTTGAAATTCTGTGTTCCTTGTGCAGTATGAAGGATTAATTTTCAGATTTAGGCGTCTTTTTTTCCTACCTTTTTATTTTTTCCTCAATTCTCTCTCCCTGCTCAAAAGCCAGTCATCTCTCCCAGCAGTCCTTCAGTCCCTTGTCCTGATTTTCTGCTTACTTTGTCACTGGCCACTTGGTTTTTGTAAATTAGGATGCCAGAGGTTCAAGTTTCATTAGACTGTCATTTCATACAAAGTGGGGAAGAGATGATCCCTGGGGTCTTGAGGCAGGATTAGATGCTCTAATCCCAGTTGACAGGTGTGTATTTATAAAAATTTAGTGTAATAAAGGTGACATTTTGAATCCGTGAGAAAGATATGATGGTTCAATAAATAGTGCTGGCAGGTGCATACCTCTATCACAACTCTTCAAATTGTACACTTTAAGTAATTACAGCTCAAAAGAACTATAAAAATAGCTCTGAAATTATTAGAGGAAAAATACTTGCCCCGTGCTAAAATATCTTTAGAAAATAATTAAATGTAATGAGTTAAACTATAAAGCAATTATCAGAAATTTAAAAAAAAAGAAATTTAAATGATTTGGGGGCAGGGAAGAACTTCCTAATAAGCATGAAACCAAGGAGGAGAATTAGCAAAAAAGGCTGATAGCTTTTTTTCCTACAATTTATGATCATATTATTGATACATGGGATCCTGTCTTCTCCTTCAACCTTTCCCCACATTAGCATCCCAGTCAGTCCCCTTTCCTGCCCTACCAGGTACACTGTCAAAAATCTTACAGGTGTTAGGGATGCCTGGGTGGCTCGGTGTGTTAAGTATCCGACTTCGGCTCAGGTTATGAAATCATGGCTTATGGGTTCCAGCCCCGTGTCGGGCTCTGCGCTAACAGCTCAGAGCCTGGAGCCTGCTTCGGATTCTGTGTCTCCCTCTCTCTTGGCCCTTCCCTGCTCATCCTGTTTCTCTAAAAAATTAACATTAAGAAAATATTTTAAAAAATCATACAAGTGTTCCTCCAAAATAAATATGTTTTTAAAATTATATATTAATACATACTTACATAAATATGAGGGTTTTGTCATTGTTTTGCATAAACCAGAATTACATTAGTCTTTTTTGTATGTTTTCCTAATCCATTGTACTTAAGGAAAGTCCCTTTGTGTCATTTGGCATAGCTCTAAATCCTTCATTTTAATAGTCATATAATAGCCAATTATTTGTTTCCCAGTTTTTCACAAAATGTTCATCCATTCCAAAATAATGGACATTCACTTTATTTTCAGTTTTTGATCACTACAAGTTATGCTGTTATTACCATCTTGTACATATTTGGTAGGCGTTGGTCTTTTTGTTTTTATGGAATAAATGCTTAGGAATAGGATTACTGTTCCTAAGGGTTAGAGTTTTAAGTATTTAAAAAAGTTTTTTTTTTAATTTATTTCTGAAAGAGCGAGGGAGCATGAGTGGGGGAGGGGCAGAGAGAGAGAGGGAGAGCTGAGCTGTCACCACAGAGCTCGATGCCTTGCTTGAACTCAGGAACCATGAGGTCATGACCTGAGCCAACGTTGGACACTTAACCAACTGAGCCACCTACTCGCCCCATAAATATTTCTATTTTTAATTAATGTTCTCAAATTGCCTTCCAAGGAGACTGTATCCTTTACACATTTCTTTCATCCATATGAGTACCTCTTTTACAACATTCCTGCTAATAATAAACATTATAGCCAGTTTTACTTCTGCATTTTCCTTTTTTTTTTTTTAACTTCCTCTTTGCTTCAAGTTTTCAGAATCAACCGGAGAAGAGTGACTTTCTTCTTTCCCAGTTATTTTCTGGGCATGCCCATGACCTTGCACATGTATGCAACCTTTCAGTCCTCGCATATGTCTAGTTTTTCAGAATTTTCTTTAAATTCTTGCCCAGGCTTTTATTTGACTCAACTGAAACCACAGCCTTAGGCAACTGTGATACCTCCAGCAAATTGCTATTGTTTTTGTGATGCCCTGCAGGTATAAGGCCTTCTCTCAACCCTAAGCTTATGTCTGTGTCAAATTAAATTGCCACGACATCTTGGGAATAGCAGTTTCCAGGGAGCTGCAAGTTGGGACAGAATATTGGTTGTGGTCCAACGAAGCTGGTTTTGATGGAATTGCAAAAAAAAAAAAAAATTTCAGCCCTCTGTGATGGCATATATTATTGCCTTTTCCGTTTGCCTAGTCACTGAATTGGGTGGGGAGTGAGGAGGCTGGGAATAGCCTTTCATCAGAACGTCCCAGCCTTCCTTGAGGTTCAGTCATTATGTTGGGTAGACAGTGTTCCACTTGCTTTGTGGCTTCACAGTGTTTAAGTGGTTAACTTTAGTTGCTAGTATTTCAGTTTTTGTGGGAGAGCGAGCTCACAGAGGTCCTTACTTTGTCATTCTGGAAGTCAACTTCCTTTCCTAGTTTCCTTAGCTATTCATAGGTAGTGAGCCTACCATGTGAACTTTAAGGTCATTTTGTGCAAATCCAAGAAAAGCTTTTGGAATTCTAATTACATTAAATTTGTGAATTAATTTTGGAAGAATTGGCATTTTAAGATTTTAAGTTTTCTTGGGACACCTGGGTGGCTCAGTCAGTTAAGCGTCCGACTTCGGCTCAGGTCATGATCTCATGGTTCGTGAGTTCAAGCCCTGCATCTAGCTCTGTGCTAATAGCTCAGAGTCTGGGCCTGGTTCAGATTCTGTGTCTCCCTCTCTCTCTGCTCCTCCCCCATTCACACTCTGTCTCTCTCTCTCTCAAAAATAAACATTAAAAATAAAAAAATTAAGTTTTCTTAACTGGACACATGATTAAGACAGAGAGAGTTCATTATTTAAATGTATATTTCTGTGCATTTTTTAAAACTTTGTAAGAATTCAGTCATAAATGACACAAGGAAAAATATTTGCAACATATGATGGATATAGTGTTAATGACCTTTGGTTAGTATTTTTAAATGTAAGGAAGATAACATACAAGTATAGGTAAAGGACATAAACTACTTTTAAAAGAAGATACACAGATGACCAGAAAGTTGAAGAATATTCAGTTAGAGATTAGAACAACACAAATTAAAATGAGATACCCTTGGGGTGCCTGGGTGGCTCCGTCGCCTCAGGCTCTGTGCTGATACCTCAGAGCCTGAAGCCTGCTTTGGATTCCTTGTCTCCTCTCTCTGCCCTTTCCCTGCTCATGCTCTGTGTCTCTGTCTCTCAAAAATAAATAAACATTAAAAAAATTAAAAAAATAAAATGAGATACCCTTTCCTTGTAACAAAAAAACAAAACAAAGTATTGTTTGGGAAGAGTGTAGCAAACTTTGTTCTTACACTGCTGATGGACATATGAATTGGTATAACCTGTTTGGAATACAGTTTGACCCAGATATCCCTTTTCCTAATATTTAATCCTAAGGAAAAAATCATTAATTTACTCATTAAATAGTAACTGAGTGCCCACTATATGCCAAATAATGTTTGTCACCAGGGATACATCAACAGAAAGCACATACACACTTAAAAACCTTTGCTTTCCTGGAATTTACATTCTTGTTGGTGAGGCAAATAACAATAAAATTTAAACAATAAAAGTTTATTAGAATGAGCAGGTGTGCTGGGGGGGCAGTGGGAAAAAAGTAATGGATAGAGGCTGTGTTTGGGATCTCCCAAGAATATTACAATAATGTTGAGAATGATTAATATCTAAGAATGGGACTATGTTTTATTTTCTTTATATTTCTCTGTGTCGTTTCTACAATGAAAATGTAGAAAGCAGAAATAAAGCTTTTTTTAAAATAATAAAGTTCACAGTATGAGTTTTTGACATTTTGGTGTATTTTAACAGTCTCTTCAGACATTACAATGGATGGATTCTACTTTAAATGAATAAATATATATGGAGGTATTAGCATAGGGTTTAATTTTGCAACTTGTCACACTTGGGTAAAATATGGGTTAGGTTTCTTTTTCTCAAGTCTAGTTATTTTGAAACTTGAATTCATTTAGAAAATTGAAATTCTGTTTGCTCATCTACAATTAAGAACATTGGGAAGGCTATCAATTTCTCTTTCAAGAATTTTGTCACATAAATGTTGTACTAAGTTACTCATTTACTTTGTAGCACTGAATTTCAAACAGTAAAATTCACCTGATTATTTTAAATATTTTATATTGAATACTTCTTTCAAAATCATTTAAAAATGTTTCATGGTTGATTTCATTATACTTTACTTTATATATTAACTATGAATGTAAGAATTTAGAGTAATTTAGAATTTTAGAATTTAATGCAGGAAAATATATTTTAGGAAAACAATTAAAGGATGGGAAGAAGCCAGAACCATGCAAACCTATCCTCAAGGTGGAATTCAAAACGACTAGATCTGGGTAAGATTTTACTTCATTGCCAGTATTCATTGTATGTAATTACTTAAATAGCACTGAAGGCTATTTTATTACTATGTTTTAAAGCCTACTTTAGAATGGTCTAGCCCAGTCTTAAATTTTATGCATACTTTATTTAATGAAATAACTAACACTGGTAAATTTAGATAAAGTATTTTTTTGTATTCTCTTTGTCTTTGGTAGTTTTATAATGTATCTTGGAAAGTTTGAATAATCTTTCTTGTTAAACGTTATATATTCAATTCGATTACTCTTCATTAACAATGGTATTTATTCACTACTTGAAATTGTGGAATAAACAGTGAAAAAATATTTAAAACTTAACCTATTTATACTATATATGTTAATTGTGAAAGTTATCTGTATTCTTCAAAAGTTAAATCTCATAAGAATATTTGGCAAATACAAAAATACATACCATTTAATATTAAAGGAAGTTTGTCAGTTGTGTTTTTATTCTTTATATGTACTAGATGTTTAAATATATAAAGGAAAAAATTATAAATGTTTCTTTGAAAATTCTACCTCATTAATCCCTGAAAGAAGCCTTTTATTTATGTTCTAGTTCCCCAGGAAGAGTGTGTGGTTTTATTTATCATAGCTATTTAAGGGAGTGAATTTATGTAGTATATATAGTGCCTTGGTTCTCAAATTGTAGTCCTTGGGCCAGCAGTATTAGCTGAGAACTTGTTAGAAATGCAGATTCTCAGACTCTTTCCCACACCTTCTTTGTCAGAAACTATCTATGGGTAGAGCCAACCAATATGTATTTTAATTAGACTGACAGGAGATTCTGATGCATGGAAGTTTAGAACCCTGGTGTATGGTTTTTTTTAAGTTTTTAAATTTATTTTGAGAGAGAAAGAGAGAGCACAAATGGTGTAGGGGCAGACAGAAAGAGAGACAAAATCCCAAGCAGGCTCTGCACCATCAGCACAGAGTCCAGTGTGGGGTTTAATCTCATAGACCATGGCATCATGACCTGTGAGCCAGGATCAAGAGTCGGGCCCTTAATTAAGACTACGCCACCCAGGCGCCCCAATTTTTAAATACCAGCTTATACCCACTGGTTGTTTTAACTGTGGCCCACTTCCCTCTTAATTTACTCTTCTAATTGCATTCATTTTAGCCCTGTTCTCATTTGAGAAAGACAGTGACTGAAGAATCATAAGATTGCTATTATTTGTCCTAGATATAATTAGTCTTCCTCTGGGATTCAGAAGATATACTGCTTCCAACAAGAGGTTGATGAACTCCAAAAGGAATGGCATCTGTTTAATTGACTATGGCATCCCTCACTGTGTGACCTTTGGCATAGAGTTATTTGACTTCTTTGAGCCTCAGTTTTCTCAGTTATTACATGAATATGATAATAGGTCAAGAGGTTGTTGTGATAATTTGAGTGAGAGACAGTCATGTATTGAAAGAATTTCACAGAGTGCCTGGAACATAATAAACTTCCAATGAAGAGTTCCTCTCATTGTTAATAGGAAACTTCCTACCATCAGTAGATTTTTTGCATAATGTGTCCTATGGCAAAGGAATGTAAGGAAAGGCAATGACAGTAAAACACACACACACACACACACGTGTGGGGTGAATCAGGAAAAAAAATAAAATAAAATGAATTGTCTAAACATTTAAATCAACAGTGCCTATTGTCCACTGATTGGCAACAAAGGTGAATATCCAGGGAAGATTTTGTTTTTCTATCTGTGCTTTACCTGTTTTCAGGTTTTTTTAGGTTTATTTCTTTATTTTATCGAGGGAGAGAGAGAGAGAGAGAACATGAGCAGGTGAAGAGCAGAGAGAGAGAGGTAGAGAGAATCCCAAGCAGACTCCACATCATCAGCTAGGACCCCGATGCAGGGCTGGAGCTCACAAACTGATATCATGACCTGATCCAAAATCAATAGTCAGATGCTTACCTGACCGAGCCTCCCTGGTGCCCCTGTTTTCACTTATTTTATGATAATATTTATGTTTCCAGTATCTTCAAGAAGGCGGCAATACTTTTTCTTAAGATCAGAAATGAAAAAAAAAGTCTCTTTCGTATGCATTTGTGGATACCTGTAAGTAGATCAATAGGATCACCCTGTGATAATGATCTTCACTAGCTTTACAATTTCTTTTTTCACCTGGGATAGGACATTCAGTAAATTAAAAAGTTTCTTTTTTTTCACACTGCATGGCCTCTTTTCTTGAGATAGTTCCTTAGAATTCCAGTGAGCAACCAACATTGAGAACTGCACCCCCCATTCCACCTACAGCAGAATCACCCGCCTTTAAGTAAGCTAGTCAGCTCTGTCCTTTCCTGTTCCTCACAAGTGTCTTGGTCAGGTACTACCTGAAGGTGTTTGTCAGTTGGCAACAAGTAATATTGGCAAATTACCAGATTTTATTAGAAGAGTCATCCTTCCTTCCTCAAGATCTGCATTTTCTTCTTTTTGCCTAGAAATCATTGAAGACAGATTGTCTTTCATCCTTTATAACTCAACAATCATGTCATTGCTTTGAGGATGTCTTGGCCATGTTATCTAGATTAGGCCATGTTGTCTAGAATAGTCTTAAAGCATGCTATGTTTTTCCCTTCTAGAATTTGTACTTGTCATTAATGATGAAATTATTAGTTTAATGCATGTCTTCCCTTTTAAATATTCAGCGCAGTGAAAGCATGGGACATACCTGTCTCATTTCAAATTGTCCTAGTGTAGTGTTACTGAATATAAGGAAGGAGAACATAGGCTGGTGTTTAGAAAAGTACAGCCATGAAGAATTAGCTGTTATAAGTTAATAATAACATATAATTTATCTCTGAGGCAAAGGTACACTCTGACAAAAAATGGAATCAAGATGTTGTGTCTAACTTTTGTGTTCTAGTAAAATAAAAAGCATGTTACACCAGGAGAGAGCAGATTTTTTTCCTTAACCTTGTTAACAATGATAGTATAATTAATATAACATTTTAATAGCACTTTTATTAAAGATATGGAACTACTTTTTACATGGCTAGTTCCTAATCCAAAGTTAAATGTTACGTCAATTCTGCTGAAACTGGTTTTTTGAAACACTAGTGTGACCCAGGTGTGAAGTGCTGCAGCAGATGGTGCTTGAGCAAAGTGACTGAGGGTGTGAGCTCTGGAGGGCCTGCCATCGTGGACACATGAGCTAAGCTTCCTGTGCTTGTTTCTTCATCTGTAAGGCAGGAATAATAATAGTATCTGCCTCAGAGAGTTGTTAGAAAGATTAAATATATGAAGAACTTGGAACGTACTCTTTCAACCAGTTGTCTCGCATACACTTGTCTCCGAGCAGCATTTGATAACCCCTGACGGACAGCTCTGATTTTGCTTTCTCAGAGCAGATGTACAAGTTGCAAGGTTGACAAAACTACAATAACTAAGGAACCCCACTAATATTTTTCCCTGGATTGAAAATTCTCTTACCTGAGAAACATTATGACTTAGTACAGACATTGTTTGTTTGTTTGTTTGACACACAATGTTACATTAGTTTTGGTTGTACAGCGTAGTGATTCAACAACTCTGTGCATTATGCTGTGCTCGCCACAAAGGTAGCTACCATCTGTCACCATACAGCATGATTACAGTACCATTGAGTATATTTCTGTGCAGTAACTTTCATCCCTGTGACTTAATTCATTCTGCAACTGGAAACCTGTATCTCCCATTCCCTTTCACTCAAATTGCCCATCCCCCTTCACCCCTGATTTTTTTTCTTTGTTTTTAAATATTAGGTAATGGTGATCTATTAGTGGGTTATGAAAATGCTTTTGTTGGTTGTGACATCAATTTTTAACTTATAGACTAGAATAAGATATAGAGTGCACTGCAGGTTTTAAGGTTAAGTATTGGTTCACACGAAATTTTTGTTCAATTGTATGTACTTACATATCTATATACTGTATCATGAAGTAAAATGCACTTTTTTTTTTTTAGTGTTTTTTTAATTTATTTTTGAGACAGAGACCGAGCATGAGCAGGGAAAAGGGCAGAGAGAGAGAGAGAAGGAGACACAGAATCAGAAGCAGGCTCCAGGCTTTGAGCTGTTAACACAGAGCCCGATGTGGGGATCAAACACGGACTGTGAGATCATGACCTGAGCCGAAGTTGGATGCTTAGCCTACTGAGCCACCCAGGCGCCCCAAAATGCACTTCTTACCATGGGTCAAGATCATCATGTTTGAGAGCCCCTGATTTAGGGGAAAAACTGAGGCTTTAGAGTTTTAGACTTAGGTTCAAAAGCCATTCTGCCACTCACTCGGCTGTATTATCTTTGGCAGGTTAACATCACTGAACCTCTGTCCTTATCTCAGTAAAATAGAAGTAATAACCCCTGCTTAATAAAAGAAAACTGAAAGAAATAATATGATATGTTTGACACATGGTAGATGTTTGGTAAATTGTAGTTCCTTTTCTCCTTCTACACTATTCATTTTGCTAGTAGACTGCATAAGAAATTTTCAACAGGCAGGGCCAAATTTTCAACAAGAATCAATTCTGGATAGGTTCAAGTTTTCAAACAGGTACTCAGTCGAACTCCTTAGAGTTTTACACTGTAGAGCACTGGAAGCTAGTGTCTCTTAAGAAATACACTACCATTCAAAGAATCACCAGTTTGGGGGAGCAGCATCTCTGTTCAGTATCCGAAAAGTGAAAGTTATCGTAGTTAAAAATGGCAGTTTGGTCACATTTGGAGAACCACATCTAAGAGTTTAATTTACTCCCTTTCCTCTAACACATATTATGGCAAACCATTTGTGTATAGGGCCAGAGAGTAAATATTTTAGGCTTTGCGAGCTGGATAGGTCTCAACTGGCAGTGCTCCACCTCTGCTATTGTAGCCCCAAAGCAGCCACAGACAGCTCATAAAGGAATGAACGCAGCTGTGTTCCCGTAAAACTTGATATATAGACACTGAAATTTGAATTTGCTCTAATTTTCATGTGTCATGAAATATTCTTTTGTGTATTTGTTTTCAGCTGTTTAACAATGTAAAAATGACTTTTCGCTTGTAGGCCATACAAAAAGAGGCAAGACATTGTAGTTTGCTGACCCTCTTGATATGCACACATGTACATACACATGATATATTTAAGTTTGTCTGTAAGCAAAAGTTGCCCCCCTCCCTCCCACACCCAGTGGTGCCTGAATCTGTTTACAAGTAGTTTAGTAGATTATTTCTTTAATTTATTTTTATTTTGGGGGGTACCTGGGTGGCTCATTTCGTTAAGCATCTGACTTTAGCTCAGGTCATGGTCTCACGGTTTGTGAGTTTGAGCCCCATGTGGGGCTCTCTGCTGTTAACACAGAGCCCACTTCAGATCCTCTGTCTTCCTTGCTCTCTGCCCCTCTGTCCCTCATGCTTTCTCTCTATCAAAAATAAACATTTAAAAATTGTTAATTTTTTTGAGGATTGATTTTGAAAGAGAAAGAGAGTGTTATCGGAGAAAGAACAGAGAGAGAGGGAGAAAGAGAGAAACCCAAGCAGGTTCCACACTGTCAGGCTGTCAACACAGAGCCTGACATGACACTAGGCTTGATCTCAGGAACCATTAGCTCATGAGTTGAGCTGAGTCAGATGCTTAACCAATTGAGCTACTCAGGATCCCCGAAGAGTTCTGTAATTTTAAAAAATGTGTGTGGGGGGTACCTGGGTAGCCCAGTCAGTAGAGCATTTGACTCTTGCTTTTGGCTCAGGTCACGATCCTAGGGTCGTGGGATCCCCCATGTCCAACTCCATGCTGAGCATGGAGCTTGCTTGGGATTGTCTCTCTCTTCCTCTCTCCGTCTTGTGCTTGTGTGCTTTCTTTCTCTTAAAAACATTTTTTTTATGTATGTGCTAAAAGTTGTAGGATGATTGCCTGTGTAGGAATATGAAAAAAACACAGATTGTAATAAAAACTCAGGGAACATTTGTGATTTTCTGGTCCTGAAAATATCTGAAAGTCTATTTCAGTACACCCACAAACTTACTACCACTGAGTTTCCCCCCACAGCTGCTAGAACTGTATCCAATGAGAGAATCCCAACTCTCTGAAACCTCAAAACAAACTCCCTCGTGCAAAAAGATTGTTTTCCCCAGAACACAGGCTCACTCTGGTAGGTTTTTTCCTTCTCAACTGTAGTTTGTTCTTAAATAACTATATATAAATTATCCATAATCACACACTGTGCTTACTGTGTCCCAGACGCTATTCTGAGTGCTCTACACATATTAATTTATTTAATTTTAGCAACCACTTTATGAGGCAGGTATTACAGATGAGGAAACTGTAACAGAGAGGTTAACTAACTTGCCCAAAGTCCTACAAATCATGGGACTCTTTTTATTTTCTTGCCACGCATATGTATTAGAGTCAGTAGAGGTTCCATAATCATTCTCTCTCCATCCCAATTCTTGCTAAGGCATAGCAACCAGAAGAGAAACTCCTCAGATGGCATCCCCACCTCCAGAAACAAAAGGAGTTCCTTTTGTATTGTCTTAACCGTTCTCATATCTGTAAAAATAGCTTCTTGTATTTTGAACTCCAGAATCTTACTTAGAAGGCTTGGCTTCCAAGCACCGAGAAGAAAAAAAATAGATAAAGTGAACATCCATTATTTTCCTTTTATAAGCCAGGTTTCTGCTATGCAGTTTGAGTGCATTACCTTTCATAATTCTCATAACAACATAATGAGATGGGTATTTTATCATCTCCATCTATAGATAGAGATAATAAGTCTGAAAGAGCTGAAGTGAACTTGCCCTACAAAGTAGGAGAGCTGGAATTAGAGCCCAGGAAGACCACAGAGGTCATTAATCAGTACACTGACTACTCAACAGATAGCAGGGGTTAGGAAAGGATGGTCCTAATGACTCACACGTCACTCAGTTTGCCAAGAACTGATTTCTCTCTCTCTTTTTTAAAAGATTTTATTTGTTTTTAAGGACTCTCTACCCCCAACATGGGGCTTGAGCTCATAACCCTGAGATCAAGAATTTTATGCTCTATCAACTGAGCCAGCCAAGGCACCCCTGATTTCTCTTTTAAATTTGCTAGTTTATCAGATAACCCTCATAAAGTTCACATTCAATCATACCCAATACAAGTAATCATATTAATATGAACTGAGAGGAGATCCTATCTGTGCCTCTCTAATTGGCTGGATAACTTAATGTAAGTAACCTTAGCTACTCAGAGGACTAGACAGCTTCATAGATCACTCTAGACTACAAATTTTAATTTGATGAAGTCCAGGTTTAGGTTGTATGGTATCCCTTTGTGGTCATGGCACTTGGTTTCAGTGTTGGTTAGGAAGAATCCATAAACGGATTTATAATTAATTGCATTTAATGAGAGGAGACCTCTGAGCCACAGACTCTTAAAATTTCATCTGTCTCATCAGTTAACATTTTCCTGTTCTCATGTTAATTTTTCCATGTCTGTGAGAAGGTTTCCATCTTAAGTTGGCTAATTTTCACTTTATTACTATCTTCATAGGGTATTCTTATGACCTACCCCAGATTTGTCTGTATTATCTCCTTTCTCCCAGTCTTAATCTCCAAACCTTATACCTAACTAGAATAAGTTACCATTCATTTTCTTGATTTTAAGATAACATTTGATTTACAGTGCCTTAGCACCCTGATTGTATACTCCCACATAAGCTGGAAAACAAAAACTACTAGATGGATGGCTCTATCTTCTGACATTAGACTACCTCACATATTAGGTTATGCTGAAGCTGGGTTTTGTCTGTGGCTTCTATCAACTTAAAGTGCTAAGATCCCTCTAGTTTTAAATTTACCACTATATTTTTCATTGCTGTTAAATTAAAACAGATATCACTTATTAAGTCTACTGATAAACAAATCCATTTTGATATCACTGGCAAGTTGTGTTAACTTTGTTTGAAAGTAAACATGTATTAACCCCTTTAAGTACAATAACCAGTTGGTGGTTGATGAAATGAAGGTGTCCTTCCTTGAGTATAAGAAAGAGTGCATGCAGAATGATTCCCTGATGGCTAAAAACCCTTTACAGCCAAGGCTCCAGCACTGGTATTTTAGCTTGAGAAACACCAAAAAAGGAGGACTGGTAGATTCTGAACAGGGGGGGAAAAACCCACAAAATCCAGACACTCCCAGGTTGTGTGTCCTGGAAGTGTTTGTAGGAGAGAGTAAGTAAGCATTGTTTGCTGCTATAGAAAGATTAGTTAGAATGATAATAGAAGAAAGATTGGAAAGTACACATTGTAAGGGGAATTAATTTGTAAGAGTACTTCATTAGCCTCATTTCACACATGAGCCAAGATATAGGGACATAAAAAGAAGGAAAAACAAATGGGCGGATTAACAGAAAATGCTGGTTTAGAATTTAGTGTATTCAGCAGTAGGTATAAGCAGCATTTACACATCATCAGGAAGAATAAGACACAGGGGCGCCTGGGTGGCTTAGTCAGTTAAGCATCCGACTTTGGCTCAGGTCAGATCTCATGGTTTGTGGGTTCGAGCCCCGCATCAGGCTCTGTGCTGACACCTGTTTCGGATTCTGTGTCTCCCTCTCTCTCTGCCCCTCCCCCACTCATGCTCTGTCTCTCTCTGTCTCAAAAATAAATAAACTATAAAAATTTTTTTAAAAAAAGGAAGAGTAAGACACAGTTTTGTTTTTACTTTAAGTTGGAGAAGAGCTCCATATGACAAATAGCAGAAAAGAAAGAACTGTTGGAATAGGATACACTGAAAATGAAAAGGAAATAATTAAGGAAGAGAGCTTTAGAGTGAATTTCTTACGATGAATTCGAAGCATGGATAGAGAAGATAATTT
Organism: Crocuta crocuta; assembly: GCF_008692635.1. NCBI lineage: Eukaryota > Metazoa > Chordata > Mammalia > Carnivora > Hyaenidae > Crocuta > Crocuta crocuta. Next base: position 5,320,544 of record NW_027532015.1, on the reverse strand, counting down.
TCTTTCTTAAAGCACTGTCACATGATTATATGTTCCAAGTTAAAGTCTTCTGAGACAATTTTTTTGGCCACAGAGCCAAAAGTCTTAGGATTAAGATAAGTTTAGGGTCCTTAAATAGAACACTGAAATTGCCAAAGTAGAAGACAGGGGTAAAAAATGCAGTCGTAGGAAGGGGTATGCTGGGCCAAGGATGGAGTGAAGCTGGAGGAGTCAAATGATGGAAGATGAGACTTTTTGGCTCCACCTGCAGGGACCAGCACAGTTAAGCAGTTGGTAAATGCTTGCTGAATGGATGAATCATAATAATATTCTAACTTAATTTGTGTAGTTATTCTTAGTGGCCTATAAGAAAATTCTTCAGCATAAGCTACACTTTATGGTACTTTAATACAAAGTGTAGTGGCATAGAGAAAGCATTAAAAATCGTAAACTATTTTCATGGTATTTCATAGGAAAAATGCATTTTTTTAAAAAAAAGTATAATTGGTCACAATTGTTCTGTTAATTTCTTTTTTTTTTTTAAGATTTTATTTTTAAGGAACATGTACACCCAGCATGGGACTTAAACTCACAGCCCCGAGATCAAGAGTCATATGCGTTTCTGACTGAGCCAGCTAGGCACCTGTTGTATTAATTTTATTTTTAACCACTATTATTCTTCTCTACAGTGTTTTTGGAAGTACCTATTTTAATTATAACATTAAATAAAATTTTCAAAAAGGAAGCATATTAACCTGTAATTCCACTATTCTTAAACAATTTTTTCTTTTCATTTTCCTTCAATCTTTTTTCAGATACATAATCTATTTTTACTTAATTATATTCTTAGAGCATATTCAGTCTGATAGTTTTTTCTGTTTAACATGTGTAAAGTATTACTAGTTTTTGCCAGTTTTTTTAATAATTCATTTCAAAGGCTGTGTACTTTACTCAGACTATCCTCCCTTTTGCTGAACATTTAGTTTTTGATATTGTAATCAGGTTTTTCATATTATAGATAAAAGTATAGTAGTGAACGGATTCTATTTCTGATGTTGTAGATAATTCAACAGATTTTTTTTATTATTGTACTATTTTTTTACAACAAATTTCCAGTGGTGAAATTTTGAAGATAAAAAATTTTTATGAATCTTGATAAATTCCCACATGGCTTCTTGAAAGTATCTGTTATATTTTAAAGAACCAAGTATAAAATATAGCAGCATCAGTAGTTTTGTTAATGTGAGATAGTTTTGTATTATTAATTTCCTACCTTCAGTGTAAGCATTTATGCTTTGGAATCATCTTAAATACTATAACCACCAATGTGAACTCCTAAATGAGTGCTGTTATAAGAGAAACGACAACCTGCTGTGATAATAGGAACCTTAAGTTAAATTTGTTTCCATCTGCATACAAAGTGATGTTTCATAAAAACTTTACAACTTAATTTTTTGCAAGCAGTCATCATGCTGAGCTTTTATGTTTTGGCAGGGACCAAAATTATTATATGTTTATCCATTCCCTTTAATCTAGAAACTATCTGATAAATTCAACAAAGTTAGTATATTAGTGATTGATATTCATTTAGTAACAACTCTCCCATTTCTGAAATTCTAAAATAGAATTTAAAACCTTGTAGTTTTTTTAACCTTGTAGTTTTTGATGTGTTTATTTATAAAAAGGCACAATTTTGTTTCAAACCTAATTGCTTTCAAAATTGTTACTTGTTAAGGCTATTCAGATATCCCTTTCTTAAACTGCTTCTAGTTTACAGATCCTACTTCTTTTTTTTTAATGCTGAAGTTCATTCTGAGCTTTCTTTTAGTTTTTTTTTTCTTTTTTTCGTTTAGAGCTGTCCCTTCATCATCTAAGTTGGTTTTCTGTTGCATCCTTAAAGTTCTATGGATTAGTCAAACTAGTCTAAGGGTAGATTTTCCATCATTAGTCATCCTAATGTAGATTTTTCTTTTCCATTCCTAAAATGTTTCCATTTATGATCTGTACTTTGACTAAATATCTTATCTTAGTTACGGTTCACTGATTGTTCTGTTACTTTTACTTGACTGCTTATATACTGATAACAGCTTATATGTTTTGGTTATATTTTTCTAGGGGACAGAGATCAAATCCATTTAAGACCTAGTCTGCAGTAAATGACTTTGAAAACCATGCAGTGTTCTTTTGTAGATAAGCTTTGAAATCATACTTGTAACACTATGAACTTCATATATTAATCACAGAAATCATATGACAAAGACTGCATTGAAGATTTTAGATTTCTTTTTGGAAAAAAAAAAAAAAGCCTGTTACATGAATTTTTTCATTTGTATTGATACTAGGGGAAAAATACGTAATTGGCTAGTGTGTATTGCTGTGGGGCCTTATAAATCTTCTATATCCTAACTAGCTTATGGATATAGATCATGGAACTATAATACATTGAAATCCCAAAGCATAATTTTTCTGAAATTTGTAAGGCTAGGATAGGTCTTTAATAACTTTCTTTCTAAAAATATATCATAGTGGAATTGTTTATTCTGGAAATTTCTTTCAAGTTTAGTATAAAAGACTACTGTTGACATCTCTTATCTGCTTCTGTTATAGCCAGTCTTTTGTGATATGTTCTTTTAATGAGGCATACGAGGAAAATTCAGCTTTGCACAAATACGTAGTTTGACTTTTCAAGATAGATTTTTTAAAAATGTTTATATATATTTATTTTGAGAGAGAGAACATGCAAGCAGGGGAGAGAGGTAGAGAAAGAGGGAAAGCAGGAATGCAAGCACTAACAGTGCAGAGCCTGATACGCGGGACTCAAACTCATGAACTGTGATGTGAGATCATGACCTGAGCTGGAAGCAACAGTCTGACGCTTAACTGACTGAGCCACCCAGGCACCCCTGTAGTTTGACTTTGAAAATAATAGTCAATATTCCTTGATACTATACCAGAACTTACGACGTGGTAGATTCATCAGTGTGAGAACTGAATCCCTTATCAATAAAGTGTTTGTATTCTGTTTTCTTGAAAATCCTTTGCTCCATCAGCACTTTCAGTGTCTGTTTTACTTTTGCATGCTTTTATAACATCATAACACTGGTAAATTGGAAAATATTGATTGAGTCATTTATATCTTATAATGTTCACACATTTCATTATGTATTTTCAAATTACTGATCCCACCACTGATCTCATCGGGAAAGTCTTTAAGTATTAGGAAACTGTGAAATCCAACATAGGAGATAGAAGTTCCCAAACAGTTGATTTTCATTTGAAAGCCCAGATTTTATCATTATAAACAAATAATGTCAGTTGTTTTTCTTAAAATAACAGATTCATTTCACTCATTTATGAGAAAATGACTCAGTTACCTGAGCCTAAACTAGAACTTGTTAGTCATCCTTTAAGCAAAAATAATAGCAGATAGTCACAATTCAAATAATTGTACAAGTGATTTTCTGCAAATGTCCATTTCAGTATACAGAAGTGCTTTGTGTTTCCTGTTTATTTTCTTAACACAACAATATGCAAATTAAATGCATATTGGGGCAGCTGGGTGGCTCAGTTGGTTGAACTTCTGACTTTGACTCGGGTCAGGATCTTGCAATTTTGTGGGATTGAGCCCTTCATGGATCGGGCTCTGTACTGATGGGTTGGAGCCTGGAGTCTGCTTTGGATTCTGTGTCTCCCTCGCTTTCTGCCCCTCCTCCATTCTTTCTCTCTCTGTCTCTCTCTCAAAAATAAACACATTTTTAAAAAGACCTATTAAGGGTCAAGATTTAAAATTAGTCATTTTATTACTTCAACAAAGACATTATGAAGTGGAAAGAGAAAAATCCTTTTCATATGTGGCAATGAGGAATAAAATGAGTAGGTCCAAATTGATGCCACTGCTTCGATTCATGCTGAGATGCCAGGAGTTTAATCCACCTACTATTACTAATACTTTGTGCCATCGGTGAAAATATCAGCTTTATCTCTACAGTAAAGGGTCCTGGGAACCTCTGTGGATTCACAGACTATCCTCTGAGTATCACCGTTATATACTGTCAGGCAATTTATGGAAATGTTTTGAGATTCCACCGTTTTGATAACTGAAAGGATATGTATTAAGTCTGATTACTGTAACATAAAAATTATGTCAATAAAAATAAAATTAAATTAAGATCTTAACACTTTACACAAATACTGTGATATACAAACCCACTCTACTAAAGCTGTATCATTGTTACACTGATCATTAAGTGAACAGGACCTTGTCTAAATATATTATGTATGCTCCTTTATTTTTCCCCAAACTTCTATCTTTCCATCTGTGTTAGCAAAGGAGGGTATAAAGGTTAGTCAAGAGTGAAATATGATCTGGAGGTGGCTAGTCTGATTCTCAGAGAGTCCTCTTAAATTTGGCAAAGGTACAGATCTGAACTAGAAAGACACTCAAATATCACCGTCATGATACTAATAAAGTAATAGTTACTTTCTGAGAATATATTTTGTACCAGGCACTTTAATAAGCAACATATAGATTATGTCACTTAAACGCTACAATAACTCTGTGAGGTGTATATTACAAAAGACAAAACTGAGGCCCAGATAATCAAAATTAAAGTAAGTTATTCAGTCCTCATAGGTACAAAGTAATAGTTAGGATTTGAACATAGATATCTTCTTCCAAAACTTGGGTTTTGACCCATTATGTCTGTCTGTATACCCTTCAGTATCATAATGAGTTATTGTTATGCTACCATGTTATCTTCCTGTTTACTCAAAAAGGTCCCTGGTGAAAACTGTTGTAACTAAGCCATAGTTCTCTTATTAAAGAGTTGTTTGGGATATCTGCCTCTCTACTCAGACATGCCCCACTAAAGAGTTCTGTGGTTTCTAATTTAACTTCAGAGTGTCCAGGGTATGTCTGGGGCCTTGAAGTGAGATCTTCAATGACATCATCACATTTCCCCTTGATAATGATAGGGTAGATTAAGTGGTATCCTTAGATGGCTCAACATTTTGTGCTCTAGGCCAGGGCTACTCATAGTATGATGCATGAATGGTTCCAGTCTGAACTCTCTGAAACAAAATACGTACAGAAGTCAAAAGTAAGAGTATGGAAATTTGAATATCTTTTGACATTACCACAACATCTGTGCACACATTTAATTGTTTTTCTTACAAAAGCACAGATTTTCAATGACTTGAAAACTTTTTAAATTAGTTCTTGACCATAGGGAGTTTAAGAAGCATTGTTTGAAACTGTATTATTAAATGATTAGAAGGGTACTTTTAATTCAACTCCCTATGTTTTAAATTTTATTTTCTTTTTGCTTTCCAGCCCTTAACGTAAACATTTAAGTTTTTCAAACCCTTGTTCTTGATTATTCCATTTTGATTTGATAGCTCAGAAAACTTAGTAGGACTAAGAATTCATTATTACTTTTTGAGTGTGCTTTGCAGTTTTTCTGCTCTAACCATGTATGCAGGTGATCCTATTATAATTGTTACATAATCAGCAAAATCTAAACTTCAAACTTTAATGTGAAAAATAAACAATTTGACACCAAATATGAAATCCAAGTTACATAGGTTGCTGTTAAAGTATTCAAATTAGATAATCAGAATTTACATTTGAAATTTGAACTGAGAGTTTTAGAAATTTGGTATAGGGGTCTCATAAAAATCATATGTTCATGAGGTGCTTGGGTGGTTCAGTCAGTTGAGTATCCAACTTCAGCTTAGGTCATGCTCTCACAGCTTGTGGGTTTGGGCCCTTCATTAGGCTCTGTGCTGACAGCTCAGAGCCTGGAGCCTGCTTCGGATTCTGTGTCTCCCTCCTCTCTTCTTCTCTCTTGTTCACACTCTGTCTCTCTCAAAAAATAAGTAAACTTAAAAAAGTGTTTTTAAAAATCATGTGTTGATTCAGTAAAAAGCTAAGCACTGGGTTAGAGTGGCAAAGATAAGGTATTTGTTAGCTTTCAAGAGCCAACGTATAATTCTGCTGATCAAATATATAGCTGATTGTTTCCTCTGAAATAGAATACCATATCTCCATTTGAAAAAAGTTGGAGAAATTGAGAAGGTTAGTAATGTAAATCAGTTACATATGAGACAAGTTACAGCTTAAATTCCAATTGTAAAAATATATAGTAGTGAATAATACATTTGGCAGTACTAATTATATAGAAAGATTATCAGAATAGCACAACAGTTAAATTTCAAACTTCCTTAGACACTGTTTATTACCAATTCTGGCCATGGGGTCCTACTACAGCATTTCTGGTTGTTAAATCCTAGTACTGGTGACCAACCGAGCAGTAGATTTCGTAGTATTTAATTTGTTAGTCACTTTTTGGTCTAGATTGGGCCTGAGAATTCAGAGGTAAGTTATACAGTCTGTGTCCTGAGGAGCTTAGATAAACATGACAATCCAGTGTGGGGAGTGCTGAAAGGAGGTAGCTGCAGGACCCTTACTTAAGAACACTGGAAGGGCACCCAGCTCAATCAGGGTGACTGGATCGGGGAAGGTTTTTTTGAGGAGATAATGATTGGACTGAGTTTTAAAATTTTAAAGTCAACAGAAAATGAGGGGAAGTATATCTCAGTACATAAACGAGTGTAAATGCTATTGTAATAATTTCAGCTATAGGTTATTAGGGTCAAAACAGAAGTAATTATGGGGATGAATGGGAGGAGACAAGTTCTTAAGATCCTAATAGAGGAAGCAGGATATATTGTACAAGATTTGGTCATGTCATCTGTTACCACATGTTGCTTTACTCTGTTGTGGCCCCACTGGCCATTTAGTTCCTCAGATAAACCAAGGTCATTCCTGACCTGGGGTCTTTGCACTGGTTATTCCCTGCCTGGAATGTTTATCCCTTTCCCTCAACCCCAGGCTCTTTGAGTGGCTGGCTCTTCACTATTCTGGTCTCGCTCATCTGTCATTACTTTGGGGATCCTTTCTGACTACTCTTATAGTATCTGCTCTATCCCCTCCCTCCAGCCAGCCCACCATTTCACATTGTTTTCTTTTCTTTAGAACACTTGCTCCAATGTGCTTGTTCATGTAGACTGGACTTGAGAGCACAGAAATACAGGTGCTCAAAAAAAAGAAAAAATCGGGGGAATGTTACGGAATTGAGATGAGTGTTTTAGATAGAAGTACCTCCTTTAAGTAAAGAATGTTTCATATGGAAACACAGCTTGAGCCAAACCCCTTGTCAAGGTCAGCCTGGGGAGATTAGTCAGAAGGATAAAGGAGTTAGAAGTTCTAGCCTCTTAGGAATTTCAATCAAAATTATAAAATGTCCTGATACCTTTCTAATGTGGATGTCTTCAGAAATGGTGGTCTTAAAAAGTACCCCACATCACTGAAAGAAATTCTATTCAAAATCAAATCTTAAAGTTATGAGATAAAAATTATATTGTTTCCAGGCCTTATTATAACATCAAAAAGCTAACCTTTTGTTTAAAAACAATAATATTCTCTACCTTCTATTACCTAGAAATAATCTAGATTTCTGGAAATTTTTATGTAATTCCAAATGCCAACAAGACTCTTTAATTTTTACTATCTAGTATTAAAATATTTAACCTTGTTTTATCATTGTATTTATGACTACTTTCTTATAAAATATTCATCCCATTAATATTTACTCTTCAAAGTTTGGTTCTTTATAAGGAAAGAAAAGGAAAAAAAATATAACCTCTTGGGGGTTCATAAGTCAGGTGATTCCTGCCTGGCAAACTTAGATGATTTTTTAAAAGCAGCATACAAAATAAAAAGGGAAAAATATGTATTTATATATTATTGTTTATTGTTAGATTTGGGAAACTTATTATAAAAAAATATTACCTTAGTATGTCTTTGAAACTATTTCTTACCCATATTTTTTCTTATTCATATAGTTTTATTCTTATTTTTTTCATTGTCTATTTTTTCTCCTACATTTAGAAAAGAAGTTTAGGCAACTGACAAGGCCACTGAATACACACTTAGTTACTGTCTTTTGAGGATAAACCTACCTACTTGCCATGGTGTTATTTAATGCCATAGTAATGGTTTATCTAATGAACTGGTGATTTACCTGTTTATTAGAGGGAAACGTGCCTGGTATTTCCATGGAAATTTTAGTCTGTAATATAGCTGAGCATATCCCTTTCCCTGGTTCTTATATTGTTAATATTGGGAGTTTTTTTTTAAATATACTTACTTACAGATTACACACTTGTGCTACTACTCTAACTAAATTTTAGTGGGGTTTATTCTTGTATTAGATAAAAATAAATATAATTTAGAAATTTTAATGTTTCTTTCCACATATCAAAAGAAGGAAAACTTTCACAGTGGATGGTGTTGTTGATTTTATGATAATAGTAACAATAACAGATAACTGTTACCAAAGGTGTAATGTGTTCCAGACATTGACCCTAGTGGTTTCTGTATATTCAATAATTGTGTTGAGGGTAGACACTCACCACTCTGTCTCCATTTTATAGATTCAAAAGCTAGGTGCAAAGAGGTTAAGCAGCTTATCCAACATTACACAGAAAGTAAAACCAGAGCTGAGATTTCACTTAAACTCAGGCAGCTTGTTCCAGAACTAGCACTTTTTTGTTTTAAGTAATAAAATAAAATTGCTTTAATCTTACTGTCTTATTGTTCACAGCCATATAACAACAAACAAGCTTCAAGTTAAATATAAGAAGTAGCACTTTTAACCACTACATATTATTATCTACTGTTTATACCATATGTAAAGAGGAGGAATACAGATCTGCTGACCTTAAACATTCAGAAACTACCTAAACATAAATGAAGAGATTTAAGAAAATCTTGTATCAAACTTTTGAAATCCTCTGTTTAATGTACCATAAATAACTTCCCACCTGTAAATGGTGAGACACATGCCAGGCCAAGAGCTATTTCCTTAGAATGCAAAGAACTCTTAGTGAACAATTAGAAAAGGATTACTTATCCAATGAAAACATGGACAAAAAACATGAGTGAGCAAGACAGAGATAAATACACACAGGTCAAAACATATGAAGAGATATTTTGTGCTTGGCATATTTAGGAGTTTTAAAAAGTGGGTCTAGGTAAATCATGAAGTAATGGCTAATAGGGAGACAGAGTTGTAGAGCTGATTAGAAGTGGCAAGCTGGCAGCTGGGAGCCGTGTTTTGAGAGCATACTAGCCAAAATTCCAGAAGCGAGCCCGACAGATGATGATTTTGAGTGACTGTTTTCTCAAGGGTGATTTATAGCTAGTATATTCCTGATACATCAATGAGAAATTAATTCATTACATACAGTGGGTCCCGTGGGCCGTTAACATTCTGTTTTGGACTTTCTGTTGAGAAGGCCTGGTTATTCAGATCAGAAATAAAGGCAGTACATCAAGACACTTAACCAATAGAAACCCAGAGAGAATTTTTGACAATTAAATGAAGAGGATAAAGGAGAAAATTTAGGGATCAAAGGAAGGTATAAGAGGGTCAAATGTGGTCGATGTTCATTCTTATTCTAGGTTAATTTTTATGAATTTATCTGGGTCTTACCTAATGGAATTAAAAAACCCACCTGTTAGTATTCAATTAAATCACACATAAAAATGTTAGAATTTAAGATTTTAATATGTTACTAAGTAAAAAAATATATAACAGCAAGAAAATAGTCTTCATTATACTATTTATAATCCTGCCTATTTATTTTATTTCCAGGGAACCTTTTATTATTTTATCAGGCGGTTTGTCCTATGATACTGTAGGAAGAAGACCCTGCTTAACAGTTATGCATGGGAAAAGTACTGCTGTGCTGGAAATGGACTATTCAATTGTGGATTTTCTAACGCTATGTGAAACACCATACCCAAATGGTAATAAGCTTTGCATCTGTAAAACTTATTTCTCTGTAGATATCTGCTATTTAGAACAAAGACCTATTTTTTTTCTAAATAGTTTCCTTATCCTAGTATGCTTTCACTCTTCTGGGGGAGAGATTCTGTCTTCATAACTTTGTATGTTTTATTTCAGAAGTTAATTTTGTTTAATAAGCTTTATCTCTTTAGTATGACATAGTAGTAGCTAGTGCTATTGACGGCTAAACAGAACTGTCCACGTTAAGCAACACTTTAAAATTCTGTAAAACACTAGTATATTAATCAAGGTTCTCCAGAGAAACAGAACCAATAGCGTGTAGGGAGAGGAGAAAGAGAGAAAGAATTAATTTATTTTAAGGAATTGATTCACACAGTTGTTGAGGCTGATAAATCAAATTCATCAAGCATGATGGCAGGCTGAAAATTTGGGAGTTGCTGTTGCTGTCTTGAGGCAGAATTGCTTCCTTTTTAGAAAGCCAGTCTTCTCTCTTCAGGCCTTCAGCTGATTGAATGAATCTCACCCACATTATACCTGATAATCTCCTTTACTCAGTGTCTCCTGATTTACATGTTTACCACATGTAAAAAATACCTTCTCAATATCTAAGTTGGTGTTTAACCAAACAACTAGGCACCAAATCAAAGACTAGTGACACATAAAATTAACCATTACAATTATGTATTCTTTCAAGAGGAATTTAAATCTGGATCTTTTTTTTTCTTCATTTGAAGCCGATTGAAATGTAAAGCTCTGGGGCACCTGGGTGGCTCAGTCATTTAAGCATCTGACTTCGGCTCAGGTCATGATTTCACGGTTTGTGGGTTCGAGCCCCGCGTCGGGCTCTGTGCTGTCAGCTAGCTCAGAGCCTGGAGTCTGTTTCAGATTCTGTGGCTTCCTCTCTCTCTGACCCTCCCTTGCTCATGCTGTCTCTCTCTCTCTCTCAGAAATAAATAAAAATTTTTAAAAAGAAATGTAAAGCTGTAACTCATTCTATAATGAACAGGTGTGTACAAAATATCTAAGAAAGAGATTATAATATGGTTGCAGTACTTTGCTGAGTTCCTATGAGAGCCAAGAATAAGAATTGTTCTTACGGATAATTCAGATTTAAATTTTGGGTTTGTTGCCCATGTCCTGCCTTGGATTTTGCAATACCATAGAAGTTACTGTGAACTTCCTGTTTTATTCATCTTTGCAAAATTGAAATAATTTTGTATGAGTTATATAGATTTATTTCATTTAAAACCAAGTAGTCTTAGATTACATGAAGTACAGATCAGAATGTTACATACTTGAGAGAATGGAACAAAAAGTTTAAAAAAAAGCAAATGTTCATTATCTAATTTGCTGTCTTATTCCATATTTGAAATTGCTGTGTATGCATTGTTTTCCTGTTCCAGATTTTCAGGAACCATATGCTGTGGTGGTTCTTCTGGAAAAGGATTTAGTACTTATAGACCTTGCACAGAATGGGTAAGAATAAAATTTGGTGAGAGATTATTTTAATATATGGTAGAAAAGACTCTTTCTGAAAGAATAGTGTGGCTATTTTTTTTTTTTGAAAACTCTACATTTATATCCATAATGTTGGCCTTTTTTAGAGTTTCAGACACACATTTTTAATTACTTGCCAGATTTCTCTAGTGTGTTGCTCACACAGTATTTCCATTTTTAAGTCAAAATTTCTTGAATTTCTGAAATTTCATGATTCAGCCTACTAGTTGGATACCCTGAGGGCACACAAGATGAACAAGTGGGGAATTCATCCCATCACAGTTTACGTCCAGATAAGCCCTATGGTCTCCCCGCTCACATGCACTCCCTGTGGCACTGTCATGAATACCGTTGGCAAGGTAATTTTACATGGAGCGCCTAGCTTGTCACTCTCCTCTTTGCAGGGTCCCATAGTCTACTGACTGAGCCAACTGGGTGCCCTGTTATTCTACTCTTTAAACCACTGTGGTCTCTACTGTTTTATTATTTGAAAGTACCTTCTTAGCTTGCTTCTCTGCACAGTAGGAATTTAGGATACCTTTCTGTCCTGATTTCTCACTACCTTCCTACCAAGTGCCTTATTCCCTAGAAAAACTGAACTGTGTGTTAAACAAACATCATACTTCAATGTCTTTTCATATATAGTTCCCAGCGGCTGCACACTCCACTTGTTTCACTGCCCTCAAAGCTCCATATAACTTTCAAAGTCAGCCCTCTTTTCCTCATTAAACTTCCTCCTCTAGGGGCACCTGTGTGGCTCAGTCTGACTTCGGCTCAGGTCATGATTTTGTGATTTGAGTGGGTTTGAGTCCCATGTTGAGCTCTGTGCCTGGAGCCTGCTTCGGGTTCTGTGTCTCCTTTTTTCTCCACCCTTCTCCTGCTTGTGCGCGCTCGCTCTCTCTCTCTCTTTCTCTTTCTCTCTCAAAAATAAATAAACATTTAAACTTTTTCTCCTCTTAACCAGATATATCATACCTGATATATAAATTGCCACCATAGCTACGTTGCAACTTTTTGTGGTATTTGCCATATTCTCCTTTTCCCAACATAGATGATAAATTCGTTGAATGCAAGAATATTGCATTATTTATTTGTATCTCTTGAGAGATAATCATTAAATATTTAATTGAGTTTACTCATTTAGAATTTCAGTATGTCTCAATTATGGGCAATTTGCCCCACCCCCACCTCCCAGAAGAGACTTGGCTGTGTCTGTGTACACATCTTTTATAATGATACTGTCATCTAGTGATGGACAGGGTTGCTGCTAAACATCCACAATGCATAGTCTCTTATAATAAAGAATTATCTGATACAAAATCTGAATAGTACCAGGATTGGGAAACCTGGAAGTATAAATCAACAGTATTATTTACCTTATTTTAAGGCACTACTAGATTCATATCAACTTAGTATGTGCTACATGTAATAATCAAATGTTTTTTTTTTCTTTTTGAAATTTACAAGACCATAGTGGAAGAAAAGAATTTGAATACAGTATTCTAAAGAGCAGTCCTAAAATAACTTATTCTCTTTTGTATATATATTTTAATGCTTTTTTAAATTTACTTCCGAGAGAGAGAGAGAGACAGCGTGAGCAGGGGAGGATCAGAGAGAGAAGGAAATACATAATCTGAAACAGGCTCCAGGCTCTGCGCTGGCTGTCAGCACAGAGCACGACGCGGGGCTCGAACCCACGAACCATGAGATCATGACCTGAGCCGAAGTCGGATGCTTAACCGACTGACCCACCAAGACGCCCCTAGAATAACTTATTCTTAATGTGATTTTAGTTTTGGAGCCTAGAGTCTGCTTCAGATTCCGTGTCTCCCTCTCTCTCTCTCTGCCCCTTCCTCACTCATGCTCTCTCTGTGTCTGTCTCTCCCTCTCTCTCTCTCAAAAATAAATAAACATTAAAAAAATTTTTTCGAATATGATTTTTTTTCCTTTAGCTAAGTTTTCAAATAGTGAGACTTTTTGCCTGTGGTCTGTACCAATATATATTTAAGTTAAATAAAGACTGTCCAAATAACCTATAACTAGGCATTTTATTTAGTAAATATATCAGTTAAATGTATGGTAATAGTAGAAACATTGTGCCTGTGTTTTTAAAGGGATAAAAGTTACCTGTTTTTAAATTACTTTAAAAAAGTAATTTTTGAAAAATTAAAACATTTTTTAATTCATGTTTTTTGTTTGAATTTTTCTTCTGTGTTTTTATGTGTAGTCGAGGAAGGAGTAATGACAGTTCACTTCATTTTGAAATCTAGAAAGGACTTTTCTGAATGTATTCTTTTCTAATTTTTTAAATTATTGTCAGGGGTAGACTGATCAATACATGTAATTTTTGCAGATGAGCCACGCTGAACTTTTAAGACTTTTTAAGGCCAAGTATTGGTTTTCCAGATACTTTTAAGTAATCATTCTCAAGGAATTCAAACCAGAAAAGAAATATCATTGTACCTTTAGTTAGGATTTTACTTTAAGATTTTTGAATGCATTTTTTGCTTTATTTAATGAAATAATTCCATATCTAGGAAACCTTTAAGGTAGACTTTTATTTAGATTATCACTAAAACAAGAGAGCATCTCTAGATTAAATATTGCACTAGGCATTACATTGATGGAGAAAAAAAGAGAACTGAAAACTTGTATTAGAATTGAAAATTTGTATTATTTGACATACAGATGAGGTACCTGTTGATTGAGAACTTTTCACCTTAGTGGTTAAGAGCACAGTTTAAATTCGGCTTCTCCTTGCGAGTTGGCCTGCCTTTGACACACTCTCAGTTTTTGTTCCTCCATAAATTTTCTGCATCGTAAGTTTGGTGAGACAAGTAAAGAAGATAAATGTGTACATAAAGCACTTGGTCCGGTGTGTGCCCCGTGGTATGTAGTTCCATTGTGCAGCTTGTCTCTTTACTAGTCTAACTGAGCAACTTGCATTATAAAAGATGTCACTTTTTACATATTTGCATAAATTAAATCTATTAAATGTCTGTGATAGAATGTATGTAATTTCTAAAAATATGGAGAAGACCACTGTATCCCAAAAGTTAAAATATAAATTCAGATAATATGTTATATGGCCCTTCAGAGAATGTTATCTTTAATCAAATTTTAAAAATTGTTTTTATTCCAAAGCTGTAAATATTTTTTAAAAGTTTTCATTGTTGCATTAATTTATTAATAATATTTTTCTTTTCCTACTGTTAAAGATATCCTATATTTGAAAATCCCTACCCTTTGAGTATACACGAATCCCCTGTTACATGTTGCGAATATTTTGCTGATTGTCCTGTGGACCTTATTCCTGCACTTTATTCTGTTGGAGCTAGACAGAAACGTCAAGGTTACAGCAAAAAGGTATTGAACATGAGTTTTAGTATTTAATGTAACATTTCAGTATTTTACATTTATCACCTTGGAATATTTGATAACATGTATATGTTTTCTAGAGAAAACATATAGAAAATCCTTTTTGCGAGCAAAGAATGTTGTTTACTGTTGTCCTAGAATTATATATATGAAGATGTATGGTGTGCTTGAAAGTTGCTTTATACACTAATCTTTTCTTATAGGAATGGCCCATTAACGGAGGTAATTGGGGCTTGGGTGTTCAAAGTTACCCAGAAATAATTATTACAGGGTAAGTAAAAGCTTGTTTTCACCACTAAGTCAATAATAGCTAAAGATAATGACGACATGAACACTAATTAATTGGGCAGGTAGTGCTTTCCTTTATGGTGAATCGTATTAAAAAATGTTATTGTCTAGAACATGCCAGCTCACCCTAAATTTTACCTTTCTTCATTTGGTGGCTAACTTTTCAAATAACAGTATACTTCAAAGAAAGAAAAAATGTATTTTTTTTTCTTTTTATCATTACAATTTTAACTGATTTGCTTTTCATAGGCATGCTGATGGATCAGTTAAGTTCTGGGATGCTTCTGCAAGTACGTATTTTGAATATCATTTGCTATATGTTTGTTATATAATCAATGCTTTTATACAACCTGTTTTACAATAATTGTGTTGTCAACATTTAATTTAAAATTTGGAAACTATCATTTTAGTAACTGATTTATCAAGTATTTGAGTTTAGAATTTTTAATAGAGATAAGATATTTTTAAGAATATTAACTAGTCAGTCAGGAATAATCCACAGCAGAAGTAATCAGATCCTTTCTTCAAAATGTCTTCAAACCTTCTTTTTTTAAGTCAGAATTAGGAAAAATGAGAATGTTCAAATCAACAGAAATTTGTAGAATAATGCCTGACTCTAGGTTAACAATAATTTGTGTTCTCTTTGTGGAATATACATGATGGTTACACAATAGCAAAAAAGGAAAGAATGCTTTGAGTCATCAATGTTACAAAATATACATAGCAAGCAGTGAGACTCCAGTTAAGTCAGGATATTTTGTGTTTCATTGTATAGAAATATGAGATGTATTAGCACTGTTAGTAGTGAAAATATGTAGAAAATCATTTTAGAAAGTAACAATGTTCTGTATTTTCATTATATTTATACATTTTTCTTTCTTCAAAATCTTCTTGTCACTCATTTTTTTCAGGTTATCTAAATTCATCATCATGATGAGTTTTTTTTGTTTTTGTATTTTTAATGAATCCAGGTACACCTTTCTTTTGGTCAGTAGGTATAGTGAATGCATTATCTAAAAGTGTAATAGAGAAATGTAGACCTGGGAATAAAACTATGGTTCAAATAAATATTGGCTATTTTCCTTAGATAACATGACTAATTAACTATTACTTTATATTTACTTTTTTTATATTAAAATGTCTAACATATATTACCTTTTTTTTTAGTAACTCTACAAGTATTATATAAACTAAAGACATCTAAAGTATTTGAAAAGTCAAGAAATAAAGATGACAGGCCAAACACAGACATTGTAGATGAAGATCCGTATGCCATTCAGATCATCTCCTGGTGTCCAGAAAGTAGGATGCTGTGCATAGCCGGAGTTTCAGCTCATGTCATTATTTATAGATTCAGCAAACAAGAAGTGATCACAGAAGTAATTCCGGTAATAGTCTTAATTATTTTCAGTGTCAGATGTCTAACATTTTAAATTTTTTGCATTATTTAGGAGATTATTTGCTGTTGGTTTTGTCTAGAATTTTTAAAAGCACTTAAGTGCTTATGTTGCCATCTGTCTTTTGTGGAAAATAGTGTATTTTTATCTGTAATTTTTTAGTGAGTATTTAAACCCTTATGTATATTATGTTTCATTTAAGGAAAATTAATATGAATATGAGCAAACTTTAATTTGGTATTAAGAGGCATACTGTGAATTCTAAAATCCTTGTATGTGTGTGTTTATGCACACACACACACACACACAATCATTTTTAAAAAGTTGAGTCAGAAACTTTTTCTTTGCTAAATTTTTACCTTTTTAAAAAATGTTTCCACTAAAGTGTATGTGGGTATGTGTGTAAACTGTAGTAAAATGAGTAATTATTAGTAATAGGTGAACTCTCTTTCTCTTATAACAGATGCTTGAAGTCCGATTGTTGTATGAGATAAGTGATGTGGAATCGCCGGAGGGCGAACAGGCACCACCTTTGCCAACACCCGTGGGGGGCACGGCTCCTCAGCCCATCCCCCCTCAGTCTCACCCTTCTACCAGTAGCAGTTCGTCTGATGGACTGCGTGATAATGTCCCTTGTTTAAAGTAAGTTATAAAAAAAAATACAGATGTTTTGGAAACTTTTTTTAATTTACATAAATTATAAGCATTACTAAAATAATATTTTCCTGTGATAGAGAAAAATGACCTAAGAACATTTCTTTCATTGTTTTGCTGTGGTTAATCTGACTTCTTTTTCTGTGACAACAAGAGAAGTATGATTGAATTCTCTGATTTTGTCTTTAAACCGCTAAAATTTGATCCCTAAACAATACTGGTAGGACAGGTTGGATCTTTCCTGTATCTGTAGCTCAGTCTTCCAAATCCATGGATGTTTTTGAGTTTGGATTCATATGTAGATCAATTATATATTTAGAGTGCTTTCACTACTCTGAAAATTCTGGTTTTTTGATCTTTAGAGATTCAGGTTTTTTGTAATCATTTTCTTGTCTTTCTGAATCTTCTCCAACACAGCAGTATCATTATTTAAATGCCTTTATTGTAGCCTTCCAGATTGGAATACATTTTGCTTTTATCTAGGAATAAATTAAGTAAAACATTCTTTTCTTTTTTTTTTCTATCTAATTTATATTACTGAGTTGTTAACTTTTTTATAGGGTATGGGCCTTAAATATGGCAAAGAAATAAAACAATGAAAGAGTTAAGACTACTGAAAAATTTTTTGAAGACTATGATAAATTACATTTACAGAGAAGTCAGGGTAATGACTGTGATTGTGGAAAATGTCAAAAAAAATTCAGTGTAAGGGTTGAGAAGCAAACCCCAGATTAGTAGATTCAAGGTAGAGATGGCTGGTAAGAGATCATTTGCATCAGTTAAAAGAGCCACACTTTGTCTTGGTTTTGTTTTAGATCTGCCAGCATCTCTTCATTTGGTAAAAGAATTGCTATGGAGAATGTCTTGGTACGCAAAAATGCATTCACCCCAAAGATAGGACAAATTGTTTTGTATCATCGTCGTTTAAAATGTATAAGCTTTATGGGGCACCTTGGTGGCTCAGTCAGTTGAGTGTCTGACTTCAGCTCAGATCATGATCTCACAGTTTGTGGATTTGAGCTCCACATCAGGCTCTGTGCGGACAGCTTAGAGCCTGGGGCCTGCTTCGGATTCTGAGTGCCCCCTTCTCTCGGCCTCTTCCCCACTCACACTGTGTCTCTCTCTGTCTCTAAAAATGAATAAACATTAAAATTTTTTTTTAAATAAAATGTATAAACTTTTAAAAAATTAAATCTTCAGGTGCGCCTGGGTGGCTCAGTCGGTTAAGTTTCCAACTTCGGCTCAGGTCATGATCTCGTGGTTCGTGGGTTCGAGCCCCACGTCGGGCTCTGTTCTGACAGCTAGCTCCGAGCCCGGAGACTGTTTCGGATTCTGTGTCTCCCTCTCTCTCTGACCCTCCCCTGCTCATGCTGTGTCTCTCTCTCTCTCTCAGAAATAAATAAAAAACATATAAAAAACTAAATCTTCATACATTTATATAAATTTGAGATTGTGTGTTTTATATTAAACACAATAGATTCTTAAACAGAGATGATTTTGCTCCTCCACATGCATTTGGCAATATCTGGAGCCATTATTACTTGTCACAACAGTAGGAATAGGGTGCTATTGGCATCTAGTACATAGAGGCCAAGGGTGATGCTCAAGTGCACAGAACAGTGCCCCACGAGCAACAGCTTTCCAGCTCAGAATGTCACTGGTGCCAGCAATGAGAAATTCTGATCTGATCTAAAAAATATAAGCATTGAGGTTAAGCAGCTACATTTCTTGGAAAGGTCTCACGTTTTTTCTCTCTCTTTCTCATGTACATACATACACACAACTCCTTTTTGCTACAGTTCTGGCACATGGTTAGCTAGAATGAAACTTGGAAATACAGAATTCTACATTCTTTCCTTTTGTTACTTTTTCAGTAGTACTTTGCTTTAAACTTAAATTTGTATAATTTCCATTAATGCTTTTCTGATTTTAATGTATATTTCTCCAGGCTTTTATTAAAATTAAGTCTTATAAGCCTGTGAAGTAGTGTTTGTCTTTGACGTTTATTTTGATAACCTTTTTGGTTGCAAAGTTTTGAGATTTTGTCTAAAATTGGCATGTTTACTAGGGACTTTTTACTTGGAGGCAATTTGAGTTATACCTCATTTTTTTTTCCTAAGTTTTCTGGTAAACGCAGCTATTTATACACTTCATGTTGGGTTTTTTTTTTTCTTCTTCTTCTTCTTCTTTTAATGTTTTATTTATTTCTGAGAGAGAGAGAGAGAGAGACAACGTGAGCAGGGGCGGGTCTGAGAGAGAGGGAGACACAGAATCCGAAACAGGCTCCAGGCTCCGAGCTGGCTGTCAGCACTGAGCCTGACGTGGGGCTCAAACCCATGAACCACAAGATCATGACCTGAGCTGAAGTCGGACGCTTAACCGACTGAGCCACCCAGGCGCCCCTACACTTCATGCTGTTTTAGTCCACAGTACCAAAAGCCAATTTTTAAATGTCAGAAATATAACCAAACTGATACTAAAATAACTAGTACTGAGTTTTGTGTTTTGTTTTGTTTTTTAAAGTTTATTTTTGAGAGAGAGAGAGAGAGAGCGTGAGAGACAGAGAGAGAGAGAGAGAGAGAGAGAATCCCAAGCAGGCTCCACACTGTCAGCACAGAGCCCTATGCAGGGCTCAAACTCACCAACTGTGAGATCATGATCTGAGCCCAAACCAAGAGTTGGACACTTAACCCACTGAGCTGTCCTGAGCCAACTTAGGTGCCCCCAAGTATTTTGTTTGTTTTTTATACAAAATGCTTTTGTATGTACTGATTACTTTGAAGAAACATTTTAAAAGTTATTTGATTTATTCTTTTACCAATAAAATTTGTTTCTAGTATTTTTGTACAATTAAATGTACAAATACATTTGTACAAATTATGGAGCTTTTCATAAAGATTCAACGCCTGTCTTTAAAAAGTAAACCTTTATTTACATAGATAAATGTTAAAATAACTTGCATGTAACCATTATAGACATAAAATGTCACACCCACCCATCCCCCATTTTCCATTTTTAAATCTAACCTATCCTGTCATTACTTGATCCAATTTCCTTCTTTTTTTTTTTTTTTTACCAACTAGGGATTTTGCAGCAGGCTTGCATGTCTTATTTTTGCTTAATAACTTTTTTTTTTGTTTCTTTTTACTAAGTCATTTAAGAATCCCATGAGTTCTGTGTGTTTCATCACTGAAGTTTTTAGTGTGCTCATATATGCACTTCTAATATTATTCCTGAATGCTTCTTCTGCTCTTGAGGATCTAATTTAATGTGCATATTAAATATGCCAGAATTAAGTAATTAGGTTTTGCCTCTTTGAAGCTTACCTAATTCATACAGGCAGAAAAGAACACACTCAGATTCTTCTATTAGAAGAATACTGTGTCTTCATTTCTATCTCAAGATGGACAGCTGCCACTGATTAGTGGGTATTTCCCTGTGAAAAGCCTGAACTTCAGCCTCAGCCAGCATGCAGTTCTGAGTGTATTGCCTTACAGACTTTGCACAGGGAAAAGTAACTGTAACTTGGTTCATATTTGGAATGCCCTCAGTGATTCATGTTGACCCTAAACTTTGGATAACTTAACCTAAAGATCAGGTGTCATGGTATTCTTCACTAGAAGTGCCAACTAAATGACTCACAAGCATCCTTACTGCTGAGGTTGGGCTCAGGATGTTTAACATTGAATAGTCTTCTTGCTGCCCTTCTTCCATACCCTGTCACTCTAAGGCAGGAGCCTCAAAAATTACTGGAGTAACCAGGCTTTGGTTAAGTTTGTCAAGAGCAGTTATTTGAGAAGGAGTCTGAGCAATCAAAAAATGTTCTCACTTTGAAGTTAAAGTAGATTTTTTTTAAAATAGTAAAATAGTCACCCAAAAAAATAAATTACTCACATTAAAAAAAAAAAAATGTTATCTTCCAAACCACTTGAAGTTTCCTGATACAAGTATGAAAGGTATGGTATTTAAGTAACTGTAAGCCTTAGGAAGTCTCCCACTCATAAACCACTCCCTGCCCCTGACGTGTGTAACAAGTACAATAAAAAATTTTCTATGAGTTTACTCAATAAAGTGAGACTTGGGAATACATTTTTCTTTTTTACTGAGTAATTCACTTGAAAACCCTACCTCAAACTTAGCACATTTTCCTATAAAACTAGCTCTTCATAGTGACATTTTATTTTCTTTCTCTTTTTTCTTTCCTTCTCTCCTTTCTATTTCTTTCTTTCTTTCTTTCTTTCTTTCTTTCTTTCTTTCTTTCTTTCTTTCTTTCCTTTCTTTCTTTCTTTCTTTCTTTCTTTATTTCTTTCTTTCTTTCTTTCTTTTTCTTCCTTTCCTTTCCTTTCCTTTCCTTTCCTTCTTTCCTTTTTTTTCTTTTCCTTCCTTCCTTCCTTCCTTCCTTCCTTCCACTTATAATCACTCTGTATTCTTTTCCTTCCATGATCTGCCTCTGATGAGCCTTCACCTCGTTCATTCATCCAGTAAATATTGAGTACCTCTTCTGCACTAGAGTGTTCAAAGTAACTGCAGGGTTTTTGCCTTCATAGGATTTAGAAGCATTTTCAGTTCTTACTTCATAATATCTTCCAAATCTACCTTTTTCTAATTATTTTACATCAAAATTACAGGCACTTCCTAATTGTTCTCCGATTCTACTTCATCTTTAAATCGCCACCAAATTAATCTTCCCAAAGTATTTCTTAATAAACCTTCATTGGCTTTTAATTCCGTAAAATAATGAAAATATATTACTTTTTTTGTAATTTGACCATTGACAGCTCTTTCATAGCCACTCAAAATGTCTTCATACTGTGATTAGGTAGTAATATTCCCACTTTTTAGAGAAGAAGGTAGTTGGAAAATGGCAGAGCCAGGACTTAAACGCTATCTTTTCAAAAGCCCTCAATTCTTTCTACCAGTATCAGACCTTTGCAACCAGGCCTTGAAGACCCTCTTACTCTCACCCTAACCTCTCTTGCTATACTGATTTCTCACTGTTACTACACACACCTCCACTGTGGGCAGACTTACACACTTGTTCATCTTTGACTAAGGGTTTCCTACTTCTTGCTTGCATATGTTTGCGAAAGCAATATATTTTGAGCACCTATTTAGTAATTATTAGGGAAAGAGTACTTTCTTTTAATAGTTAAAGTGTCATGCACACAAAAATAATTTCTCACTTTTTTTTTTTTACTCATTCTTTAACTCATTGTGTTTTGGACACTTTTCATTTAGTTAAACCATATATTTAAAGCTTTATTTTATTTTTTTAATTAAAAAAATTTTTTTAATGTTTTATTTATTTCTGAGAGAGAGAGACAGCGTGAGCAGGGGAGGGTCAGATAGAGAGGGAGACACAGAATCTGAAACAAGCTCCAGGCTCTGAGCTGTCAGCACAGAGCCCGACATGGGGCTTGAACCCACGAACCATGAGATCACGACCTGAGCCGAAGTCGGACACTTCTGACTGAGCCACTCAGGCGCCCCTTTTATTTTACTTTTTTAGATGTTTGAGAGAGAGAGAGAGCAAGGGAGGGGCAGAGAAAGAGAAGGAGAGAGAGAATCCCAAGCAGATTGCCCATTGTCAGTGCAGAGCCGGACATGGGGCTTAATCCCACAAACCGTGAAATCATGACCTGAGGTGAAATCAAGAGTGAGACGCTTAACCTACTGAGCCACCCAGGTGCTCTGTATATTTAAGTTTTAAGTCTACTCTTCCTCCCCCCACCCTTTTTTTTAGATCTACTTTTCTCACTTGTAGTTTTTTTTTCCTAAGTGGATTTTTTTTCCCCTCTTCTTAATTCTTGGGCTTCTCAGTCTCTTCATTCTTCCCCTATTTCTCTTTCTCCTTCCTACCCATTCTCTGTTTCTCCCTCCCCACTTCTAGCCCCTGAATTTATAATGGGAACTTACATATGATTTGTTATTTTTGCTTTTACATACATGTTTTGTGTCTAGCCAGATTAAATGCCTCTAGAGAACAGGATTCGTTGTTTTCATTTTTGTGTGTTTAGTACAATTTCACATATAAAGCTATGTTTTGTATGGTTATTTATGCATGACTTTATAGTTACATGAGCTAATAAGATACTTGAAGATGGATTAAAAGGTAATATATTATCCTTTATTACAGAGTGAAAAATTCGCCACTTAAACAGTCTCCAGGTTATCAGACAGAGCTAGTTATTCAGTTGGTCTGGGTGAGTGGAGAACCACCACAACAGATAACCAGCCTGGCCATCAACTCTTCCTATGGGTTGTGAGTATAATTTATGTGTTTCTCTGTCTCTTCGTAATGTTCCATACATTCTGTCATTTTTAAAACTAGAAAACGTGATCTTTATTATACCATCAATTAAAAGGTTGTATAACTTTAATTTCAGATCAGATTTAGTATTTATTTGGAATATCCATCTTGTTTCAAATAGTTTACTCTGAATATGCATATACTGCTTCCTGATGAATTGGGATAAAGGTTTGAAGTCGATAGACCATGTCCTGGATATACTCTCAGAAATGATTTCCTTTTAATACTTAGTATGATGGAAGTCTAACAACATGAACTCAGAAGACTTTGTTCTAAGCTGATTCTGTAAATGTTGAATCAAATCTGTATAATATCTTCTTGCTACTTTGAAAGTTCATTTGTATAAATTGTAAAAGCATAGTAATAATTTAATAAAGTATTTATACTACAGGTGTATTATCAATTCATGCCTTCAAGTATTTAGTATTAATTATACATATTTTTTGTTATCACTTTGTAGACTGATAGAGTAGTTTTGTTTGTTTTAAAAATCAGCATTGTGGTATAAGAGAAGCCACACTCTCACTATGCAGTCCCAGGGCTGTTTACTGGTATGTGGGTCTTCTTCCTTGATGCTAGTGCTGGGGACTCATTTATCTTTCTTCTTCCTCCTGAAGCTACTACCACTCACTCTGTCTCTTGCCGTTGTGTACTCAGCTAAAACTGGCTACAGTCCGAGATGGTCTCCTTTCATGTCTTTGATTTTCTGCCCCGCAGGATAAGAACACAACATTTCTCCTGTTTAGTATTCCATTGCCCACAACC
This sequence comes from Crocuta crocuta, assembly GCF_008692635.1. NCBI lineage: Eukaryota > Metazoa > Chordata > Mammalia > Carnivora > Hyaenidae > Crocuta > Crocuta crocuta. Next base: position 5,296,401 of record NW_027532015.1, on the reverse strand, counting down.
ATAAAGAAAAGAGGGAATAAGAAAAGGAACCAGAAGGAAGTTTTAAAAGAAGTTGCAGATCAGTTGATCACAGGCTCATTGGGCTCACAGTTAACATTTCATTTAGCCCTTTTTGTATATTTTTAATATTTGAATTACTTGCCAAGATAATTGAATATGAAATCCATATTTAGAGCTTCAACTGAAAAACCTGATTATCTGGCTCATGTCTCCATTCCTCCTTGGCAGTAGTCAGCAGGAGTGGAGTTGAAGCGTTTCCTCTCGAAATGGGTCATACACTCCCCAGGTCACTATAGCCCTTGTATGTTAGCTGCAGAGCCCCTCCCTCTGTACATTTCAGTTTTCAACTCCTGGTTTAAGACCTCTTAAAAGAGTAGAATTCCTTTGTTCATAGTTGCTTGGTTTGTATCTCCTGACTTCTAATTGGAAAGGTATTTGGAGTACTCCAAAGGGAGACCACCAACATTTTAATGCTTTCTACTTTTATTCTTGACAGTAGGGATTACCAGAACTTTCCCAAAGGTATAATCCCTCACTTCCCTAGTGGAAAGGAATGTCCTTCCCTGAGCTGCTCAAAATGCCCTTAAGTCAAAAAAAAAAAAAAAGATGTCACATTTCCTAGGACAGGGATTTATGACTATAATCATGTTTCACTTCCTATGCCAACTTCTTTTTTAATGATATTGATTTGTAATCACTAATATCTGCAGAGATCTACACAGTTCCATGAGAAGGCATATACAATATATAACCTGTATTTTCATGTCTCTGATGGGCTTCAGTTTCAGAGAGGAATTTTGTGAAAAACCCATCCTTCTTCTTTTCAGCCTTAAAGACTACATTTTCTTATAATTATTTGTGCTAAAATATTTGCTTTTTTCCTCTTTTCAGGGTTGTTTTTGGCAATTGTAATGGCATTGCTATGGTAGACTACCTCCAGAAAGCAGTACTCCTCAACCTGGGCACTATTGAATTATATGGCTCCAGTGATCCTTATCGGAGAGAACCCCGATCTCCTCGCAAATCTCGACAACCTTCAGGAGGTATTAAGAAAAAGTCTTGAGTTTTAGGATTTCTATAAATACTAAGTACTTCAGTTAGTAAATAGCTTATCTGACTTAGTCTATAGATGTAAACTGTCAAAAACTAGTAAATGGTTAGAGCCTTCTTTTTTTTGTATTGTTAGATTTTGCTTTTGTTTCAGGATTTTAATTAATGTTGGGAAAGAGCCACAGTGGCAAACTTCTTCAGCTAAATTATGATATGAAAATTTGTCTCATTATTGTGAAACAAAAGTTAATTTCAAAGTGTTGCCCCTTTTATTGTTAGGTATTATAAGACCAAAAATTCATTGTTTCAACTATTTAATTTAAAGGGATCATTTCCCATGTGAGAAAAAATATAAACGCAAAAGTGAATTTGAATTCTATGAAAATACAGATAGCCTTGATTCAGTGCAAACACAAATCCATTAATCATTATCTTTGTAGGATTCTTTTGTGTTTGCTAGGTCTAATTAGGTTTAAAATTAGTTTAGTTTTAAATGTTTTCATATATCTGGTTGGTTGTCCATACCACTACTCTTCACCACCACCACCACCCTTTTTTTAAACCTCATAGCACTGAGTCTCTGGCACTTGGGGTATATTAGTGAGGCCTGTGGCAGTTACTGGCCTACAGGCTCCAGTGTCCTGAGGACCTGTTCAGCTAGACCAGGGATTGAGAGGAGCCCTTTCTCTGGCCGCCTTAGCCCTTTGCAGAATGCCAGTGTGCAGTGGGATGCTGGGAAACTCCAGTGTACACTTCTAACTCAGTCTCTCCGAATTAAAATCCTCCCTGAGCCTCATTTCTCATTTGCTCTCATGGCATAATTAGCTAATGCTACCTTTATCACTATTCGTGAGAGAGACAGAAGAAAAGGGTGATGGGATATAGACCTTACTGCCACTTTAGCTTGATGGTTGAACTTTCTTTTCCATTTTTGTTTTTGTGTGTGATCATTTTGTTGTGTGTTATCGTCAGAAATTTTCCCAGCCATACTATTCTAGTATCTTTGTCTTCTTTATTTTTCTTCTTTGCTTTTCATTGCCTCACTAAGGTGTGCTGATTGTGACTTCTTGCATGTGCGGCCTTTCTAGCTTATATTCTGAATCTGTGAAAAAGCTCCGTTCTTCCTTAAGTAAGTTATTTATTCCATGTCATGGCACGTTTGTTTGTTGTCTGTAAAATCATTTCTTCTCATTTGTTTTTAAAAGAGCTTTTTACAGCATTATATTTCTAAATTATATATCTAAATCATATCCTCATTACTTGAATTAACCCATAATATGTATATGAAAACATCCATTAAAATGTTTGTGTCCCAATCCAGTGTTTTTAATAAAGCAAAAGAAACTAACATTTGGTGTTAGATAGTTAAAACATTGTCATGATAGAGAAAACAAATACTTTTGGCAGTGTTAGCACAACCTGTGTAAAAACTTGCCCCTAAAATCAATTTATCTTCTCCCTCATACCTCATCATAGATTCATAAAATTGCTAGAAATTAAATACCTAAACTAATCCAAGGATAGAAACCAATTTTACCATGTAATTTCAAAAATATTTCTTTCTTAAATTCTATTGCATCTTATTTTATTCTATAGTAAATCCTGAAATATTATTTATATTATTGTTTGCTCTATTTGTATTGAACAGCTAGATGTTTAGGCACAGGAGAACAATTTGAATTGTTTGAGTTGTTAAAATATCATTTTAAGATATTTACTTATGCTCAGTAGTAACAATATTTAGGATTATGTATTAAATAATATCAAAAGAAAGTTATTTTAAAATGTGAGTTAACATTTTAAGGAATTTTATGCCTTAATTCTAAAATACTATTATTGTTATTTATATTTCAAATAAAGTTAAATGTGAAATAATAGATACTAAAATTATTTAATTGCATTGATAAAAATTATATTCTTGCAAAAAGGTGTATTTTATAATATGTTGTGGAAGTATAGCCTAAATACCACCAGGTTCTTCAATTTTTTTTAACAATTAGTTTGGAAAAATGTTTTNGGTTTTACAGCTGTGTTAAAATATAGTTGAACTGTACAATATTTTCATAATAAGAATTATGAGACTGTTACAGGGGCAAATAATGATAAACTATTTTGTATATCTGCTGAAAGTTAATTATAAGAAAAGTGAAACAGGATAGTATGTGTTTTGTTTTGCTGGCCACTTTTTGACTCAGTGAAGGACCCAAAAGGGAAATTTCTATCTTAAATATAATTCTAAACCCCAAATAAGATCTGCTTAGTGATGTGAAAGTGATAGACCCATGAGAAAAAAGTTACTTAGTCTTGGAAGCTGATGATTATAAAGAAGGGAATTAGAGGGACAAAGCTATGCATGACTTTAGGAATGATATTTTCAAAAGTTATAGAGAAGTGTCTCTGAAAATGAAGATTTGGGCTATATAGTTGCAGTTATTTCAAGTCTTCAATATTCTCAGTAGAATAGAAAAAGAGAAATAGCTATGGAGCCCAGTATTACTAGTTGATATTTGTGTGTGTGTGTGTGTGTGTGTGTGTGTGTGTGTTGTAAGAAACAAAACACTATATAAGAAATGAGGGATATAATAAAGGATGCATAATAATTGTTGGATAAATCAGTACCTACTGTGTTGAATATAGGCAAGTTTTCAAAAAAGAAAGGGAAATAGCAAAATGTTTGGTTTCAATGAACTAAATAACTTTGTTTCTCAACCCTCTCTTAATGAGAAATTATGTTTCTGGAAAGTGTGGAAAAAATGAAGAGAAATGAAAATCTAAGCTACATTATTCATGCAAGGCAGACCTTGGTAATAAAAAGTGATAAAGTAATAAAAAGATCTCAAGAAAATTTGTGAAGAAAATTTGTAAACAGTACCCAAGTTTTCAAAGGTCAGATATTTTATAAATTATTAAATTTGATGTACAAATCAGTCAGAATTCTCAAATGATTTGCACTCCTATTGAAATGCCTTGTGTGCATATTGAAAATAGAGCTATCAATTGAAGTCAGCAGGAATTCACTAAGTACTAAAAAGTACAAAAATCAGTGTTACTTTTTTAATCTTGAAACTACATTGATGGCTCGTTGACGATGCCAATCAGTCAATGATGGCAGCCTGTTGACCTAATGTTTCCTGATGTTAATTAGATATTTGATAAAGAATTCCACATATATTTTTTGTGAACCAAGCAGATAGAAGTGACCTAGTTCAGTTTGACAGTTGCAAGATTGATTAAACCAGTCAGCAAACTATGGTCCATGGGCCAGATGTCCCACTGCCATTTTTGCAAATACAGTTTAATTAGAACAACATCATACTTACTTGCTTAGCTGGCCCTAAAACCAATCCAGGCCTTCACATTTACCAATACCCAGATTAAACTGTGATATCTATCTAGTGGGTCAATTTGTAGCCTAATACTAATTTCTATGTAAGTGCCTCAGTAGATATAGTATGTCGAATAACACATGATTATGCTTGTCCTTAAAGAGGAACTACTACATTTGATAGCAGAGTAAATACCCATAAAGATATTGGTAGGTGGAAATCATAAACCTCAACCATATACCATAGTCACATAGTATATACCACAGGATCATATACATCAATGTAGGGTTGGACTTTGACTTTTACCCCAAGCCAGATGGAATGAAAGGCCTAAAATTTCAAAATTGATTATTTTTATTCAGTATTAAGCTCACTGTAGTGCTAGAGTATATTAGACTATATTATCACTATTTATTATTGAGGTAAAATTGACACATAACATTATTTTAGTTTCAGGAATGCAATTTTAGTTTCAGGCATGCAGTGTACCAATTTGATATTTGTATGCATTGCAAAATGGTCACAGTAAATCTAGTTAACACTCATCACCTTACATAGTTACAAAATATTTTTTCCCTTGTAACAGGGACTTTTTAAGATTTACTCTTAGCAGCATTCAGATACATTCATTCAGCATTCAGATAGATTCCACTATATCATACAAGTGAGATCATACAGTAATTGTGGTTTTTTTGTCTGATGTATTTTATTTAACATAATATCCTTGGGATCCATCCATGTTGTCACACATGGCAAAATTTTGTTCTTTTATGACTGAATATATTCCATTGTGTGAGTGAATGTATCCCCCACATTTTTATATACCCTATATTTTCTTTATACATGCATCCATAGATGGACCCTTAGATTGTTTCTGTATATCACTAATGTTTAAAGACCTGTTTTAGTATTTATCAAAAAGAGTTCATTTGGGCTCTGTGCTCACAGCTCAGAACGTGGGGCACGCTTCAGATTCTGTGTCTCTTTCCCTTTCTGCCTCTCTCTCTCTCTCAAAAATAAACAGACGCTAAACAAACTTTGAAAAGGGGTGGACTGGGGAGCTCAATCAGTTAAGCATCTGGCTTCGGCTTAGGTCATGATCTTGTAGTTTGTGACTTCGAACCCCACATCAGTCTCTGTGCTGACAGCTCAGCGCCTGGAGCCTGCTTCAGATTCTGTGTCTCCCTCTCTCAAAAATAAATAAACATTAAAAAATGTTTTAAATTTTATTTTAACATTTATTTATTAGTGAGAAACAGAGAGACGGAGCATGAGCATGGGAAGGGCAGAGAGAGGAGAAAATATTTCTTTAGAGCTCTTTTAAAAATGTATCTTAAAAGGAATAGTCCTGCAAGATTAATAATGTACAATGTATTAAATATTATGAATGTGGAGATACAAAATATTTTAATTCAAAAATATTCAAGGCATATATTTGAGACATACTGAGTGTAAACCACTTTGAGGTTTGAGTTGAGAGTTCCTATGATGAAAAAATTACCAAATTTATTACCAAGTACTTATTTTCTCTCAAGAGGAATCTAATAGCAAGTCTATCATATACTCTCAAATTACTATTTTTAAACAAAGTCCTATTTTATGTCTAATGTCCTTGAAGAATAGCAAATCATCTCTTGGGAGTTTTATTTTTGCTTAAGTGATGACTACTATATTATTTTGAGGTGTTTTAATATCAAATGCTCCTATTTCCTACCTGAAGATTAGAGGGCCTGGTATCAGTGCCAGTACCGTCTAGTCACATACTGGTTTTTAAAAATGGACAGTCATTAAATGTGTACTGTAGATAGAAGATGAAACTGCACTTTCATAAATTTGTGTTGTGATTTCAGTTTTGATTTTGTTTTTAGCAGGTCTGTGTGATATTAGTGAAGGGACTGTAGTCCCGGAGGATCGCTGCAAATCTCCAACTTCTGGTAATTTGTTTTTTATTTCATTAATAATTATAATCTGCAGAAACCATTATAGTGTATCAAAATTCCTTTTTATACATAAGTACTTAAAATAACACCTACAAGAAACTTCAGCATCACATATTTATTCTAAAAATCATAACTTTCCTTTGCATTCTCATTAAGTGAAAAGAAATGCACTGGACAAAAATCCACACTTCTTACCTGGTTAAGAGTCATATAACTTTTCACTGGCTTTCTAACATTTACACTTTTTTAGGGGAAATATATTTTACTCCTCATCATTGAATCAGATGGGTTAGTGAATCTACAATCTTGTCTTTGCTCTGGGCATGCCTGGTATCATCTGGTAGAATAGTGCTCTAATTCTTGAAAAATGTCCACTTAAATATTATCAAAGATTTTTAACATTTATAATCTAGTGGTGACTGTAGACAGAATAATTATAAACTATGTGGGTTTTTTGGTCAAAGTGATATTTGATATAATTTTATAGCTATATTATAGCCTTTTTTGTCCATATTATATAGGTCTTTATGTGGTCTATGTATATATTAATATTTCAGTAGAACATAATTTTTAGTACTTTTTCAGTCTCCTTAAGATTAAGAGGACCCTGAATTGATTATTATTATTTTCAGTGGATAGAAACTTTGCCAGTCTTTACTAAGATCCACTTCCCAATTTTAACTACCATATTAAATCATTACAACTGGGAATACTTATCAGCTTTCTACTGAAAAGATTGTTCTTAGCATACAGCAACACAGTTCTTAGATAGATTTGGATCCTTCATTGCTGGTTCTGCTACATCAGAAATAATCTTAAGCATGGGAAAGTATTAAGAAGTGCATTTTACTTTACTCCCTCGTATTTCAGTTTAGCATTTTATTAGACCTAGAACTGTAAAAGTTTTGTGGTAATTTTCTTTTTGAAATTGTGTTTTCCTAATATTCCACAAGTTATATACTTTCTTAAGTTATATCCACCTTCTGGTTTTCTTAATCTTTAAATTTCATATTTAAATTTACTCATTACTGAAACATGGAGCCATCAGAATTATATAATTAGCACCAGCTGTTAGTCTGAACTTTGGTACAGTCAAGTCTGAGTGATATGGAACAAGTAATTATACTTCTGATCTCACAGAACTAGAGTTATTTCTGAATTTGGAATTAAGAATTATAATATCTTTCCATTGTTGCTGTTCTTTGTCCATCTACTACAATACTCTTCTGGTCTTCTCACCTCTCTAAAGGCCATGTGAACATCATTGTCAATATGTTAAGGCTATAAGCCAAATGGAATAATTTGGACATGTAAATATATTAATTCTTATTATATTAAATGACCATCAAAGCCGTTTTAACAAGATTCAGCCCAAATAAATTTATATTCCTCATTATCCTAAGCCAAACTTTCAACAGGTATATACATCCATCAGTTTGGAATAACCAAAAAGAGGTATTTACCAGTAAGTATTTAAATATATTAAAATCTAAATATATAAATATAAAAAGTATGTGAAAGTAAAAACCCTCCAGATCTCTCTCTTTGTACCTGAGGAATTCAAACATTGTTGAACATTTTCAAATATTTTATGCTTTTTGGTCCATGTGAAAGGACAATATAGTTTTAGCATACAGATGATATGGTACTGGGTATTGTTTCGAGTGAGTTTGAACTGCAAAGTAAAAATTGAGACTGCAAAAATCATTGATAAACCACAAATTCTTATCTTAGATATAAAACTTTATTCAGTTTATAGTCTTTGATTATGTTCTGAAAGATATAAGAATTTCTGAAGAATTATATCCATTCCTGCATATCAGGAAAGACTGCTTTTACATAAAACATATCAAATTCTAGTAGATAGTAGTTGTGCCTGAAACGTGTTTCATAGAGCAGGAGATAGATGACCTTCATGCATACATACCAAAACATACAATAGAAACTAGAATAAAGTTCTGGAAAAATAACCCTTTGACGTTGTATTCTTAGAGCTGTGTCTTTCACTACTTGTCCATTTTAAATAGTTAATAGTAATTTTTGCTACCCATCTTGGGCCAGTTGTCTTACTCTTTGCACATTTGTAACTTTTTTGCCTTCATTGCTGTTAGTATTCCAATAAGGGAATGAAGGGATAATTTAGTATCCTTCCTCTCATCAATACATGCAAATTCTACTAGTTTAAAATGGTCAGAAAAGGAAAACGGAGGAGGGAAGTTTGAGGTGAATCAAGGAACCACAAGGCAATCATGTTATTAAAACCATGGAAAGTACTCATTAAATTACTAGCCTCAAATACTTTCTTCATTGTGGTAGGATATCTATTTATACAATATAGACTATTACAACCAATATGGTTAATACAAAACAATGTATCTATAAGTAAAAGAGAATGTATAGAAGTGGGAAGTTCAGGGAGTCTCTTATAAATACTAAGAAGTCCCCTATTATAGAAGGAAAAGTAGCTATACGTTTTTTATCAAAATCAATGTGTTTATTCAAAATAATAATATAATGAAGAGAAACTTTTTTGAAAAGCATTTAAATCCCATAATTAAAATTGGTGATCTCAACAATTTAGCTATTCAGCATCAAAGCTCTATTTAAAAAGTATCCTGAGAAGATCTAAGCTGTGATTATAGTTTTCCTTTTCCATTTGTTTTTAAATAAACCAGCAGTCTCTCTGAAGTAGAATATTAATTCTGTCATCCTGAATTAACGTAAGAAATAACGTCTTCCATTTCCATTTGATCTCTGTTTCAAAGAACTCAGATTTCTTCACTGAGCACTTTAATAATATTGGAATTTTGTTTTTAGTACTGCATCAAAAGTGTGTGTGTGTCTACACATATGTGAAAATGATCAAAACATCTGTTAAGTTATTTCAGTTTGTAGAAAGCACAGGGCCACATCGACCGTGATGTAAACACTGCCTTCAGGGGTTGCTATGTACCCTTAAACCAAAAAAAAAAAAAAAGAAGAAGCTGTAGATAAGTCCTATGTTTATTTTATCATAGTTATTTGGTAAATATATTCAAGTGAAATATGCTGAAACCATTTTTAGAATTTTGACCAAAATTCTGGCAACCAATGATAGGCATTTTCAGTTAGGGGAAAATTAAGTCCACTTGCTAATTTTACATTTATGGCTTCTGGTTGCCCATTTTTGTGTTGGAAATAAGTAAAAAACATTTTTATACTTTGATACTCATATTTTGATGTGTTATCTAACTATTGCTCTAAGATGAAATATATCACATAAAATAAGTATTAATAATTTTTTTTACATTCCTGCGGCTAACCTCTTATGACCATTGTCTTCTTTGAAAACCAAGTATATCCATCTCTACTCCTGAAAATGTTACACTGAGTTCAGTGTTACTTATGTGATATTTTTTGATACAGGCTTTATGAGGATCCAAAAATGCTATTTAGCAAAAATAACCTGGTTTTTGAAGAGTAATCTTTTAAGGCTATTATAGAAGTAATTGGATACTGCCATGTTGACAAGTTTTACTTGGTCCTTGCAGAGACTTCCAGGATATTTTCCACTTAGCTGAAGTATGATTTTGTCAGGGAACGGGAAGTCAAACTTTGATCTTATTTTAAGGTTTAGTACTTTCAGTGGGATGAAGAAGAAAAATCAGTGCAGAAAAACTTTTCGTTTACTTCCAGTTACGTTCTAGGCATTGGCTTCTATTAGAAAAGCTTTATTCACTGCACAAATGTTTACTTAGAGATTGCTGCATACAAATTACTCCACTGAATGTGCAGGGGGTGCAGAGATGAATCAGATGAGGGCCCGGTGTTTTAGAAGTGCAATGCAGTGGAGAAAGGACACGTCTGTAAACTTAAAATATGAGGTATTATGTGATGAACATCATAAGTGAAGTACACAAAGAGTTATTAGAATTCAAAAAGAGGGAAGTGATTTATAGTGAGGCTATTGTGAAAATTTATGGATGAGATCATTTGAAATGTGCTCCTATAAAGAATAGATCATTTAATAATAAAAGTTGTCAGAGTACTACTTAGGATTACATTTATAAATAAAACATTTATGTTAGAAATTAAAGAATATAAAAAATTACAAACACTTTAAGGAAAAGTCAAAATTTTAACTGTAAAAATATTAGATAAACTTATTGGAAGTTGCAGCTGGAATAAAATTAACTATTTCTTACCTCATTAAACGTACGTAAATATTTGAACACACCTAAAATTATAAGTATTGTCCTCAGCATTTTAAAGATCTCTATCGTAATAGTAGAATTTATGTGTGATTTTAACATGTGTATCTAGAAAGCTAACTCTGAAGTAAATTTTGTCCGTATACTTCCTGCACAAGATTCTTAGTTCTAGATGAACCTTATTCAGTTAAGTAATATTGAAGAATTTTTGCATTTTCTTTCAGAAACCGTTCATTGCTGCTTATATTGTTCTTTATCTGTTCTCTAATATATAATATATACCAAGATTTTTCCAAATGGTTGTAATTTATGGAGAGATTACTATAGATTAGAATTAATATTTATATATTAAGGAATTCTCTCCCATGAAAGATAATGCACTACTGATTGCTATTCTGACTTTAATATTACAAGAATTGTTATTGATTGTATGCATGACATTTCCTTGTGGCCAATAGTATGAAAGCTTATTTTAGAGGTTACCAGATTATTTTGTTTGTACTTTTCTCTGTGACAACTCAGTGTTTGTGACTGACTCTGTGCCTGTTCCTTCCATTGTCTTCATTTGTGTAGGTTCTTCATCACCACACAATTCAGATGATGAACAAAAAATGAATAATTTTATAGAAAAGGGTATAGTATCTTTATTTTAAAGTATTTTCTTTTAATTATGTTTAATTTTAGTTTACTTTGAATAGATTTTGACATTTTATATCAAAATATTATTTTCAGTGAAGACCAAAAGCAGAAAGTTTTCCAAGATGGTAGCCAGTGATATAGGTAGGAAATAGAAATTTTTCTTTTGTTTCTAATCCTTGCTATATGCAATGTTACTCAACACCAGAAAATGATCTTTTGCATTGCATTTTGTATATATTAATTTGTTATTTCTATGCTAAACCATAATCTCTTGGGCTGTTTCTTCTAAACTCATTGGGGCAATAATTATTAAAAATCAGTTAAATTGGGGTTGCAGTTTTTCCTGACTTACGATGTGAATAATTCTTTATTTTTGCTTTATTTAAAATAAAGCAGGGTTCAATTTATGCCATAAATAGTACAGTTTTATACCAAATTTTGAGATCTTTTTCCTTTATAGTTTTTGTTTGTATTTTCTTCTACCATTTTTCCATCCTTCTCGAATTTTTATAATCCCCAACATCAAGGAAATGGTTCTCTAAAATATTGACTCTCTTATTCTGTAATCCGCGCCACCCTGAGATAAATGGGAATTTTCTAAAAGTTCTTCCCCTAACCCTCACAAGTAAAAATGAGTGATGGGGAGTATTTTATATTAATCTCTTTGACTGTTTTTATCAATATACTTTGAAATGAATTACCCAGTCTAAGATTTTCAAAGTTTAAAATTGGAAGACAAAATATATAATCAAACTTTGGGGATATAATCAAAGTCCCCAAATGATTTTTAGTTGACCATAAAAATTTGAATATTCTCTGAAGATTTTTAAATGCTTGAGAAGTACTGTTTTACAAAAGAGTAAATTTAATCTTTGATTTAAACCCACAATTTTTATTATACTGTTTTTTTGTTATTTATTTTTTCCGAAATGCCTATCACATGTTCCTTCAGTTATATTAAATGAGGTGCATTTCTGGGCAGCTGAAATAGATTTACCTTTTCTCAACTGATAAAGTTTAATATATAGTAAAATTGAATTTCAAAAGTTCTCAGAAGTAGCGTCTATATTGTCTGCATGTTGTAAATTGAACCCTGTTTAGTCAAATTAACGTTGGCTGACTGTTAGCACCTCTGGTCATTTTTTAAATAAGATGGTTTACTCTTGGGCAAAGGGCTTTTCATATATGGGGAATTGATTATCTCTTTGTGGTTGTATAGTAAATTGGTCGGTAATAGTTAAATCACTTTGATCATGTACTAGCACTATCAAATAATACTTTTTCAACCAAGTTTTTTATAGTATATTTGTCTTAATAGAACTTACTGTCATAAAATGTAAAAAGTCATAAGAGACTTTCTTATATACACTTTTTCAAAGAACTTTTAGAATTTAATTACTTATTAATTTTACCTTACATGAAAGGAACTTTCTATATAATTAGTTTTTTTTTGAATAATTTCTCTGTCTGAGTTTTGATCCTATATTTGCTTTTAACTATGTGTTGACTGGCTCTTCTGTTTTTTCTGTTTTGAATAGAACATGTAACATGGAATATCTAAGCTTGAATATTTGAGAGTTTTCAATTAACACATTTCTTACGACTAAGAACATTACTGGAAGGATAGTTCTTTGGTAATGTTCTTGCTTTTTATGTTATTGGCAAGTTTTTCTTTTTGTCATGACCGTTTTTATATTTATATTTTTTAGGAAACATATTAACTTTATTCACCTTTTCAGACTTAGGTTAGTTACACAATTATACATAATTATTTTACGTTTTCAGAAACTACTGCTCTGTCTCCTGTGTTCTATATAATTTTGTTTGGTGGTAATCTTCCAGTAGAGTTTTTAATCCCAACATATTTACAAGAAAAGCTCTCAATTTTTCTTTCATTCGAATGGAGGCTGCTCCATTTTAGACTTTAAAGTTTTTACAATTAAAAAAAAAGTTTATCTTCCTACATTAGTCTAGTTTTGTAATAAGAGTTTACATTAAATATGCTATTGAAAACACAATAAAATGTCAGTGAAACATTGGAGGAGAAAAAAACTCCTAGAATTTCCTGAAGACCTCTCTGTTCAGATGTGTTTTCTGTGTAAAGTTTATGGTGTCAAAAGTGCTAGGATTCCTTGAGCATTCTGAGCACAGTGTTCCCTCTCGTGCAGTCCTCTACTGGCTCTGAGGTTCCCTGAGCCTCATCACATTACCACTTCTCTTCCTCAGCCTACAAACATTTATAGCTTCAACTTGAAGTTACTCAGTGGCCTCATAAGGGAAGGTGTTAAGAATTAAGGCTA
>NW_027532015.1:5282738-5282944 GCF_008692635.1 Crocuta crocuta | reverse complement strand
CCCACCCCCCCAAGAAAGACAATGGTAAAAAAAAAAAAAGCCACCTCATGTGGAAGACTGGCTGAATGTCTTGGTTCTGAAACTTTGTTTCTGAAGTTTCATCTTTTCTTTGAAAGTAATTGTTGCAGATATTGGAGGAGTAGGGTGCAAAATGTCATTCTTACTTTAACAATCTAACCCAGGCTTGGAAAATCAACTCCTTACAT
>NW_027532015.1:5245471-5282547 GCF_008692635.1 Crocuta crocuta | reverse complement strand
ATAATATTTTATTTTAAATATATATCATGTTAAGTATATGTATATACTTAACAATTACAATTTTTCTGACACTGTGTCCTTTATAAATAATATTTCTTATTTAATCCATTCAGTGTAACTACATTGAGCTACTTACTATTTCTCTCTTTCACAGAAGGGGAAACTGAGAGGTAGAGTGTAAGTAATAGATCTTTTGGTTATGTATCTAGCGAATGATGGGGCCAGGATTTACACGCAGTTAGTCTGACTTCACTGTCCTTTCAATACTGTGTTATATTACCTCTTAAGATAATTTACTGAAGTCTGTTAAGGGTTCAAAAACAGATCTGCTATGTGATTTGCAACAAGATATTCTAGTTCTAGCCCTGTTTTATCTATATAGTAACCTAGAAAAAAGGTGGCTCATGTTACCTTCTGCCTTAGCACCAGATCATGGTTGTCATCTTGGTGCCTCTCGCCCAAATGTAATACACTGTGTCTGGAAGTCTACCTTTCTCAAAGCCCAGACTCAAGGAAAGGAACTACAGCAAACAGTAGAGTCCCCTAACCCATCTACCCAAATCCCAGCTTCTTTGTCTCTTAGCTGACAGCTAAGTTAGGTAAATGACTGACAGTGACTTCCATGTTCATGCATAAGAACAGCAGCCTAAAAGGCATAACTTTAGTCTTATGAGTTCAACAGCCACAATACAGCAGAATATAATGAAATTGCATCCCTAAAGAAAGGTACATGTAGGTAACACACATAGAGTGATTTCTTTTGGCTGTTCATACATAATGATTAATTTTTGTTAGTAAAATCTTGATGACCAACATTTCCAAAATCAGTCTTTCGTGTAGTGTTAACCATTTCTATAAATCATTCAGAAAATAAGAGTGGTGATCAATTTATTATTTGCTTACTATTTATATTTTATAAAACTTTGGAAATATAAAATTCTGTAAAACTTTTTGCTATTTTAAGTTTGTATAAAAATAGTCCTAAATTGTACGCCTTTGTTAAAGTGTTAATCAAATTTTTCATGATACCTTATGAATAAAATATGGTCCAGATGTTAGCATTGCTTGGTAGATTTTGAAACTACATGATCAACTTTTTCTAAAGACTATTAGTTCGGGGTGCCTGGGGGGCTCAGTCAGTTAAGCATCGACTTCGGATCAGGTCATGATCTCAGGGTTTGTGGGTTCAAGCCCCACATCAGGCTCTATGCTGATGACTCAGAACCTGGAGCCTGCTTCAGATTCTGTGTCTCCCTCTTTCTCTGTCCCTTTCCCACTTGCACTTTATCTATCTCTGTCTCTGAAAAATATACATTGAAAAAAATTTAAAGATTATTAGTTCTATATCATTATGATTCTCTTTCATTATGCAAATAGATTTCTAGATGGATTGTATAGTCTGCATGCAACCCTGCCTATGTCCCATATTTTTACTAATTTTCATATAAAAGGGATGATTACATGAAGCCGTGAAGGGGGAATAATAACCAGAGATTAAAGTATAAAGATTCAAAAGTATAGTGGCTTAATGAGTGCTGTGCCAAAACAAATAGGAATCAAAGCTCCATTTAATGAGCACCTCCCAATTTCTAGACACTATAGATATTTTTCAGGTTGTACTTGTTAGCCTAGGGAGGATTGTACCTCCTTTTAATCTCTCAGATTCTAGGTTATCAGTTATTTCAGTAATGACTAATTTTCTTTTTTAGCAAAAACTAATTTTTGAAGTCATTTGACCAATGAAGATAATGATCTTTAGTCCAAATATCATTTTCATTAGTTCTCTTTTACATGAGTCCCAGTCATTCCTTTTTTAAATTAAAATGTTCTAACACAACTTAGAGTCATAGTCATTATATTCTAAATCACTAACTCATTAAATCCTATAAATTTAAATCTGCTCAAGCTCCCTTATTTTTTAAGAAGAGAGATTGAATCTCAGAGAAGTTGAGTTGTATATCCAAAAGAATGTCCCATAGTAATGACCTAGTCAGGACCAGAATCCAGGTCTCTTGAACTCTTGTTTTACTATAGTATGTCTTCCCTCTTGTGCTCTACGACCTCTTTTTCTTGTGCTATTTTCCCAATTGTTCTATATTTACACATTGAAAAATAAATTCTCAGAGGTCCATTTGGAGTTTGCCATGTGAATAAAAAGGTATGTACCAAATTAAGTAGAATTTTAAGTTATAAAATTATTCTAATTCATTATAAAACTCAAATTAGTACTGATAATTCTACATTACATTCCCCAATATTCAATTCCAAATGTGTGGCTGTTACATCTGTAGAAGTTCATCTTTATATTTAATCCCTAATGTGGCTGTTAGAAGAATAGAAGCTCATCTTGAAAGAGAAGATGAGTCAAGTGTGCAGTAATACTATTTTTACAGGTAAGATTACTCTTACTCTTAATTTGTGAAGAACTAAATTTCACAGTCCTATGAAATTAAATTAAAACTATTATACATGTCTGAGTTTTTCTAATGGATTTTTTTTTTTTTCAGGATGACTAAAATCTGAAGAGTATGGCATAATGTATATTGGATTTTAATTGTATTTCAGAATGTATTTTCTGTCAAATTTCATAATAAATCTCAGCAAAGTCTGTTTGTCTCTTATATCTTCGTATTTCCTTTGTATGCATTTCTTTCTCCATAGAACTGTCTTTTCCTTATATTGGAAGAATATAAAAAGATCTCTCTAGAAATAACTTCCTGTTTGATTCATAACATAAAATCAGTCCAAACGAAAGTTAAATTAGTGAGATAATTTCAAAAGTCATATTTTTGATGAATAGGCCTGTATTTAATTTGCCCACTTTTTCTCTATTTGTGAGAAAATTCTTCCTCTTTCTATAGAAGTAAAATTCCAGTGACAGCTTGTGTTATTCATTTATTTATTCATTCATCACCATGCTCGTTGACCACACATTAAGTGCTATACACGTATACAGATGCAGTATTTTGCAAGATAAGCTTTATTTCCAAACTCATGGAATTTATATTCTAACATGGGAAATAGACATTGATATTATTAGTTCTATTGGCTATTAAAATAATGTGTGATAAGTCGTTAGAATTTCTGCTTCTTGGTCCCACTTTTCCCTTGGCTTCTATGCCATAATCCTGTAAGTTGAGTTTTAGTCTCTTTACTGTTATGATTTATTTTTATTTAATATGCATACATTTCAACACTTTGCTTGAAAAGAGTGGTTTTGGATCTTTGCAGGTGGTGAGAAAAGTGATATTGTCACCTTATTTTAATTATTAAACCTCTCGGTATAAACAAAAATTTGCTTTTTTGGCATCTTCATACCACCATAATAATAAATCTTTTTATCTTTTATTGTTGGTATACTGTTTACTATAAAAGTCACATTCCAAAAAGCAGAAGTTATACTTCTGTTTTCCTTTCATTTAAGAAACCTTCCTTAGAAAAATAAGATGTGGAACACAATGGTTAGAAGAACTAAAGGAAAATTACAAAACATCTGTTGAAGAGAAGCAATAGGAATCTCCATAATTTACAACAAATCTTTACAAAGATTTGTACAGTTGCAAAAACTAACAAGTAACAACCATGACAAAACTGTCACCTGTGGTACAGTGGTCCGGGCAGACCTCTTGAGATTTGCTTCTCTCCTTAGAGTCTTAGAGTTGTAACTACTGTTGCAGTTATGATTGTTGTGATCATGCCTAACTTCATTGCTCCTACCAAGCAAATGCAACTCTTTACTGTTTACCTAGCCAGTCAGCTTAATATTTTCACTGCACTTTATAAGAAGAGAGCAGAGACTCAGGTTTATTGCCTGCCAAGACACATCTGATACCAGTTTTCTTCAAATTGAAGAAACTTCATTGTCATTCCTATCATTTCTTCTGTGAACAGAGGCATAGAAAAAGAGATCTAGTTTATACTCTCCAGTGGCAAAAGATTTCAAAGCAAGGAAGATACTGAGTATAAAGAGCAAGAGTTGAAGAATACACAGTTGAACATGAAAGAAACAGACCACTTGTCTTCCAAATCATATGTCTTCAGTTTGAAAGCCTCAATGGAAGTTGAGTAACTTCAAAGCATGTTCAGAAGTTTCTATATACATGCCATGAAATCAGCTGACAAGGTAACTGGGTTGGCAAGTGCTTCTGAGACTCCTGAGAAGTAAATATATGATCATCAAAAAATTGCTGGATAAAGTCTATGACTGCTTCATCCACAGAATTCTGCCAGGGTACAGCATGTCCGCCAGGAGGCCTGACTAGAGGTTCTCAGGATTGGATCTGCTGCTTGTGAACCTGCCATCAGGGAGGTTAATGAACAGACCTGGAAACAAGTATATTCCCCAGAAGTCACAAAAATTCAAAGATAAAAACATTTGACCTAAATTTCAACATCAGACTTTAGGTTTGAGACTTAGCCTTCCACAACTATAACACTAGTCAAACTATATGGGCTCTTCTTTCTAGCCATTGAGTAACAGGCAGTGTAGGGCTGCCATCCTTGAGAGAAAGGAGCAACATGAAGTGAGCCGCACGGCCTCTGCAGGTTTCTTCCATGGAACACTTTCCTGTTGCAGTACAGGGTGGGTAGAACCCAGGAGGAGCTGCAGTCCTTCAGGCTAAGGAGATAGAGATTAGAGTTCTCGGCTGCTAACGTGCCTGGAATGTGGGAGATAGTGTGCTAGAGAGGAAGGAACTGCACAGAGGGAATTCGTAGAAGACTGTGTGCAGGTTCACCTCCAGTTCAGCTCCAGGTTGACAATGTACCTGAGCTGGATAGTTACCATCTCTAAGGCTGAGAGCTGACAGGGATACCAGCAGTCACCCATTTCCGGGAGTTGTTGACATTAGACCCTGCAGAGTGCCTTGGTCATTCTCTTGATACCCCAGAAAGGCCCTCCTTAAGAGTAAGGTTCACTTCTTAGCATAAAAGCCATATCCTAGAACTAAGTTCAAACTGAGAGAGACCTGCCCTAACAAAGAATAAAATGAACCTGATAAAACCAAATGATTCTCCAGTAATTTAACAGCAAGGTGTAGAGCAAAGCTCACCACCTATTAAGATTAATGATACTATACAGACTCCCTTCAACATATTATCCACTTTGTCCAGCATTCAAGCAATCAAAAGTTTCTAGGCATGTGAAATAAAGATTCAAAATCAAAAGTAGGGAAATGTGACCCATAATAAAGAAGTTGAGGCATCCGGGTGACTGTTGGTGGAACACCCAACTCGTGATTTCGGTTCTGGTCATGATCTCATGTTTCATGAGTTTGAGGCCTGCAGGGCCTATGCTCTGACAGTATGGAGCCTTCTTTGGATTCTCTCTTGCCCTCTCTGTCTCTGTCCCCTGCCCTCCAAACCCCCGCTCTCTCAAAAAATAAACTTTTTTTTAAAGAAGAATAAAGAAACTTGTAGAAACAGACTTCAAGATGAACTAGATGCTGATATTAGCAGCCAAGGATTTTTAAAGCAGCTGCTATTATATGTTTTAATATTGAAAAGAAAAAATGGTCATAATGAGTGAACAGAGAATATCAGCAGAGAAAGTAACAACTTTATAATGAATAAAATGAAGTCTCATACTGAAAAGTTCAGTTTCTGATGCAATAAAATTACTTGGATGAGTTTAGTATCAGTGATAGAGACTGTAGAAAAAAGGACTATGGAACCTGACAACAAATAACTAACACAGTGTATAATGCTGAAGATTTTAATCCTCTTCCCCTCTTGCTCTTCCCCTTCCCATAAGTACCCATAAAAAGACAAGTTACATTCAAAAGGAGGTGATTATCTGGCTTTAGGTTTCTTAGCTACATAGCTACGTCCAATGCTGTAAGAAAATGAAGCAACTTGCGTTTCGAGGGGGTATAGTTGTGAGTTGGACTTTTCTCTGATTCATATTTTTGTTTTCAGCTAAACAGAACTTTGTAAAATATTATGCTTATATGCCTTTCTTTAAAAAAATAATAGCTGCTACTTAAAGACATATTTTAGAAGACCTTAGGGCTTGGGGAAAGTTGTATTAGAAATTATTGTCCTCTATGGAACTCTCATCTAAGGAAATAATCAAAATATATGCAAATATTTTTGTACATTTTTGCTGTCATATGTATGAGAAAATACCTTATTGTTGAGTAAGTGTTCATATAAGTAAATATTCAGCCATTAAAATATACTAACAACCGATGTAAGGAAATGCTTTTTTTTAATAGTGGGGGGAAAAGCAAAATACAGATTTGTATACTAAATAAAAATGGATATTAAGTGGCAGGAAATATGGAAAAATTTTGTCTCTTGATTATGGGCATTCGTGATGGCCTTATTTTCTGTTTCTATATTTTCCAATTTTTCTGTAAAGAACACATAATTCAGAAAAGATAAAATGTGGGTGTATGGGGGGACACTTAGAAGAGGTTAATCTGATAATGCCTCTGAATCTACTAATTGAGACTGTGTTTTTCACCTAAAAATTCTAATTCTGTGTATTGAAGAAACAATGTAACCTTTACAATATTTTGGGAAGGTGCTTACTTCAGTAGTACATATTACTAAAATTGGAGCAATACAGAGAAGATTAGCATGGCCCGTGTACAGGGATGACACAAATTCATGAAGCGTTCCATGTGTTAAAAAATAAAATATTTGGGGGAAAAGATTAAAAAAAAACCAACATTGTCCGAAGTGAAAGATGCTTTAGATAAGAGTTTATACCATGATATCATGCATATGAAATGCTAGAATAGGCAAAACTGAAAACCTGATCCATGGTTCGGAGGGGAAAACATCAGGGCAGTGGTTATTTCTAGGGATGAGGACAGGAATTGATTTGAAAGAATATGTATAATCTTTCTTGGATGGTGATGAATTTCTATATCCTGTTAAGGATTTGAGTTACATAGGGTGTACATTGTCAAAACTCAGTATATATTTAAGATCTATTTGTATGTAAATTTTACATCAAAAGAAAAATACTGCCAACAAAAAAGTGGAGAACAAATAGTTTTGTGAAAATGTGCAAAGTCTACTCCTTGCTGCCTTTATCCTCATATCCCATTGTCTTAGATAAGTATTCCAGAGTAATAAGACAGTTATAAATTCAGTGTACTCTAGTTAGCACCTTGTGCTTGCTTCTGTTGGTACTTGCTACATTGCACTGGACTTACTTCACACCTCCAATGCACTGTGAACTCTTAGAGGGCAGGAAATCTCTGCCTTCTGGCACAAAGCTCGCATGTGCCTAATAAACATTTAATAGGTTAATAAGTGAGTATCCCTGAGCTCTTGTTCCCAGCTCTTACCTGTAACAAAAATGTTTCTCTATTCATTAAAATTGTTAGTTCTGAATCTTTTTTTTTTAATATTAATTGGTAAGTAGAATTAACAAAATAGCAAAGTTAATCTTTTAACATTTGTCATTTCAAGTTCAAGGAGATTGCTCAAAATTGTATCAAAATATTACAGTAGTGTGGCTTAAATATCTGTCTTTTGAAAACTATGATTGAGTTTGTGGTCAGGTTGTGGGTCTCCAGTTGCAAAGTGTTTCAGGAGGAAATATTAGACATTATAATTAAATCATTTTGTGACATTCATAGTAAAATTACTATAGTAAAAAAATCTGCCTTGTCATTATTGTGTGGTTTAACCTCGATAAAATGTCAAAATTAGACCAATTGAAGAATTATTTGAAAGTTGATTAGTTATATTCAGAGTTTTTTTAACATGATAAATTAAGTAATGCTAGACTAAAAATAATTGTATTTTATGGGAAAGATTAACTTAAATTTTTTAAATATTTGAGAATTTTGTATAAAAGGATTTCTAATAGAAAATCCTAAGGGAGATTGAAAGCATACACTTAAGAAATTCAGAAAGGAGTTTCATGCTAATGAAATTTTTTTGGCAGAAATATGTGTATGGTTATTTAGTGAAAGCTTCAACAGATACATTTCTAATTGACAAAATAGTTAATATATTTTAACTATGAGGACAAATGACATAGCTTGTAAGTTAACTCAGGTTATTTATCTTTGTTATGTTTAGGTATATATTGAATTTAGTTTTTGAAACAAACTTAAGAGAGGTTGAACTTAAGTGGTGCATTACTGTACCATACTTATGTCCTAAAGTTATTTCCCTGAATTTTGTTGTTTTAGTTACTTGGAATGTTATCATAGAATTATAATAAAGGAATGCTGGTAGTTTAAAAGTATATTAATAGCCCCTTGGTACAGCATTTTACAGTTTATTTAGATACAATTACATTTGTTTATTATTAATAACTAAAATTTATCAAATCTGTATTGTGTGTCAGATATTATGCACAGTGCTTTGCTTACATCGTCCTGTATAATACAGCTGTGAAATTGGCATTATTATCTATCCTCATTTAACAAATGAGGAAATTTCAGGCTTAGAGAGGCAAAGTAATTGGTTAAGGTCATACACTTGGTAGTTGGTTGAAGTGGATTCCATCTCAGGTTTGGTCTGATGTCAAATCCAGTCGTAACCACTACATTTTACACTTCCTCATTTTACAAACTAAGTATTGAACCTTGTTCAGAGAATGTTTATGGTGAACTAACGTACATACGCATACTGGGTTTGCTCAATTAGCTTTGGTTCATATCCTGAAGTTTCTTTTAGTCTAGGGATCTGGCTCCTCAAAGTGTGGTTCATAGACCAGCAGTATTGGCATTTCCTGGGGACTGGTTAGAAGTGTAAGATCTCAGGCCCTAGTCCAAGAATATAGAATCAGAATCTGATTTAACAAGTTTGCCAAGTGATTGATGTGTACATTCAAGTTTTTGATAAGCACTGGTCTGAAAGAATAACTGGATCAAAGTAGATTAGTGAAGTCTAGAGAGGCATCCGCACCATCCAATTCATGTCTTTATACTCTATCAGACTGATTCTTCTACTTCAGATAACACGTACATTATACAGATGTTATTTATCAGTCTATGTACATTGTACCTATGATATTTGATGAAAACCTCTTTGAAGTCTTTTGAAGGTGTTAATACTCTATTTTAGAAGATTATTTGGGGGGTATAATATCTTCTGATTTTAGGGAATTGGGTATTAAATACAATCCCAACCATTTATATAAAATCAGCTAACCATAGGTTTCACTGACTAGTTTTGGAGTACATTTTATCTTTTAACTGACGTTGATTACATCTGGGTGAAAATGGGATAGGACTGATTGTATATTTGACTCATTTTTATTTTTTAAAAGATTCTGATTAATGAAACTTGGAAACGAAAACTTTATTTCCCCCACCCCTTCCCAGTTTGCCTAATGTCTCTCTCCTAATACTGGATTTGTCATTTTTTTAGATGTGGAAGTTATATACTATGACTGGATTTCTCTTTGTTTACATGGCGCCCTTATGGACTAGCAGGGTCTGTGCTTTAAATATCTCTTAACAGCCCAAAATTTAACCCAATATATGCATTCATGTATTAACAAGCAAGTGCTTTTTCAGTATTCTACATAGGAAGCACTATTCTGTTCTGCATGCAGTGCTGCTAATACAATAGATGTAGTTAAACAACTCCTAACTTTAAATCACTTCCTAGATTAAGGCAATAACTGACCTTGAGGATGGAAAGTGAATTCCAGTAAGTTTATAATAGGCTTTTTTATTATTCTTATACTAAATTAGAAATTGACATACACAGAGTTTATATTTTTGTAAACACCATAATTTTAGATTGAGCATGACTTTGTTTTGCTTTTCACAGAGATGTAAGTAGAGGTGTTAATGTATGTCAAGAGTAGATGAAGCCAAAAAGTTTTATGATATAATCAAACACTTATATTTGATCTTAGATAGGGGTTGTCCTACATTCTAAAGATTAACTTAAAAAATAATGAGCTCAGTGGCTATGAAGATGAGGAACTGAAAAGATTTTATATCAACTACCCATACTCAGCCTTCTGCCTCTATTGTCCTTATCTGCATCTTCCTTCTGAGAAATGACTTTGCTTCTCTTAGAAAAGCCTAACCCTTTCTGTGAGCCACAAATAATTAACAGTTAGAATTTAAAAAGCTTTCTTGAAGTATGAGCTTCAAACACACAAAGATATTACAAGTAAGTACAAACTTTTTAAAGAATTGAAAATAAGATTTACTTTCCACCCATAATATTATTAATCATATTTTAATTATCTTAGCGATTTAGTAATAAAAGTATTCACTATCTGGAAGAGCAGCTGGTATTAATAAATATGAATCATATACTCTTCAGAACTTTAAAAATGTGTTTTATTTTTCAGCAAAGATGTCAAGGAAGTTAAGCTTGCCTACTGACCTAAAGCCTGACTTAGGTAAGTAAAATAAAGTGAATAAAATCCATAATAGTTAAACTCCCTTCAAGGGGAAGACCAGGAATTCATAAAATTATCATAGTAGAGTAGATTTTTATCAGAAATCAAGTTTAAAAGGAGTAAGAGGTTTAAGGATTAATAGCCTCTAGAATGTCATCTGTAAATTATAAAGGACTAAAATTTCAAGCAAACCAAAATAATATATTTTCTAAGTCCTCATACTTTATTCTAAACAAAATTTAGTATAAGATTAAAATTTGTGCAATTTAAGATTAATTTCTGTAAAAGCTTTATATCCCATTTAACCATCTGAAATCTTATTTGAACTATAAACTACAACATTTTCACAATAAATTATTTTTCTGTATTACATGAAGTTTCTCATATCAAGAATCATTATTTTTGGTGATAATAAATTGAGAGGTATTTCTTTTTCTATAGCACTTTCTTTGCAACTAATCTACTAAGTAAGCAGAATGAATTTATTCACACATTCCTTTTGCTTTATATCCAGCTCAAAAACAGCTCCCTGATTTGTCACATGATAGGGACAAATGATATTCCAATAAAGATAAAAATAAACTTACAGCATTTCTTTTTAATTAACTCACCTTTCCTTTTTAATTTCGGAAATTTCAGTTATTTTTAATTAAATAAAAACTAGACTTGGTGAAGATGATTTCACCCAGATAACTAGATTTTGTCCCTTGCATTTGGTTATACCTATCATCTTTTCACTATTTATTCTTTAGAATTACTTGACTATCTTTTTAAGCCTAATACAAACTTAGATATTGACCCATTTCACCATATTAATTTTAGCATTTCCAAGTCTTAGTCTTTATCTCGGTTATGTGGATAGAGATCATGTGATCATTAGTGAGAAGGCATTATATCTTCCATTGTCAGAGTACAAGGCTCCATTCCTGAACATAAGAAAAACAGTTCAGTATAATTTTATACTAACACTGGTGTTAAGGGAACAAGAATTAATTCTAGAATGTAGGATAACATATGTTTTGAGAAGGGAATAGTTCCCTTCACTATATAAATTAGAGATGTAATTTGAAACCAAGTGTATCTGAGAGGCAGATACACTTAGTCATCAGACTAAGAAGCCCATAATTTTAATAATACTAAATACTGCAAGTTAAAATGTTTTTGTATCTTCTAGTATCTGAAAACTATGAGAAAACACATGGAGAAGACTTTTAAAATTCATAAAAAATAGCATAATTATTTTTAAAAAGAGTACTCACGCTTATAAATTATATAAATAATTTCATCAGCAGGAATACTCCGTGCTTTTTTACAGATCATCTTTATGAAGTTCATATTTTAGCTTATATGCCCTAGCAGTATTTCACTGCCCTAAGCCAATAATTGATTGATAAAAACCTTTGAACAGTCTCTGTGCTGCCTAAGTAATTTCCCTTCAAGTCATTGTGCTGTTAAACTATTCTTAGAGATTTTTAGCTGGTAATTGTTTTACATTGACTGGGGAGGCAGTGAGAAACAACTCCATTGATAGGCTCAAACTGTCATATGTTCCCAAAACAGCTGAGGTTGTTGGGACCTCTGGAACCTTCTGTGACTAGAATTCACTTTGGCTTATTAGGAAATTGCACAACATTGCCCTTGCACTGTAGCTTCACCGTCCTGGATTCCATAGCCCAGCCTCAGGCACCATGGGTGATATCATTAGACCTCTGATGTTACTTGTCAAGTGTCAACCACCAGAGTAAGAAGAAATCAGACTTTTATACCTTAATGTGAATTAGTTTTGTGTCCTAGAATTTACACTAACCAAATTCACCTCTTGGCATTACTTCTTGACTGTGGGAAGGAGAGGGTAATGTACACAGGTAGGGTGTTCTAGGCATCCAGACAGAAACATGGAAGTGATTTTGTGACATGCTTGTAACACCTACAACTGGATGGAGGCATTAATGACAAATTTTATCTGAGTTTAGATCTTCCAGAAACACCACATGTTCAAATATATTTTCTGTATTTAAAGACTGAACTTTAATTCTCAATAATAATCCAAACCCTCCCCTTGTATATTGGTGGTATGACTAATCCCTTGTCTATATGAAGTTGCCTAAGGAAGTTTTGTACTTGGACATGACTCAAGTTCTGACTTCTACTAATTAGCTTTGTCATCCTGGACAAGTTATTGAACCTGTCTATTTTATCATTTGTTAAATTGTGGTTGTAAAACTTTCCACAGTTATTAAGTGGATTCAATAAAATAATAAAATGATAAATGTAAAGTGTTATGAGAGTATGTATCCCATGGTAGGCCTTGCATGGTGATAGCTATTTTCATTTCTGCTCTTATTACTAGAATTAAAATTTCTATTCCATTTGTTTAGCTTCCCCAATTTCTAAGATTCAAGCCACAAAGATCCACAGCATCTGATTTAACAATAGTATAAATTGTAATTTGCGAACTGCTAAAAATTCTAACTGGTTTTCAGATATTTCTAGGCAGATAGAATTTTTTAAGTTCAGGGATGCTGGGGCAGAGCGGTGGGAAGGTGGGGGGGTGGGTTGCTCAGTAGGTTAAGCATCCAACTGTTGATTTCAGCTCAGGTCATGATCTTGCAGTTCCTGAATTTGAGCCCAGCATTGGCTCTGTGCTGACAATGCAAAGCCTGCTTGGGATTTTCTCTCTCTCCTTCTCTGTCTCCCCCTCCCCCACTCTTTTTTGAGCCTGTGCACTGTTAATCTCTCTCAAAATAAATAAAATAACCTTGAAAAAAGGATTTTTTGAGTTCAGTATTGATTCTGATTCAGTCCATTTTCACATACTTATCTAAACTTAAGAGTTTCTTTGGTGATCTAATTTTTATAGAGAAGTCATAATACAAATGCAATTGTAATTTATGAATTTTATATAGTTACATTATTCCAATAAACTAAAACACTGTTTATTTGGCCTGTAATTAACATTTGAAGTACAAATATGTTGTGAATCACTTATTTTAATTTTAATAGAAAAGTAAGAAATTTTACACAGATTAATTTATAATGAAATTTATATTAAAATTTATCAAATTTATATTTTATTTTCTTATATTATGAAATTTTTATTTATTTCTGCCTTTACACTAGGTCACAATGGAGAATATATGTCCTATCACCTTTTTTTAATATGTTTTAATGTTTTTTATTTATTTTTGAGAGTCATAGACAGCGTGAGCAGGAGAGGGTCAGAGAGAGGGAGATATAGAATCTCAAGCAGGCTCCAGGCTCTGAGCTAGCTGTCACAACAGAGCCCGACGCGGAGCTCAAACCCATGAACTGTGAGATCATGACTTGAGCTGAAGTAGGATGCTTAACTGACTGAGCCACCTAGGCACCCCTGTCCAATCACCTTGTATGTGTATGTTTCATTAAAGTAGATATTTTAATCATTGAAAACTAAATTTATTGATTCTTATTGAAATTTTAGTTAACAGACAATGCACTGTTGGTTTCGGGAATAGAATTAAGATTCGTCCCTTAAATTCAACACACAGTTCTCATTGCAAGTGCTCTCCTTAATATCTGTTACCCATCTACTAAACTTAAAATTTCTGCTATTTGGGTTACCTGTTTGGCTCAATTGGTAGGGCATGTGACTCTTGACCTCAGGGTTATAAGTTTGAGCCCCACGTTAGATATAGCAATTACTTAACATTTTAAAAATAATTAAATATCTATTATTTTACTAAAATAATTTTGAAAACTTTAGAGTTAACATCTGGAATCAGTTTATATACTTAATATTACCACACTCATCCAGTAATGAGCTATTGCTTATGGAAAGTTGTTTCATTTACAGGAAGTAGTTCTTTTCTGCTGTTTTAAAATCTGTAACAGGTTATACAGGTTAAAGAGACATTTCTAGGGACTATAGTTAGATTACCCATGCTGTTGCCATAACTAGTCTCTTTATTATTTTCGGAGGCTAGCGATAATTAAAATTCTGTCGTATATAATTATTATTTGGGGAAATATTGTCAATCTATGAACCTAAGTTTGATTACAAAAGCTTTTAGAGGAGGTAGAGTTTAAGGTTCATTTATACTTTTTTATTTAATAAAATGCATTTTAAAAGACTTGAATGTGTTTATTTTTCATGACATATGAAGTAATTTCTTTCATGATAGCATTGAAACCATGTAATTGGAGGAATTATTTATTAGATATGAATAGTAGAAACTACTAGAAATTTTAAGAATATCCCAAAGTTGTTACAGCAGCACATCGTGTTAGATACTTTCAACTACAGATCCGTCATTAGCAAGTATTTATTGGATATTAGTATATGCCAGATACTATACCAAATTGTGTAGGGCATCAAAATGATACAGCTCTTGTACTCAAGACACTCAGAGTCACTTTAGAGTGAGGCCTAGGACAAGTCCAAAAGAACTGTAGAACAAATGTACTGTTAGTGCCATGGGAGATAAAAAGCTATCAAAATTCAAAAAAGAGAAAAAACCGTATACAATTTTCAGAGTCCAAATAAACTTCATGAAAATGACAATACCTGAGATAGCAAATAAACACGATCTTGATAGAGAAAAGAGTGAGATACCGAAACCAGTCAGAAAATCACAAGCAAAGGTCTAAAGTAGATGAGTACAAGGTCTGGAGACCAATGAATGACTCATTTGGTTACCCATAGTGAAAGCAGGGTAGCATTGGGAGATAGGGCCACTAAGGAGAGTTGGAAATATTTTGTAGAAAGCCTTAAAAATCTGAGTAAAATATTAAGCATGCTCAAAGAGGAACCCCTGAAGAATTTTAAAATAGAAGTGATGGAATTATGACTGTACCTTATAAAATTCTGTTGAGTTATGTTAGAGCAGTGACAGAACGAGGTGGGGAGACTACTTGGGAATTGTACGGCAGTCTTTATGAATGGTAATGAAAGTCTGAATGAAGGGTAATGGAAGTTGATTGGTAATGGAAAGAAGGAAACAACACTGGGATAAAATAACATAGGACTTGGCATGCCACCAGATGTATATAGGTAAAGTGAAAGGAAATACCCAAATTTGAAACTCATTTTAAGTGTTGTTACCTAGAACAGCGTTGACTCATTTTAAGTATTGTTCCCAAAAAAAGGGTTTATCATTTCAATTATAAATAATTGGAAGTAACCATGCTTTTCTAGTTCTGCCAAACCATGACATTGTATTACCAAAGGAAGAAATAGCATCAAGAGAAAAGATGGTGGTGGTAAGGGCCAAGATTCCAAAAGCAACCAGGATACCAACAGAGCGCTGCACCAAAAACCGTACAGATCACACATCCACAAATTCACTGGACTGCATCCAGCTTACTTCTGAGAAGTGTGAATTTATCTGTTTCTGTTTTATATTTCAGCAATGGAAAATAATTATTAGCATAAAAGTGAATTGTTTTTAATCAAGAGAAAACTAAAACTAAATATACTATAGATTTTCTCACTTTGTAGATTAACTATTCGGCCGAATTTATACCAAATAAAAAAATAGGATACTTTATCATTTGGACAGTCTCACAACATTTTAAATCATTTCAGATATAAAAGATAATTCCTTCAGCCGATCGCGGAGTTCTAGCGTAACCAGCATTGATAAAGAATCTCGAGAAGCCATCTCTGCTCTGCATTTCTGTGAAACTTTTACTCGAAAGGCAGATTCATCTCCTTCCCCATGTTTATGGGTTGGTACTACTCTGGGAACAGTGCTTGTCATTGCACTGAACCTTCCGCCGGGAGGAGAGCAAAGACTTCTTCAGCCAGTAATTGTGTCTCCAAGTGGTATGTGTGCTTTCATGCTGTACTTACATTGAAGATCTGACTTGCTGTATTTAGTAGAAACCTTTGCTCTTCATTTTGGAATTGATCTAAGAATTCTAAAAGATAAACTAAATGGAGAGAGTTGTAGTCTTCTGTTTTTAATGACAGAATACATGGAACAAGGTTCCATAAAGTTTATTTATACAGCCATTCTAATCTTGCTCTTCTTTTTTCTTAACTCTAAGATCATGTCTAAAATGATTACTACATAAGAAAATGAAAAAAAAAAAAGCCCTATTCTTCTAATACATCCTAGGATACCTTAAAATGCTGTGTTCTGTAAGCAAAAGGATGGTACCATATTTAGGAGAAAAAGCAAAAAGTATTTTTTTAAACATCATTACTTGGAATTTAAAATTAAAATGTAATTTTTATTTTAATGGTAATTTGTGAAATACCAAACAGTTTGATTTATTCATTCAACTCAATAAATATTTAACTATATTCTATATGCTTCATTGTTAGAAAAGGCTACATAATGATAATCTTCTTACTAATCTTGTTTCTTATTAGTAAGCAAGAAATATCTATATAGGAAAAAAACCTGGAAAATATTTAAAGAATTTTAAATATTGCAGTAGTCATAATAAAAAAGTAGATAAAAAGAAATTAATTTTCATAACATTTGATTTAGCCTAATGTATATAAACTATTATGATTTCAACATGTAATCAGTATTTTAAAATTGTTAAGGTATTGTACTTTTAATTTGTTTGTACTGTCTTCAGATCTGGCATGTATGTGTTTTATTCTCACAGCAGGCCACGGTGTGGACAGGCCACGTTTCAAGGGCTCTGTAGCCACAGTGGCTGCGATGTTAGTGCAGCTCTAGATGCCATCTACTTGCTCGCACACTTGTTGGTAGTTCACTTGCAGATATGAGAGAAGACATAGTTGCAGACATCCCAGCATTTATCTCTTTGGGACATGTAGTTCTGATATCATTTTCCGGATTCAGATACATGCTTGACAACTAAATCACTTCAGTAAGCCGGGGTACAATTCCAGTTTAATATACATTCTGCATGTTCTTGAATATCTGTTGTGTGTAAGGGCTGGAATAAACATATTTGCTGTGGGGATTCAACCATTTGTTACTTACATATTTTAGGTACTATATTGAGGTTAAAAGGAGCGATCCTGAGAATGGCATTCCTGGATACTACAGGCTGCTTAGTGCCACCTGCATATGAATCCTGGAGGGAACACAATGTTCCTGAAGAAAAAGATGAAAAGGAGAAATTAAAGAAACGACGGCCTGTCTCCGTATCCCCCTCCTCTTCTCAGGAAATTATTGAAAACCAGTATGCAGTGATATGTTCTGAAAAACAAGCAAAGGTCATCTCACTGCCAACTCAGAACTGCGCTTACAAGCAAAACATCACAGAGACCTCATTTGTGCTTCGTGGAGACATCGTAGCGTTGAATAACAGTATCTGCCTTGCCTGTTTCTGCGCCAATGGACATATTATGACTTTTAGGTAAGAGTTACACATTTTCTTAAAACACAAATAGAGCATTTACACCTCTAAAACATAATATTGCATTTGAATGAAATGTTTTTGTTTATAGTCTTATACACTGAGAATTTATTGTTACTTTATAGTGAATAACTTTATGAGGAATACAAGTCAATTTTATCTCCCTCTCATGTATACTAAATCATCAGTTTTACAAGATCTTGCCATTTTTGTCTTCTGTAATACTCTGTTTAAGTCTAAAACCTACCTTGTTATTTTAAATTCCACTTCCATATGTATCCAATGCTCATCATGACTAGTGTACTCCTTAATCTCCATCACCTATTTCATTCATCCCCAGACCCCACTCCCATCTGGTAACCATCAGTTTGTTTTTTGTAATTAAGAGTCTGTTTCTTGATTTATCTCTCTCATTCTTATTTTTGTGCCAGTGCTTGTTTGTTTCTTAAATTTCACATGTGAATGAAATCATATGGTATTTGTCCTTCTCTGATTTATTTTACTTAGCTCTATCCATGTCCTTGCAAATGAGAAGACTTCATTCTTTTTTATGGCTGAATAATATTGTGTGTGTGTGTGTGTGTGTGTGTGTGTGTGTGTGTGTGTGTGTGTATAATATATGGAAGAAGATGTGGATCTTCTTTATCCATTCATCAATCAATGGACACTTGGGCTGCCTCCGTATCTTGCTGCTGTAAATAATACTACTATAAACATAGGGGTGCATGTATCCCTTTATATGGATTCTTGTTCTTGTGTTCTTTGGGTAAATAACCCAATAGTGCAATTGCTGGATCACAAGGTAGTTCTATTTGAACTTTTTGAGGACCCTCCATACTGTTTTCCAGAACCTACCTTGTTTATTATTAATGACTTTTCAATATTTTTCTCAAGTTTGCCAAGTTTAAGGCCTCTACTGGATGTGTATTACTTGCCCCTCACCAACATGCGGATAGCCAGAACATTCTGCTTCACCAACAATGGACAAGCATTGTATCTTGTTTCACCTACAGAAATCCAGAGACTGACTTATAGTCAAGAGACCTGTGAAAATCTTCAGGTAAATAACAAAAATATTACTATAATTTCTTTAGAGGTGAAGTATTCTCTAAGGTCCCTTACTTTTGTTCATCTCTTACACTCTCAGGAATATACAAATGAACCTACATAGGAAAATCCAAAGCCTGGCTTTCAGACCATATGCTTTGAGATTTGTGATAAAGTATCTTCATCAGACTCTTATTATAAGAGGAACTTATCTCATTGATCCAAATTTTTTTTCTCCAGTGATGGCAAAGAAATATGAAATGTTATATACATTTTATACACACTCTCCATGTATAGTAAATATCTATTATACACACAGAAAAATCTTTTTTAAGGAAATAGGTTAGTGTGAAAATAATTATATCTGTTTGAGGGCAAATTGTGTCATCCCTTCTCATACACTCTATTCACAAGGATGTATATATATATAAAAGAAAAAATAAGATTCTATAGTTTTTCTCTCTGAATATTTTGGTTGATCTTATGTTTAAATACAAAACTGTTTCTTGTTTTAATATTCAAGTGCCTTATGTGCTTGCATATACAGTTGATGCTTGAACAAGATGTGTTTGAACTGCACAGATCCACTTATACACAGATTTTTTTCAATAAATACAGTACAGCAGTGTAAATTATTTTCTTTGCCTCGTAGTTTTAACATTTCCTTTCCTCTAGCTTGCTTTAGTGGAAGAATACAGTATGTAATAAATATAATGTATAAAATACGTGCTAATCCACTGTTTATGTTATCAGTAAAGCTTCTGGTCCACAGCACACTATTAGTAAAGTTTTGGGGAATTCAAAAGTTATACGTGAATTTTTGACTGTACATGGCAGTTGGCAGTTGATACTTCACACTGTCCAAGGATCAACTGTATATTAGAAATGATCAGTCTACAGGTGCCTGGGTGGCTTAGTTGGTTAACTGTCCAACTCGTGATTTCAGTTCAGGTCATGGTCTCATGGTTCATGAGATCAAGCCCCACAACCGGCTCTTTGCTGACAGCATGGAGCCTCTTTGGGATTCTCTCTCTCTCTGCCTGTCCTCGATTTGTGTGCACACAAATTTATTTATTTATCTCAAAACAAATAAACATTTTTAAAAAATGATCAGTCTAGTTTCACATTTTAAAATAAAAATGGTCTTGAAATACTGAGCTAAAATATTATTTGATATTCACAGGAAACCATTATCTAAGGGAACTTTTCTTTTTAAGGGAACTGTATAATGAAAGTTTTTGCAATTAATTAGCCCTATTTTATTTATTTGTAAGTTTAAATTTGTGGCTTTTTTAGAATATGAGCTTTAGAGTCAAGACTGAATTTAAGTCCCATCCTTGCTAATAATTACACAATTATGTGAACTCAGACAAGTTACTTACTGTCTCTGTGCCCCATCATCTTTAAAAATAGGATTACAAATTTTACAGTGTGAATTAAAGAAGACAATGCACATAAAGTGCTTAGAGAGAGAGAAAGATAGCGTGTGAGCAGGGGAGGGGCACAGAGAGAGAGAGGGAGACACAGAAGCTCAAACAGGCTCAAGGCTCTGAGTTGTCAGGACAGCCCAACACAGGGCTTGAGCTCACAAACAGTGAGATCATGACCTGAGCTGAAGTCATACACAACCTACTCAGCCACCCAGGTGCCCCTAGGATTAGAACCTTATATTTTAGATGGCCATTTTTCAGCCTATTTCAGTGAGCAATTAGGTAGAGTACTTAGGAAGGTCTGGGCTCATTTCTGAGAAATAATTAGCTTTAAAATAAGCACTGCTTCAGACTTCACACCTGCCTAACAAATGAAAGGAAGACCCAAAAGGTTCAAAATATTCCCTAGTATCCCGGAATGAAGCTGATGATGACTTAGAGAAATGAAAAATATCTAGTATTTAACAGGGTAAAAATTGAAAGGTCTAGCATCCAGTCAAATCAGTAAAAATATTTAATCCATAATGAAAAGAATAACCAATCTTTATAAGAGACCAAACCAGAACTGAGACAGACATTAGAATTAGTACAGAAGGACATCAAACCTGTTATTATAATATTTCACATATTCAGAAGTTAAGTGGAGACATGGAAGATATAAAAGACCAAAATCAAGCTTTTAGAGGTGAAAAAACTACAGTAGTTTTTGAGATGAAAAATACACTGCGTGGATTTACAACAGATTAGACAATGCCAAAAAAAAAAAAAAATTAGGTAACTTGAAAACACAGCAGTAGAACAAAACAACTGAGTGTTTAAACTTGACAAATTCATAGCACCAAACCACTTATATTTAAAAAAAAAAAAGTTCTTGTCAAATCAGTCACCTCAGTTTCCACTATAAGAAACTGAAAAAGAAAAGGAACTTAACCCCAAAGTAAGCAAAAGAAAGAAAATAATAAATATCAAAGTGCAAAATAGTGAACAGAAAGAGAAACAAGGAAACAATAGAAAAACATCAATAAACTAAAACTTGATCTCTGAAACCAATAAAATTGATCTCAAGCCAGTCTGATTATTAAGAGAGAAGTTACAAATTACCAGGGTCAAGAATGAGAGAAGTGGCATTACTATATTCTACAAATATTAAAATGGATAATAAGGAAATAACAACTTTATGTCAATTAACTCAAAAACTTAGGTGAAATGGACAAATTCCTGGAGAGACACAATTACCAAAAATCACTAAAAAAATAGATAACTTGAAGAATCCTTTATCTGTTGGAGTAATTGAGAAGAAAATTCCAGGCCCAGATGGCTTCACTGGTGATTTCTATCAACATTTTTAGGAGGAAAAAATACCAGTTCAACACAAAACTCAAAAATTAAAGTGGAAAGATCCTTCCATACTCATTCTTGAAGCTTAAATTAACATGATATGAAAAATAGATAATACATTACAAGAAAATTCTATATAGGTCAATATACTTCACAAATATAAATGTAAAAATTCTAAACAAGTTGAATCCAACAGTATATCAAAGGATAATTCTGGTCATAATAATTCATCATGACCAAGTGGGATTTACCCCGAAATGTAGAGTTGTCTTAACATTTGTAAATCAGTGTAATTTCATCATACTAGTAAACTAACAGCAATTGACAAAATCTAACATCCATGTCTTAATTAAAAAAAGAAAAACCTTAGCAAAGAAGGAATAAAAGGGAGCTTAAAGAACATCTAGGGAAAATCTACATCTAACATTATATTTAATGATAAGATACTGAATTATTTTTTCTTAAAATCAGGAGCTAGAAAAGGATGCTCACTCTCAAAACTTCTGTTCATTGTTGTATTTAAGGTTCTAGCCAGTCCATTCCGGCAAGGGAAAAATAAAAAAGCATCTCAGTTGGAAAGGAAAAGTAAGCCTGCTGTTACTCACAGATGACATGATCATCTATCTAGGAAATCTATCCAAAAAGCTACTAGAGATAATGAATGAGTTTGACACGGATGCAGTGTATGAGACCAATATGCAAAAAAACAACAAAACAAACAAAATAAGAAACTATATTAGCAATGGGTATTGGAAAATTGACATTTAAAAAAACACCATCTATAATAGCAACAAAAAATATGAACTACTTTGGGATAAATCTGGCAAAAAATATCAAAGATCTCTACATTGAAAATCACAAAACACAAAGAAATTTTAATAACTTGAATAAATTGAAATATGTAATTTGATTTGAGGCAACCTCAAACAAAATACCGGTGGGAATTTTTTTAATAGGCATTGGCAAGTTTATTCTAAAATTCCTATAGAAATTCATGGAAACTAAAATAGGCAAAACAACTCTGAAAAAGAATAAGGTTGAAGTACTTATACCACCTGATTTAAGGAATTATAATGCTACGGTGATAAAAAGAACATGATACTGACATCAAATTAGATAAATAGATAAATGTAACAATATAGAGTTCAGAAATAAACTCATATATGGACAATTGATTTTCGATGAAAACAGTACAACTGAGAAAGGAATGTCTTTTCAACAAATTATGTTGGAAAAATTGTATATTAAAATTTAAAGAACTTTGATACATGCCTCACAATACATATAGCAGTTGATTCAAAATGAATCCCAGACTTACATGTAAATCCTAAAACTATACAACTTTTAGAAGGAACCTATGAGAAGATCTTTGTTAGCTTGGGTTAGGCAAAGATTTCTTAGCTACAACACCAAACTCACTATCCATAAAAGAATAAAATTGACAACTTAAAAATTTTAAACTTCTACTCTTCAATGACATTTAAGAAATAAAAAGATAAGCCACAGGCTGGAAGAAAAACTTGACAAAACATGTATTTATAAGAGACTTAAGTCCAGAATATGTAAAAGATTCTGTAAAAGTCCACAGAAGGTAGATAAAACAATCCAATAAAAACTTGGGCAAAATCTTTGAATAGATGCTTCACCATGAAAAGATTTTCAACATTATTAGACCTTACAGAACTGCATATTATAACCATGATGATATATCATTAAACACTTATTAGAAATGCTGTAAAAAATTGGGGTGCCTGGATGGCTCAGTCAGTTAAGCATCCGTCTTTGGCTCAGGTCATGATCTCACGGTTTGTGAGTTCGAGCTCCATGTTGGGCTCTGTGGTGACAGCTCAGAGCCTGGAGCCTGCTCCAGATTCTGTGTCTCTCCCTCTCTCTGCCATGCTCATGCTCTTGTCTCTCAATAATAAATAAATATTCAAAAAATTTTTTAAATAATATAGGCTGTAAAAAGAATAACATGCCAAGTTCTTACAAGAATGTAAAGGGTCTAGAACCCTAATA
Organism: Crocuta crocuta; assembly: GCF_008692635.1. Taxonomy (NCBI): domain Eukaryota; kingdom Metazoa; phylum Chordata; class Mammalia; order Carnivora; family Hyaenidae; genus Crocuta; species Crocuta crocuta. The sequence goes on along the minus strand of NW_027532015.1, from coordinate 5,259,054 downwards.
CACTGCTTCAGTACAACCACTTTGGAAGACAGTTTAGAAGCTTCTTAAAAAGTTAAACATTCGTAAACCATTCTACTCTTAGTTTTTTAACTTAAAATAAAAGGAAATTTATATTCATAGCTATCTTATTTGTACTAGCCAAAAAACTGGAAACTACCCAAGTGTCCATCAGCAAATGAATAATCAAATTGTAGTATATTCATACAGTAGAATACAACGCAGCAATAAAAAGGAGTGAACTGTTGATAACACTCAGTATCATGGATGAATCTCACAATAGTTAATTTACTGTTACTAGATGTAGAAAGATTCCACAGAAAATGCAAACCTATTTTAGATTTCACCAGCATCACTAGAAATTAAAATGAATCATTCTAAATAGTAAATTTAATCATAGGTAAAATCTTTATTTTTTTTAGTAATTCTTTTTAAGTTCATTTATTTTGAGAGAGGCAGTGAGAACATGAGCAGGGGAAGGGCAGAGAGAGAGAGAGAGAGAGAGAGAAAGAGAATCCCAAGCAGGCTCTGCAGGGTTAGCATGGAGCCCAGCAAGGGAGCTTGAACACACAAAACTGTGAGATCATGACCCGAGCCAAAATCAAGAGTCAGAAGCTCAACCAACTGACCCACCCAGGTTCCCCGATAAAATCCTTCTTCAAGCACAAGCAAAAAACCTACAGATACTACTTAACATTTTTGTAACATATATTTTTTTTTTAATGTCAGTGTTTCAACCCAAATGTTAATACTGAGACTGTGGCCTCTAAGAAATCCCTACTATTAACTTTCCCTTAAAGATAATCTATTCATATTGTTGATCTATTGGTAAATAATTTCTGTATTTTATACTTTGTTTCATCTTGAATTGTGTGAAAATAGTTTTTCCCTTTTAGTGTTTATAAAATTGCGTGTCTACTCTTGGCACTTTATATGTTGTTCATTACCTTTAATCTTGATAACATTCCTGAGGGGTAAGTGTTATTATTGCTTCTTTTTAAAGTTGAGGAAACCAGTTCTCTGAGAGATTGATTTGCCTAAGATTCCTCTGTAGGTAAAAGGCAGAGATGAGAATCAAACCCAAGTCCGTGTGTTCCATGGTTTATATTTGTTCCAAACAGTCATTTCTCCACTATAAGTGACTCTTCATTTATAACTATAATCTGTTTTTTTAATATTTCTTACTTTATACTTAATAAAATTATAAGCTTATTAAACACCAAATAAATTCAGAATTCTAAACTATAATTTTAAAATAAACTTTAAGATGCTTATCTTTATACTGTCACTCATATGTCATATTACTCTTAGTTTAGCATAAAAAAAACATTGAAATGGTAGCAGTTTCCCAGTTTTTGTTGTATCGATTTAATAAATATAGTTTAAATTGAATCTGTGTAGTACAGTATAGAAATGTTTGGAAATATGCCTAAATTACCTTTGTTATATAGTCTAATATAAATTTGAATTAAATTATAGTTATCAGTATGTTCAATGGTGAGTTTTAACAAGTTTGTTTTATTGACTAAAGGAAATTTTTCATTTCAATTTTACTCTACTTTGTAGAAATTCATAGGAAAGAAAATTAAAATGTATGATTTCAGTCCACTTCAACATTGTAAGTGAAACTATGTTATATAGTGTTAACAGTTCTCTTTTTTCATTTATAATCTGGTTGGAGAGACAGTATTAATATGAATATATTTGAAAGTAAAATCTTTGAACATCCTTTATTAACTTTCTTAGCCCAGCCCTAAGGAAGAAACTAAAAAACACATACTTAATCTTCAACTATAATAATGTAAAATCAGATACAGCAGAACTCCTACCTGGAACCAATAATGTACTGGTCTTTTTTATCATAGCTACTTCAGTAAGCAGAAGTGCAGTCCCCAAACTTCACTCTACTTTTATTTTACTTCTAAAGCTTCCCGGAGCTGCCTTATAAATAATGTTGCTACTTTCCTTCTCTTATAGAAATTCCTTGGGGTGCCTGGGTGGCTCAGTCGGTTAAGTGTCCGGCTTTAGCTCAGGTCATGATCTCACGATTCGTGGGTTCAAGCCCCGCTTCCAGCTCTGTGCTGACAGCCGACTCAGAGCCTGGAGCCTGTTTCAGATTCTGTATCTCCCTCTGTCTCTGACCCTCCCCTGCTCATGCTGTCTCTGTCTCTCTCTCTGTCTCTCTCTCTCAGAAATAAATTTTAAAAAAACATTAAAAAAAAAGAAATTCCTATTCCCGCTCTGTATTTATCTACAAAGTAGATATGTATATGTCAGCAACCTTTCTTGTCTCCTGAGTTAGTTTTACAAACATTTCTGTGCTCTGAAAAATAGTGACAGTAATTTCAGACAATATAGAAAGAAGCCTTTCGATCCTCTGTCAGATTTCTGGAATATCATGTGTATGTTGGCATAATTCTTTTCCTGGGCTATATTTATGAAAGTAGAGGTTGGTGTGTCTTTCTAAGTTACTGATTTTCTGACTCAGCTGAAAGTGATAATTTCAAAACTGTGTATCATCATTACACTAAACTTTTCAACTTACTGGTAGCTTTTCTTCTTTCTAATGTAGGATGACCTTATTATTAATCCAGCTATCAATTCTTGATATTAAGAATTAAGGGATAATTTTGTCATAAAGATTGGATTCTTCTTACAGTTTAAGCAGGAATATCATCTTTGCTTGAAAATAATCTAGACAGAGTAGCAAGCAGCAAGTCCATTTTAGTCAGTTTAGTCTTAATTGTTTGATTAAGTCAGTATGTACTAGTCCTGATCACTTGAAATATGCTTATTAATTGTTTCTGAATCGCAATAGGTAATGTTATAAGCTTAAGTTGAAGAGTTTGCAGTGATGGTTTTGTGAATTATAGTTTAGTTTCCCTATAACTTTACCAATTACAATTTGTTTTGATTTTAAAGGAGATGTTGGGAGAACTCTTCACTCCTGTAGAAACACCTGAAGCACCAAACAGGGGATTCTTCAAAGGCTTATTCGGAGGTGGTGCACAATCTCTTGATAGAGAAGAACTGTGTAAGTTGATTTATTTGATTTGGATATTAATATCTACAAAACTGAAGAATTCAAGCCATTTTAAGTTTTCTTACATGTGTAAATTATGTTCACCTTTTCCTCTGTCACAACAATTAATATATCCATGTTTTTAGCAAAAGTACATATTTTCTTGTCATTCTAAGCAATATCAGGGGACTATTTTACTCAGGGAACCAAGATCAGAATAGGTTCAGGTAGTAAAAAAATAAGTATTCACAACTTGAAATGAATAATTTAGAAAGTATTTTCATTAACAGTGATCTTTTGTTATTATTTTAATTTTATAATTAACTTTAATTGGTGACCTTAACTTTGAAAAAGTGTTTCACCTAAACATTTATTTTATGAAACCTCCAGAACTATTCTCATTGCAGTAGAAAGTTATGTAAAATAACAAAGTCTAGTTCATTTACTACCTTCCACATAATTGTCACAGAATAGGAATTGATTCTTGAATGTTTGCAATGCAAATTAAACAATGAATGTTTGACCTTTCATTCAGATAGGAACTGTTATCTATCCTTACTTTTTTCCTTTTATTCTCTTTCTGTTTTGCAAAAATATTTTAGGATTTTCCTTTTGTATTTGTTCGACTAATTAAAAAAACCTATAACATTAAATATCAGTAAGTAGCAGTGCAGTGCAATTTAATTTTCAGGACTTCTCCAGATGATTGATCAATCATCTTGGTACCGAGAATCAGTCAGTTTTAGTTCATTGTAAAAAAAACGAAGACTGTTCTTCAAGCTATGGGTGACTGATAATTTGGAATAATAGTCTCACCAAGGATAATTGATAAAGTCACACAAAATTTTTAAAATGTATTTTTGAATTCTTTAAAACATCAAAGAGCTAAAAACAAAACAAAACAAAAACATCAAAGAGCTAATAGTATAGTATAGTAAGAATACTATTCCTGGGGAAGGAAGGGAACCCAAAATGCTGAGCCTAAAAAACTGAGGCCACTCTTACTCTGGAGTACTTTGCTAATCTGAAGCAGGAGGCTGAGATACTAAACTGTGTTCATATGAGCAAGGTGGACTCCTGGAACAGGCAAAGATGGGGATCTTTTTTTTTTCTTTTTTACAGTACTTACTTTCACTATTTTTTAATTAAATTTTAGTTAATATATAGTGCAACATTGGTTTCAGAAGTAGAATTCAGTGGGGCCTGGGTGGTTCAGTCAGTAGAGCATCTGATTCTTGGATTTCAGTTCAGGTCATGCTCTTACAGTTTCATGGGTTCACGCCCCACATTGGGTTCTGCATTGGCAGCACAGAGCCTGCTTGAGATTCTCTCTCTCTCTCTGCCTGTCTCCTGCTTCCTCCACTTTCTCTGTCTCCCTCAAAGTAAATAAATTTTTAAAAAATAAAAGGAATTCAGTGATTCATCGCTTACATACAACACCCACTGCTCATCACAACAAGTGTCCTCCTTAATACCTGTCACCTATCTAGCCCGTCTCCCACCCACTTCCCTCCATCAGCCCTCAGTTTGTTTTCTGTCCTTGAGGGTCTCTTGTGGTTTGTTTCCCTTTTATCTCTTCTCCCCCTTCCCATATGTTCATCTGTTTTGTTTCTTAAGTTTCACATGAGTAAAAATCATATATTTGTCTTTCTCTGACAGACTTATTTCACTTAGTATGATACACTATAGTTCCATCCAAATCATTGCAAATGGCAAGATTTCATTGTTTTTGATAGCAGGGTAATATTCCATTATATGCATGTATATATACATATTACACACAAGCACCATGTCTTCTTCATCCATTCATCAGTCAGTGGACATTTGGGCTCTCTCCATAGTTTGCCTATTGTTGATAATGCTACTATATAAACATTGAGGTTCATGTGCCCCCTTCAAATCTGTATTTTCATATTCTTTGCGTAAATACATAATAGTGCAGTTACTGGATTGTAGAGTAGTTCTATTTTTAGTTTTTTTGAGGAACCACCACACTGTTCTCCAAAGTGGTTGCACCAGTTTGCATTCCCACTAGCACTGCAAGAGGGTTCCCCTTTCTCCACATCCCATCAGCACCTGTTGCTTCTTCGGTGATTAATTTCAGCCATTCTGACAGATGTGAGATGGCATTTTATTATGGTTTTGGTTTCTCTTTCCCTGATGATGAGTGATAACTGGCTTCCTTTCATGTGTCTGTTAGCCATGTGGGTGTCTTCTTTGGAAAAGTGTCTATTCATGTCTTCTGCTCATTTCTTAACTAGATTGTTTTTTGGTTGTTGATTTTGATAAATTCTTTATAGATTTTGTATACTAACACTTTGTAGATGTTGTTTGCAAACGTCTCCCATTCTGGAGGCTGCCTTTTAGTTTTGTTGATTGTTTCTTTCACTGTGCAGAATCTTTTGATCTTGATGAAGTCCCAGTAGTTCATGTTTGCTTTCATTTCCCCTGCCTTCAGTGACATTTCTAGTAAAAAAATGTGACAGCCTAGGTGAAAGAGGTTGCTGCCTGTGTTACTCTCTAGGATTTTGATTGTTTCCTGTCTCATGTTTAGGTCTTTCATCCATTTTGAATTTATTTTTGTGTGTGGTATAAGAAAGTGGTCTAGTTTGATTCTTCTGCATGTTGCTGTCCAGTGTTCCCAATACCATTTACTGAAGAGACCATCTTTTTTCCATTGGATATTTTCCTGCTTTGTCAAAGATGAGTTGACCATATAATTATAAGTCCATTTATGGGTTTTCTTTTATGTCCCATTGATCTATTTGTCTGTTTTTGTGCCAGTACCATATTGTCTTGACTACAGCTTAGTAATTAATATAGCTTAAAATCTGGAATTGTGATGCCTCCAGTTTTGTTTTTCTTTTTCAGGATTGCTTTGGTTATTCAGGGTCTTTTGTGGTTCCATACAACTTCCAGGATTGGTTGATCTAGCTCTGCAGTGAATGCTGGTGGTATTTTGATAGGGATTGCATTAAATGTAGAGATTGATTTGAGTAGCATAGACATTTTAATAGTGTTTGTTCTTCCAATCCATGAGCATGGAATGCTTTTCCCTTTCTTTGTGTCCTCTTCAGTTTCTTTCATAAATCTTTTATAGTTTTCAGAGTACAGATCTTTTGCCTTTTTAGTTAGGTTTATTCCTAGGTATTTTGCTATTTTTGTTCAATTGTAAATGGAATCGATTTCCTTTTTTTTCTGCTACTTCATTATTGGTGTATAGAAATGCAACAGATTTCTGCCCATTGATTTTACATCCTGCGACTTTGCTGAATTCATGTATTCTAGCAATTTTTTGGTGGAGTCTTTTGGGATTTCTACATAGAGTGTCATGTCATCTGTAAATAGTGAAAGTTTAACTTCTTCCTTGCCAATTTTTATGCCTTTATTTCTTTTTATTGTTTGATTGCTGAGGCTAAGACTTCTAATACTATGTTAAATAGCAATGGTGAGAATGGGCATCCTTATCTTGTTCCTGACCATGGGGGAAAGGCTCTTAGTTTTTCCCCTTTGAGGATGATATTAGCTGTGGGTCTTTCATATATGGCCTTTGTGATATTGAGGTATGTTCCATCTATCCCTGCTTTGTTGAGGGTTTTTATCAAGAATTGATGCTGTACACTTTTTCTGCATCTATTGACAGAATTATATGGTTCTTATCCTTTTTTTTTTTTTAAATTAATGTGGTGTATTATGTTGATTGATTTGTGGATCTAGAACCAGGCTTGCAGCCCAGGAATAAATCCCACTTGATCACAGTGAATAATTGTTTTCATGAACTGTTGAATTCAGTTTGCTAATATCTTATTGAGAATTTTCACATCCATTTTCATCAGGGATATTGGCCTGAATTCTCCATTTTAATGGAGTAGTCTGCTTTTGGAATCAAAGTAATGCTGGCTTCATAGAATGAGTTTGGAAGCCTTCCTTCAATTTCTGTTTTTTAGAACAGTTTAAGAAGAGTAGGTTTTTAACTCTTCTTTTAAATGTCTGGTAGAATTCCTTTGGGAAGACCATCAGGCTTAGGATTCTTGTTTTTTGGGAGATTTTTGATTACTGATTCAATTTCTTTGCTGGTTATGGGACTGTTCAAATTTTCTATTTCTTCCTGTTTCAGTTTTGGTTTTTGTGGGTTTCTAGGAATTTGTCCATTTTTTCCAGATTGCCCAGTTTGTTGGCATTTAATTTTTCATAATATTCTCTTATTATAATTGTTTATATTTCCATGGTGTTGGTTGTGATCTCTCCTCTTTCATCCATGATTTTATCCACTTGGGTCCTCTCTCTTTTCTTTTTGATGAGTCTGCCTAGGGGGTTATCAATTTTGTTTATCCTTTCAAAGAACAAGCTCTTAGTTCCTTTGATCTGGTTTACTGGTGTTTGTTTCTGTGTCATTTATTTCTGCTCTAATCTTTATTATTTCCCTTCTGCTGGCTTTAGGCTTCATTTGCTGTGTATTTTCTGTCTCCTTTAGGTATAAGGTTAGATTGTTTATTTGGGACCTTTCTTGATCTTTGAGATAGGCCTGAATTGCCATATACTTTTCTCTTAGGGCTGCCTTTGCTGCATCCCAAAGGATTTGAACTGTCATGTTTTCATTTTTATTTGCTTCCATGTATTGTTTTATTTCTTCTTTAATTTCCTGGTTAACCCAGTCATTCATTCTTTAGTAGGATCTTCTTTAATCTCCATGTATGTGAAGGCTTTCCAAATTTTTTCTTGTGGTTGATTTCAAGTTTCATAGTATTGTGATCTGAAAATACGCATGGCATGATCTTGATCTTTTGGTAACTGTTGAGAGCTGATTTATGACCCAGTATGTGATCTATTCTGGAAAATGTTCCATGTGTACTCGAGAAGAATGTATATTCTGCTGCTTTTGGATGAAATATTCTGAATGTATATGTTCAGTCCTTCTGGTCCAGTGTGTCATTCAAAGCCATTGATTCCTTGTTGATTTTCTGCTTAGATGATCTGTCTATTGCTGTAAGTGGGGTGTTAAAGTCCCCTACTATTACTGTATTATTATCAATGAGTTTCTTTATGTTTATTATTAATAGATTTATGTAGTTGGGTGTTTTCAAGTTGGGGGCATAAATATTTACAATTGTTAGATGTTCTTGATAGACCCCTTAATTATGATATAATTCCCTTCTTCATCTCTTGTTACAGTCTTTATTTTAAAATCTAGTTTATCTGATATAAGTATAGCTACTCTGACTTTCTTTTGACATCTATTACCATGATAGATGGTTCTCCATCCCCTCGTTTTCAATCTGTAGGTGTCTTTAAGTCTAAAATGAGTCTCCTATAAGCAGCATATAGATGGATCTTGTTTTGTTTTGTTTTTCCATTCTTAATACCCTATGTCTTAGGGCATTTAGTCTATTTACATTCAAAGTGATTATTGACAGATATGAATTTAGTGTCCCTGTGTTGCCTGTAGAGTTGGAGTTTCTGGTGATTTCTCTGGTCCTTTCTAGCCTTTGTTGCTTTGGGTTTTTTTTTTCCCCCTCCACTCTAAGAGTCCTCCTTAATATTTCTTGCAAGGCTGGTTTAGTAGTCACAAACTCCTTTAGTTTTTGTCTGGGAAAGTCTTTATCTCTCCTTCTATTCTAAATGACAGCCTTGCTGGATAAAGGATTCTTGACTGCATATTTTTCCTATTCAGCATATTGAATATTTCCTGCCACCCCCTTCTGACCTGCAGAGTTTCAGTGCACAGGTCTGCTTCTGGCCTTATGTGTCCACCCTCGTGGGTTAAGCACCTTTTGTCCCTAGCTGCTCTCAGAATTCCCTCTCTGTCTTTGTATTTTGCACATCTCACTATGATATGTCATGGTGTTGACCTGTTGTTCTTGTTGTTTTGTTCTTGTTTTTTTATTTTAAGGGGAGTCTTCTGTACCTCTTAGACTTAGATGTCTATTTCCTTCCCCAGATTAAGGAAGTTCTCAGCTAAAATTTGCTCAAATAAACCTTCTGTCCCTTTTTCTCACTCTTCTTCTGGGACTCCTATAATACAAATATTGTTTCACTTTATGGAATAACTAAGTTCCCTAAGCCTCCCACTTGTGATCTAATAGTTTTCTTTCCCTTTTCCTTTCAACATCATTAGTTTCCATAATTTTATCTTATGTATCACCGATTCTCTCCTCTGCTTCTTCAGTCCTCATTGTGACTGTATCAAGTAGGTTTTGCATCTGTTATAGCATTTTTCTTCCAGCCTGACTAGTTTTTAGGTCTTTGATCTCTGCAGCAAGGATTTCTCTTGTGTCTTCTGTGCTTCTTTCAAGCCCAGCTAATAGTGTTCTGACTGTTGTTCTAAATTCTTGTTCAGATATGTTGCTTATCTCTGTTTTGAGCAAGTTCCTGGCTGTTTTTCTTCTCAACATTTCTTTTGGGGAGAATTTCTCCATCTTGTCATTTTGGCTTAGCTTCTGTCTTTTCCATGTTTTGAAAGCGAGTTATGTTTCCTGTACCTGAGAGTAATGCTGTATTATAAAGGGGTGTGTACTGTCCAGGGCCCAGCACTTCAGGAAGTGTTTGTGGTGTATGCTGTGTGCACTCTGCTATTGTGCTTTGGCTGCTCTTTCCTGCTGGTCAGTCCTCCACAAAGCTCCTCCTTACTTGTAGTGGGGAGTACTTGGGCCTTTAACTTGGTGTGCTTTGGTTTGTTTGTTAAAATAAGCCTGAAAAATAAGGGGAAAAAAAATCTTGATCCCAAAAAAAAAAGAAAAGGAAAAAGGAATGAAGAAAAAAAAAACAAACCCAGACCATCAAAAAACTGTAAGCCTGATTCCAAAGGGAAAAAAAAAGAAAAAAGAAGCCTGATCCAATTAAAAAGAGAAAAGGAAGTGAAAAACACAAACTAACAAACAAAAAACTATAAGTCTGATTCCAAAAGAAAAAAAAAAAAAACATAAACAAGCTTGGTCCTATTTCTTTTTTTTTTTATTTTTTATTTTTTTACATTTATTTATTTTTGAGACAGAGCATGAGCTGGGGAGGAGCAGAGAGAGAGAGAGAGGGAGACACAGAATCTGAAATAGGCTCCAGGCTCTGAGCTGTCACCACAGACCTGGATGTGAGGTTCGAATCCATGGACCACAAGATCATGACCTGAGCTGAAGTCGGACGCTTAACTGACTGAGCCACCCAGGCGCCCCAGTTTGGTCCTATTTCTACCAGGTCTGCAGGTGTCATATTGAAGCACTTGATTTTCAGTGCACTTGGTGCATGAAGGGTGCTGTCTGTGCTGGTCTTCTGGAGGAGAGGCCTATTGCATTGGCTCAGAGTCACTGTCCTGCCCCAGTAAATAAGCACTGGTCAGGAACATAGGGGTGGGGTTTAGTGTGAGCTGGTCTCACCTCCACTGGGGGCCACTGTGTTGCTCTCTGAAGTCCCACCATGTTGGTGTTGTGGGGAAGATGGCACCACCCCAGTCTCTTGTCCCTGGATAGGGGTCTCAGGCTGTTCAGCAGCCCTCGCAGAATAGCAAAGGCAGTCTGCTTTCCCTGCACCACAGCCCTCCTGCTCTTTTCTTTGGCGTGCACCTGGGATTCAAAACTCGAAATCTTAAAGGATCTGTTACCAAATGGACCTGCCCCCCTCTCCTCCAGAGTACAGCCTCTACATGCTGTGTCTGATGTCCAATGTCTCAGAAAAACAGTCCCATGCCTGCCCAGTGCACGGAATCTATGGTGTAGCACCACTAAAGGCAGGAACAAGGTTATATGCCCTCTGGGTGGCCAATAAACACATGAAAAGACATACATCATCATTTGTCATTAGGGAAGTGCAAATCAGATAAATGCCACTTCGTAGTAGGATGGCTATCGTTGAAAAGATATTCAATAATAAATGAAGAGGTTTGCAAGAGGTCACGATCTTGAGGTTTAGGTCATAATCTCATGGTTCACGAGTTCCAGCCCCACATCAGGCTCTCTGATGACACCTTGGGGCCTGGAGCCTGCTTCGGGTTCTGTGTCTCCCTCTCTCTGTCCCTTCCCCGCTTGTACTTTCTCTCTCTCTCTCTCTGTCTACCTCTGTCTCTCTCTCTCTCAAAAATAAATAAAACATTTAAAAAAATTTAAATTAAAATAAATAAATGTTTGCAAGAATAAGGAAAAATTGAAAATCTCCTACATTGCTGATAGAAATGTAAAAATGGTGTAACCTCTTTGGAGAGCTGAATGTTCCTCAAAAAGTTAAATATGACTCAACAGCTCCACTCCTCGGTGTTTTTCCAAGAGAATTGAAAATCTCTGTTCACACAAAAACTTGTACAGATGTTCATAGCAGCATTATTCATAATAGCGAAAAAGTAGAAACAACTCAAAGGTCCATCATCTGATGAACTGATGAAGTATCTGATGAACAAAATGTCATCTATCCATTCGATGGAATATTATTCAGTCATTAGGAAGAGTGAAGTACCAATATGTGCTACAACATAGTTGAACCTTGACAACATTATTTTAAGTGAAAGAAGCTGGACACAAAGGCCACATATTATATGAATCCATTTATATTACTGTTCGGAATAGTAAAATTTATAAATACCAAGTAGATTGTTGATTGCCAAGGACTGAGAAGTGGGGGGATAGAAAGTGACTCTTGATAAGCATGGGGTCGTTTTGGTTTTTTTGTTGTTGTTGAAGTGATGAAAATGCTCAGGAATTAGTGATAATGGTTACACAATCTTCTAAATAAATTAAAAGTTACTGAATTGTTCAGGGGCAAATTTTATGGTATGTGAATTACATTTTCAGTGAAAGAAATGTATGCTGAGAGAAGAGGGATAATCTGACCTCAGTCTTTAACAGAATGTAGGACTTTTACAGTAACTTAGATATTAGGGAATCAGTCTGGATTGTGTAGGAAAAGGAAGCTGTGAATTTCTGAGATCTTTTGAAGGAAGAAAATTGGTCTGTTTTTAAGCGAAAAGATAAATGGAGACAAAGAAAGAGATACAGCATATCTACAACTTTTGGAGGCTAACATAGAATAATAAATTCTGCATTTTTCTTTACTTCTAAACCTAAGTACAGTATTTAAAGTATGAGAAAGCATGGAAGGGGCGGGGCCTGGGTGGCCAAGTCCATTAATCATCCTACTCTTGAGATTTCTGTTCAAGTCATGATCTCAGTTTGTGAGTTCAAGGCCTGTATCAGCCTCCATGCTAATGGTGTGGAGCTTGCATAGGATTCTCTATGCCCCTCCCCCATTTGTGTGCGTGCTGTCAAATTAAAATAAATAAGCTTAAAAAAAAACTTTAAAAAGGTATTAAACAACAGAAAAGTTTATAGAGAAAACATGGAAGAAACTAAACCAAATCTGTATGTTTAATTTATCTTTAATTTTTTGCACACCTTAGAGTAATTTTTACTGTTATGTAAACTAGTAACAGTATACCCATTATTCATTACAACAAAGAATTATTGGTCCCTTTTTTTACACAAATTTTTGTGACAAACTAGTATAGAGTAGACTGTTAATGTACGTTCTGTTTTTGCATGTCTAAAAAACTAAAAAAATATTAAAAAATCATTATAATGAGAAACAAAGTGAATATATACATATTTCAATTATATTGTCAATGTCAACCTAAAAATTGTGTTTTAATGTTATCATGTAGTAACATTTTTATATTAATAAAATTTTCATATCTTGAGTTACTCTCTCATTTATCCAATCATTCAGTTGGAGAATCGTCCTCAGGAAAGGCTTCAAGGAGTCTTGCACAGCATATCCCTGGCCCCGGTGGCATCGAAGGTGTGAAAGGAGCGGCATCTGGAGTCGTCGGTGAATTAGCACGAGCCAGGTTGGCCCTAGATGAAAGAGGGCAGAAGCTTGGTGATTTGGAAGAAAGAACCGCAGCTATGTTGTCTAGTGCAGATTCGTTTTCTAAACATGCTCATGAGGTATGTCTATCAAACAGATATTTAAACAAAGTAATGTAGGTAAAGCAAGCATGAAAATTGGGGTTTTTTTCCCCTTTAATAGAGATTATATTTCTACAGGAGAAGTTTCATTCATTCTCTGTACAATAAAGTTCCTGATTCTTGCCACCAGAGGGAACCATGACAAGGATATGTATACCTCAGGAGCCCTTGTTCTCTTACTGAAGTTTATAAATTTTGAAGGAAAGTGCTCTACTTCACACTTTTTGTAAACAAAATCAACGGATTTGCAACTGTTTATAGGGAACACAGAAACCTCAAATGTTAGAAAAGGGAATAATTTGCCTCTCTTGATTCTTTAGATTGATCTAAATAACTAAATTTGGCAAATATTTTTATTCAAGTAGACAGTACTAAATCTATCTATAGACCAATCCATACAGAGGACCAATGAGATGCATTTTTATAGTGAATTCATCTTGCTAAATTCAGAAGTCATCGTGGACCTTAGAAACAGATACTGTAAAGAAGGGACCCCTAGCTGGCCTTCTTATAAATATGCTTTATTGGCCAGCATTATAACACTTAAAAAACTGGACTTAAAGGCCCCTAAGGTAGAATATCATCTTCATTTTGACACATAGGTCTACCAATCCTTGATT
>NW_027532015.1:5214873-5245341 GCF_008692635.1 Crocuta crocuta | reverse complement strand
GACGCTTAACTGACTAAGCCACCCAGGCGCCCCATACCACTCCTTGATTCTTTACACAGGGCTACTTTATACATTTAGTCCCTAGCCTTGTCCTTGAGGACATTTTTAGTTTGTTATCTGAAGAAACCATATTAAAATTATTTTTATATTTAAGTACCCAATCTATCAGCAATAGCTCTTTAAATTTTTCATTCAAAAGTCATCTTTTCCTTGCTCAAGAATGGTGACATCTGGAACGCATGAAAGAAGTAACTTGACCTGGGAGAGATTTGCCCAGGGCTTCAAAGAGATCTGGAGATGCTTTCTGAGTCCTTGTACTAAGCTGACACACACCTCATATATAGGTTAGTGGCCTTCAATAAGGTCAAGAATTTTGTTGGCATAACCCTGCAACTGACTGTGATCTCTAGTGCATATAGCACTTCAGCTGATTTCAGAATATTCACACTCCAAATATTTAGCCAAGAGCTTAGTCTCAAACTGATAGCTTTTCCCTTCTACCAAATGCTGTTTGTGAGTCTTTGAAGACAGTACATTGGGTGATTTAAGCTCATGGGTTCTTGAATCAGACTATGTGCGCTGAGATACCAGTTTCACCATTGTATTACCTTGGGTAACCCATAAGACCCTCACTTTCTTCATTTATAAGATGAGGAACGTAATAATCTCTAACCCATGATGTTGTGAGAACTTGATGAATTCATGTCAGGAAGGAGTGTTGTACAGTGCCTCACTCATGACTATGGGCTCAGGAAATTTTGAGTGGCAGCAGGAGTAGTGTTTCCAACCTCTCACCCCCCAGGTTCTTTAACCGTTATTTTTAGTTCAAACCAGAGAACTGAAAATTACCTTATTTGTAAGGTATTAGCTTAGGTCACCAAAGAATCTTCTGAGCCAAACTATAATTATGTTACATCTCTAAGAAATAAAGAGGACCTTCTAGGCTATACTCTAAATGGAGAAGCACTTATTGCTTTCTATGTAAAATTATTTGAAGAAAGCAATATAGTAACACTGGTAGAATGTTTCAGAATGATAAAAACATAGAAATCAATTATAAATATTGTCATTCTGGCATTTTAAAAAAATGTTTTTCATGTTTTCTCCCCTTTAGATGATGTTGAAATACAAAGATAAGAAGTGGTACCAGTTCTGACGACCAGAAATCCAACTAAGTACAACTTCAGCCAGAAGGAAAATAAAGTTTTCCTTTTCTATTTTATTGGTTTCACTTTAGGAAAGTTAACATTAAAGGGATGTTTGTTGCTGGATACTGTTCTTTCCTAGCACAATCATGCACTGTTTTACCTCAGTCATGTGGCTTTAACTGAGGAACGTCCACACCGCTCAAAGTGGAGTGTGTGGTGTGTGCCGGCTGTGAGATGACGGTTTGGGAACCAAGCAGGTCACATGTTACAGATGAAGAAACAAAGGGGGATGCTGAGAAGACCTGGCAGGACTATTCCCGGATCATTCCTGTATTAAACTTCCATATGCCAAAAGATTTTGTGCTGTTGTATCTGCCATCAGTGTTTGACCTCTTTGAGGGAGAGGCAATAAGTCAGAAGTTCTGAAGCTGAAATAGTTCTGTTTGTGTCATTGACTGAATTATAAACCGCTGTCTTGGACTTTCCCTCCCTTAAACAGACTGGTCATCAGTATCATTAGTGAAAAAGAAACAAACTGTTTGTTATCATATCTTTAGACAGATAAGCTGAATGGTGGGCTTTAAATAATAAAAACATACACATAGTTGACTTGTGTATGGGCTACTCTTGGATTCTTGTTATTGTATACTTGTGTTTAGTCCATATTTTGTCAAAAGCAAAACAAGGTGATACATCACTTTTCATTGAAAAGAAAAGTGTAGAGCATGACTGAACTGCTCATCATTCTGGGAGTTTCCATGTAGTGGCTATACAGTGTGGAAAGTGAGAAAAACCTCCATTGTGGTGAGGAGAATATTTCAATGTCCCTTGTCCTTGTTCTCATTAATTCAGCTAAAGGTGGATTTGACCAAAATAGTTACTGGTTAAATTTGTAGAAATGTTGAAATTGGCTAAGTTTTTAATTTTGCTTGAATTTTTATAAAATGTTTAACCAAATGTACCTTTGCATTATTTAATTAAAATTGCTTAAAAAAAATGTTTCATTATTTCACTAAAATGCTCAGCTCCCTTTTTAAAATGCCCTTTATTTGCTAACAGTTCCAGTACACTCAGGTGATGAGCCAATTAAATCTTAGTGCACATGCTGTCGCATGGAAAATTACAAGCATCTGTTGTCAATAATTATCTATATAAGAGTCTAGTCTGATGACCTACAAAATATTTTCTGTAGAAATATACTATAAATCTGTACATGTCCTTTCAAGGTTTTAAAAAGCAAAAGGAAAGGAAAATATGTGCATTTTGGTAACTAAATTATTTCTGTATTGGAGTATAATACAAATGAGACCATCAGTGGACAATAAATGATTGGTTCCTAGAAGAGCATTGCCAACAGAAACGAGATGACTTGGAAGGAAGTAATCTCATAATGCAGGCTCATCTGAGATTATTACTGATTGTCCTTAAAGCAACAAAGGAGGAGCAAAATAGAAGCATTATACTTACTGTCAATGAAATTTAAATACTTCTATAAAAATTGTTTAAAACAGTTTTCTTTTTTCATTAAGAGATAATCAGAGCACAAATTGATAGCAAAATTGATGGTGGTTTTTTCTATTCCATAGGATCATAAAGGTATATATAGAACACCTTAATTTCACACAGTCTGTTAGGCATCTTTTCCTCTTCATTATTTTCATTAATAAAGCTTTTATGTTTACATTTTTATAATGTGCACTATGGGATACAAAAGTTTACATTAAACTTTACTTTAAGTATCATTATGGAGGGACTAAATATATGTGATAGAGATAATTAATCAAGCCAAAACATTTTAAAAGTTATTTTCAGAAGTTTTTGAATTTGTAGAAAATACCTACAGATCACATGTTAAGATCAGCAATATGATGAACATTCAGGAGCTTACAGATGGCTAATTTGTATCCTATATTCTCTAAAAAAAAAAACACCATTGTTCCATGATCCATCACAGGAAGTATTAGGCCCTTTTTTAAAGGTACAGTTTTAAGAATGTCCTCAATGATATCAACAGTTAACCGATTTGAAGTTGAGAAGCATTAAGTAAAGTAATAAACTGATGATTCCCCATTTTGTGGAAGGGCATATTAGCTCCAATTATTTAATTTGCTGTGTTGTTTTGTGTTAATTGTATATCCACTTTATTTTTACTGTCATTTTTCCTGTTGTATATAAAATGAGCTAATCCTGTAATTATTTTCAAATAGAGAAGTAGATACATTTATCTGAGATGGATTTTCTAAGAAAATGTTAAATCAATATTTTGAGTTATTTTATTTCATGTTTAAATTAATCTACAGATTATGCACAGCAAACTAGAAACTCACTTAGGATTAGAAAGCTTGAAGTGTTTTTAAGAATAGGAAATAGCTTCTCTGAGTTATACTTGATTCAGTCTGTAGATAAGAGACAGTCTGCAGTAATAACTAACCCAGGGAATTTATTGTAATTTGATAGAGAACATCTCTATTTTTTTTTCCTTTTTAAGTGCAAAAAGTAACAGTCACCAGCAAGCCAGGATTTCAGGAAAATAAACCAAAAAAAAAGTCAAAAATATTAGAAAATGAAAGATATGTGTGTGCTTCCTCCATATCCTCATTTGAGGACATTATTCTTTGTTGAAGGTGTCGTTGGCCCTAAAGTCATTGAAGTATCCATTGATTAGCAGTTTGTCAATAGGAAGTTGTTTGCCTATATATACCACATATCCAGTTCACTCCTCAAACTAAAATTCATATGTATTTGCTTAGAAAGTTATTTGAAATCTTACATTCTGACAAATTCTGTATATTACCTCCATTTGAAGTTTTGCATCATCTTAATCCCTGGGTTTACATTTCATTTGTACAGAGCGTTTTCCAAAAATGGTTACTGATCTAACTGAGCTGTTACTAACTTCTTAATTTGATTTTCTTTATGGATGTGAAAAAATGCTGCTACCTATCTATGTTATGTGTAGTATATCCCAGTTTAAGTACAGTACTTTCTAGTAAAGGAAGAAGCTTTTCTTTTGCTTAGAACTTCTTAATTGTAGGTTTCTCTGAAGTTATTTCCTGTAGATTTGTGAGTGTTTTAAACAAGTCTGAAAGTGTTACACATTTTTAGGTTACAGGGGGTGGTGGGGAGACAGCTGAGGGAATGGAAAACACGTGGAAGACCCACGGAGTTCAAAGTTTTACCCTGAGTTCCATATTCCATATATGTTTTGCTTAAACCATTTTCTCATATGACATTAGAAGAGCTATATCCAAAGGTAAATTTTTTGTGGCAAAGATTTATTTTACGTTTTAACTTTGGGGATTTTGTTTATTTGTTTTTGCAAAATAAAGAGCACTGAACTTTAAACTTGAATTTTTTCTGCACTTTTTTAGGTAATGAAAACTTTTTATTATCAGTTAATCCACATTTCTCAGTTAAAATCAAGTGATATATATGTAAAAAAACATACCAAAATCATGAATATGCTGCTAGCTGCACCTTAAATAATTAAACTGATCATAGTCTTAAAACCTTTAATAGGGCTTTATATAGTTTTCAAGTATAAAAAATAGATCATTTGCTGTATGTTTCAGTGTTCTAAGTCTTAAATTATTGCAACACTTTCAGATTTGTTTTAAGATCATACAGTAACATGTTATATTTATACATATGGCTATAGAATATATTTTTAATTTTAAAATAAAATTTTTATAAATGTACTCTTTAATTTTAAAAATGGTGAACTTGTTAAGTTTAAGTCAAAGTACTTAAAAAGTATGTATATTATCCATACAAAAAGTTATGTTTTACGCTTATAATAAGAAATATTGGTATCTCATATCGAGATACAATTAATTTTAAAGAATCATACATTCTTCAAACGTCTTCACACATTGGCAGGAAAGAAAATCATTACTATGGTTTAAAAAAACCCTCTATTGAGCATTTTCAAATATTAATTTTATTTTGGGGAAAATGCCCACAACAATAATTGCAAGATCTTTCNCTTAATTATTGTTTTAAAATATATATATTTAAAATAGTTTTCCAGGTATTTTCTTCTACCTTTTTTAAAAATAAATTTCCAAAAATGAAAACAGAGTTTATGTATTTTTGTCAATGAAGGTTTTTATTTTGTAGTTTATAGAATTTGTTCCTTATCAGTTTGATACTTGATCAATATTCCTAGACTTTTTAATCTGTATTTACTTTGAAAAAGAGCACTTCTCTATCTTAAGTGTCCTCCTTTTTTTCTTTTCCCTTTTAGAGTGTTTGTTCTCTTGGATTGAAATTTATGCCCATAAGTGATTTTTTTTTTTCATTTAAAAATGAATGTGAAGATACTGTTTACAGCTTTTGTTAATTACATTTTTCATCATGGATCAATTTCTTGTAAAGTGCTATGGGGATTATTTTTCCTGTGAATATTAGTGATCCTACTACTGCCACAGGAGTTTAAAAGGTTCTGTGGACAGAAAATGGTTGTAACAACAAAAATTAAAGGGTAAACTTTAGTTTACCTTTCTTGGCTGAATTAAATGGTTTTAATAACTTCCTAATTATCAGGGTTATAACATGGCTTTCTTCAGTTACTCATTCAGTCTTAAATTGCTAGGCACAATTCATTTACAAATTGAGTACCGTAGTCCAGAACCACATGTAATTGCTCTTTTTATTGCACTCTTTACATCAGAAAAATTATGAATGTCAGTTTTGCCAGTATTTTGCAATGAGGATCATAGTTTAAATTAAAATGTTATAGTGTATGAGGTGTAAATAAGTCAGTATTAAATTATTGTAGGTTGTTTGGTTCAGGCATTTAAAATGGATATAGGCTAATGGCAATGGTATCTGATTTGTTTGGAAATTTCATTTTTTTAAATATACTTTTGCCAAGTATTTCATGTTGTTTGAACTTTGCTTCAACTGAAGACAATGTGAGGAGTTAAACACATACTCAACATGTCAGTTGAAAGCAATGCAAAGAGAGTAAATCATGTTTTAAATTTTTTTATTTATTACTTTTTTTTGTAAATAAACGGTACTGTGATACTTTAGGTGTGACCACTGCTTCATATGATAGTTCGAACCAGAAAAATATTTCTTTCTAAGTATACTATTGGTTCATTGTAAATGCATCACCAAACTAGTATTAAAAAGAGCAAGGATAAGTTTCTCTAACATTGTCCAAGCATGCTTGGTATAGAGCTCCAGCTTGTGTACACCTTCAACCGTGCCCGCAGGCAGTTTTCAGTTTGCTGCAATTTTTTTAATTTTGCTCAGTCCAGTAACTATCTCAAAGGTAATTGCTGGAATATGAATTTTAAATACGGTTAAAAAAAAAATCTGTGTACTGTTTCATTTTAAACAAAAACAGAAAAGCACTATTGCAGACACTAAAAAATGTGTTAAACTTTGTAGTTATTTTGCATTCCTGTACTTTACAAAATGTCATCACAGCAAAAGGTTTAAAATTAGGTAATGAAATATTTTTGTAAATAAATACCGTTAAGCTGGTATTTTAAAAAAAATGTATTATAATGTTTCTGGAAAATGTTCATATATATATGTATATGAATGTCTCTTTATGCTGAAGGGCTCTGATTGGGCAAAATAAAATACTCTAATCTCTCCTGAAACTAAACAAGCCCTTTTCTCTGGAAAATCTGTTTTAATTTTTTTCTCTGAATTGTGGAATTAATCCATTTGTTAAACATAAGCAAATAGTAGATAAAATCGTTTTCTACATTTGCAAAGATAAAGTCAAGTTGATCAAGTACTTCAGGTAAGACAAACTATAGTTTTCTTAACTAAGTGATCTTTTTGGCAAAAGTCACCTTCCCTGCGTTGGGTAGGGGTGCAGTAGAGGGTGAGACTTGAGGAGGTAGGCACTTAGCTGTACATGAATGCTTCTTGGCCTGTAGTGTGTATGAAATCCCCAGGGCATCTTGTTAATAACATACAGATTTGGGTTCAGGGCATCTGCGGTGGGGTCGACTGCATCTCTAACAAGCTCCCAGGTAATACAGAGGCTGCTGGTCTGTGGAACATAGTTTGAGCAACAAGGCTATAGATAATATCCGTAACTGGCATTTTGTTAGTTAATAATGGTGTCCAACTATTTGTACCAAGAATGGACATCACATTAATGGATCTAGAATAATATAACTCAAGACCAAACAGGACTTACTTATTTCCATTATATTTCCAAGTAAAGAATATAGTAATTCTCCTATTAAAGGTTTATTTGATTTTGAAATCTATATGATTATACCGCCCACATGGGGGCAGTCATGTCTCACCTTATTGTCTGAGCTTTTAACAAAAGCTTAGTAGCATTTAACAAGGGAAAACCACAGATGTTGCAAAGATTAGTTTTCATTATAATTAATTTTTATCTGGAGAATTATTAAAGTCTTGGATATGGGACAGACAAAATGTCTTCCTAACCTATTTGTTATGAAGGGATGTAGAACATTTGGTAGAACAATCTGGTTTATTATCAAAACTTTTAGTGTTTTCCCAGAAAATCTGGGCATAAAGTGATAAAAAATTTTAGAAACTAAAGACAGATTGTCTTCATATCTCTGTTCATGGTCTTTTAAAGAATGTCAGGGTGTGTCCTGTGTAAATGGTACAGTGCCATCCACTGTTTAGATGGAAATATACTTGTCATTGTAACTCTTCATAGGACTCTATAGGAAGATTCTGATTATTTCCCATTACTTTAAAGTTAATAGGATTGCTACATCATCATACTTTTTTCACTTCTTCTTAAAGAAGAGACTTTGTAAGTCATTTTACTTTTCAAATTTTATCCATTTTAAATCAATACTCTATAAAACTTACATAAATATTCAAACCCTTAGTTTTAGTCGTATTACCTAATTGTATACTATTTTAAGAAACAAGGCACCATAGTCTTTAATTTTTTAACTGACACAATACACACTTTATTAGTAAAAACAAAGTTTCAGATAATACAGAATATGTTGTTACTAGCAAAGGAGACTAGAGAAATCTCAAGTCCTTCATTTTCATGTCTGTTGCAATTTTCTGTCATCCGCGGAAGACCTAAAAGTGGTGCTTAACAGATACTCTGAGGGACAATTAACCAACATCTTTATAATTTCAAAATGAGTGTGTGTCTTCCCAAACAGAAGAGCCTTTTATGCATCTCTCCTTGACGGAGTTTATCTTTGAATTTTCTCTCCTCCTCCCTCCCTCCCTCCCTCCACCAGTTCAAATTCTGTCCCTATCCTTGATGCCTGTCCTTTTACTCTTTAGTGTTTTTTTTTTTTTAATCAAGCACTTTTGCCAATTTAGAGGGGAAGTACTGTAATTCTTTACATTTGTCAGAGGATTCCCCCCCTAAATACTGGGTGGATTTGTAAATGATTTTTATAAACAATAACGCTATCTCTGTTCCTTGCTATAACCTCCAGACACTCAAAATCTCAGCAGATAAAGCAAAATAAAAAAACAAAAAACAAACCAAAAACCAGTGTAGCACACGGAAGACCTGCACTGAAGCAGAGTTTCTGGAAGCTAAGCACTGGAAGAGTGTGAGACAAAAGAGAGCACTGCTGGCAGCCGTCAGGGCCCCTCCCTGCCGCTTCACTAGGATGCTTTAGCCAGGTAATTTCCCTTTCAAGACACAAGTGTCCCAAAATTCATTAGCATTGCATGGGTATAAAAGAAGACCACATTTTAGAAAATGTTACCACAGATACCATTAGTCTAAGCAGCGGTTCTCAAACCTGAGCATCAGGATCTCCTAGCAACCCTGTTAAAACACAGATTGCCAGGGCCACATCCCCAGAGTTTCTTAGTAAGTCTGGAGTAGGACCCAAGAATCTTTATTTTTAACAAGTTCCCAGCTGATACTGATGCTGCTGGTCCACAGACCACACTTTGAAACCTGGTGTAGAGCAATTCTGTAGAACCACTTTTCCCTTTACAGCACAAATATTTTGGATGTTTCCTTTACTATTCTCTAATGAAACACCTAGATAATATAAATTGCCTATTCTTATAATTTTTTTAATTGGTATGTCCTATAATACACCAGGGATGTGAAATGAATGTTTATAGTTTTAAAAATGGATTTCAATATGTAAATCCCAAGGTTACACATTAGAAGAACAACAGTTCCCACAAATTTCCAAAACATTCCCAGTAGGGGTGACCTCTGTCTCGAGGTACTACCTCCCACCCTTTACCCTATGGCTGTTGGCTGCAGAGCAGAAGACAAGCAGTAAGACACATCCTTTCTCATATCTTCACATCGAAAGGGGCTGTCGAAAAAAATGTTCACAAATGCTATGCCACAATGTTTATAAGAAAGTCTAGAAAAGAAGTCTTGACTTAAATGCTAGTTTGAAGTTTTCACATATCTGCATTAATTCTGTTTGTAAATTCATGTTCCCTTTCATTTAATCCATACTTTTAAATTGGTCAGAATGGATGAGAGAACAGGACTTTTCTTTGTACATTTGCACCTGAAACTCACAAATCTTAATATCTGGTGTGGTGTGGTTCTCCTAAAAACTCCTCTTGATAAATAGTGAATCCAAGTATAAGATTCTATTACATACCTTACTAATGGTTAGTCTCTTGGAAACTTTACTCCTTCTGAGAACCAAAGTCAATGAGTGATTACTGGTTAATTGTGAGGCAAGCAGAACTGCCTTGTATTTTATTTCAAGCTCCTTAAAGCTGGACATTATCTACAGCTCCTTTCAAATGCCAAGCACATTGGCCTGAAGGCCAGTATTGCATCCTGGATTTCAGCACTAGCTATGCCAGTGACCTCTTCCAAGTCACTCAGCCTCTGCCTGCCTGTTTCTGTACATGTAAAACTAGAATCTGAGTATTGGTGTTGCGTCCCTCACAGACTTGTAGGGGTATAATAACATATAACTTGTGAAACTCATTAGAAGGGAAAATTAGCCCACAAACACAAGGCTTTATGATCTAAAGAATATTAGTCCCTTAGAAGCTCTGTGAATCAGAAATCTATTTGAGTAGGAAAAACAAGTAGCAAATCTTGTATCAGGATCTGCAAATCAGGGAGTATTAGAAGTGCTAGAATGAAGATGAAAGCCACAGATAATTGTCTTTAATAAAGAAATTAATGGACATCAGTAAATTTAAAATGTGTTTGAATTTCCTAATCTTTAGTTTCAACGGAACTTCATGTTTGCAGTATGTTATTTCAGGATGATTTATGGCCAACAATCATCAAGATATAAGATCTTACTAAAATTAATATGCAGTTGTCTCAAAGTAGAACAACCAGAATGCCAGTGTCTGGCAATTTAAAAAAAAGTAATAATTACATGCAAATTTATAAATGTTAATTTTTTCCCTCTCTGGTATAGAAAGTAAATGCTTTTCGGTGTTTAGTCATAGCATAATTGACATTTTTTCAAAGGTCAGTGATAGACTCTCTCTCTAAATAAATATAAAAGTTGTCTGAATTTAGAATGTTGCTTTCCTGTTCTTTTACAGAGCAGATTACCTTTAAAAGAGTTTGTTTCTACGTAGCCAGGAAAAGACTGGATCAGGCCAAAGTCCAAGCACTTAACTTGGCTGATTACCAGCAGTATGACCCTAACTAAGTTACTTAACCTTTTTTAAACTCTTCCCTCAAATATTAAATAGAAATAAAAGTGGTACCAATTTGATAAGACTGTTTTAAGGATGACAGTCAGCAGAGGGACCTTGCTGTAATAATGGCACCCTCTGCTCTCCAGCTTGAGAGACAGCATAGCATCCAGAGAGCAGGAGCTCTGAGGGAAGACTGTTTTAATCCCTGCTCCATGATATTCACATTACTCGACTTCAGCAGGTTATTTATTAACCTTTCTGTGCCTCAGTTTCCTTGTCTGCCAGTTGTTGGTGATTATTAAGTTAGTACATCTAAAATGCTCAGGATAGGATCTGATTCATAAGGCACTTGTTAAGCTAAGCTGTCACCGATAGTAACACACACCATTATTGGTGTCACTAACAAAAATGCTGATAATTATAAAACGCATCCTGATTTTCAAGATGCAAACTACGTGAAAATAGGTCTAAGAATTGATGAAATATGGTAGGAAGCACTCAAAATGTTTACCATTTTTAGGAAAACTAGGAAATGAGAACCCCTCTGTCTACTTGCAATCACATGTAATCCTAGATTAACGACCTTGGAGTGAAGGACAGAGCTTCTAAAAGTTCCTCTCTCCAGTATTTTCCCAGGCACAGGACTTGTCAGTGCAAAGCTACGGAAGCTAGGACTCAACAGCTCCTTCTTAGGTAAGGCAGTGTTTCAGGAAGCATAATACAACATAATACAATACAATATAATACAACAAGATGAAAATTAATTTTAGAAGAACCTCATTCTTTATTCAACTCTTTCAGAAGATGCCAAACGGAACTCAACTCCTAGCCCCAAACACTCTCATCTCCATTCAGTCTTCTGAATTTTTAACTGCCTCATATTCTCTGAAGACTTTCAGATGCCAAAACCATCAGTATGCTCTCTCCCTCTCTTCCCTTAGACTTGGCTCCCAGACATGCATGAAGAATGACTTAAGACCTCTCTACCCATTCTGAGTCTCAGGTAAAATGCTCTCCTGTGTCACTCTGGGCTGCTGGACACTTGGGGAACTCTCTCAGTCCCTCTGCTGAGCTATGCCATCTGGGCATCTCTGCCAGCAAGCCATCATGAGGGGGCAAATTCTTTGAATTCCACAGGGAAATGGAACCTCAGTCTTCTCAACTCTCAGACCCTCACTCAGACTTTGCAGGAAGTTCCATTATTTCTCTATCCTCCTTGGAGCTGATCCCTGATGGGTGACAGGCTCAGAGTCCTGTTGTCTGTCTCCATTCCAGCCTGTAGGATTATTGTCCTGTCTGGACAGACAAGAGAAAGTCATTCTGCATGCTTCCTCTTTAGACCAGTCCTCAGCTCTTATGTTTAAGCTCAAACTGTCATTTACTCAAAACTTTTATTCTTTTTTTTTCTGCCTCAAAGCTATTATCTATATCATAAGCTCAAGAATTCCATTATAGGGTAGCTGGTTGGCTCCATTGATTAAATGTCCCACTCTTGATTTCGGTTCAGGTCATGATCTCATGGTCAGAGGTCAAGCCCTGTGTTGAGCCCTCCACTCAGTGTGGAGCCTCCTTAAGATTCTCTCTCTCTCACTCTCTCTCTCCCCCTTCCTCCCTCCTCTGCTCCTCTTCCAAGCTCATACCTACTCACTCTCTTTTTCTCTCTCTCTCTGTCCCTCCCATTGGTATGAGCATGCTCTCTCTCTCTCTTTCTCTCTCTAAAATAACAAAACAAAACCAAACAACCTTCTTTCTTTTTTTCCCTCAAAGCTATTATCTATACCATGAGCTCAAAAATTCCCTTTTGAAATTCATATACAAACTTAATAAAAGACCTCAACAGATATTTATTTGGCACCAAGATGTGTCAGATTCTGTTTTCAAATATTGGAAATAGAGAAGCAAACAAAACGGAGACCCTGCCCTGGAGTTTACATCCACTGACAGTGACATTTTCTTTCTGTCTGTCTCTTCAGTAATGGTCCCGACTTGAGGACAAGGAAGTTGAAATGCCTTTGCCACCCAAGCAAGCACAAATAGGAATTTTATATGTGGGTGAGGAAATATATCATTTAAAACATTGCAACATTATCCGACCATAAATATTTATTAAGCACCGAATCTTGTCCCTTCCTCCACACCCACATCTAACCTGTTACCCATGTGTCCTTATTACCTCACAAATTGTTCTCCAACATGGCCTCTTTCTTTCCTCCCTGCTCAGTGACAGCCTCTACTTCTGCTTCCTGGTGTTGATTATCCTCCTAACTCTACTCCCTTTTAAGGCTCCTCCCTCTCTCGTATGTATCCCAGCTGCAATTAAGCTAATTTTTTCAAAGGCTCCTCTAATGACCTATAGTGAATTGCAATGTTTTAATGTGGCAATCTTGCTCCTTAACAGTCTCACTCCTCTATGCCGTAATTGTGGTACCATTTACCATTCCAAACCCAGTTCCTGCAATTACCTCCTGTCTTAACACGTGCTGTCAATTCTCTGTACTCTTGTTCATGCTTCCTTTCTTTCTTAGCCTGGAAAAATCCTGCTAATCCTTTACAGCCAGGCTGCAATGTCATTTTTCTCTTGGAAGACTTCCATGCCCCCAGAAATGATTAATTACTCTCTTCTCTCTGCTACAATAACCATTTCCTCATACCACTGGTTGGATCCTTATCACAATGGGGTCCAGTTACTTGTTCGTGCATCCATCTCTTTAGATTACGAGCTCCTTGAGAAAAGAGACTGTCTTATCCATCTTTGTAACTCCAGTATCTGACATACTACATGTTAAGTAGGAGGTGTTAATTAATATCTGTTACTAAATTGACAAAATGCAAGAGCTTATGTATACATACATAGATAAAATATTTATACATATGCATAAGCTTTCATATAAACCCACACGCACATATATTTTTATATATTTCATAATTTATCTAATGTTAATATCTGTATTTCTTCCACAAATGTTTAGTAGCTGCTGCTTTCCTTTTGAAAGTCCCCCACAAGTATAAAATTGCCTTTATTTCAAATGCACTAATATTCTCTTTGAAGGCTTTTATAGTTTTGACAGTTTTGAAAACCTGACTGGTTTCTGAAAGCTTATTATTAATTCTATAATACTTTATGTTCTGTACTGTGTATCTATATTTAATACTCTGTTTAACTTAAATAAGATTTCCTACATGGTTAATAAGACACAAGTCAAATATGTGAGTCAGAGGGAGGAATCTACATGATGTCTAGTCAAGTGATATGACAATTTGAAGTAAGCAATCAGACACTCATTTCGTTTCATGATCACTAATTCTCAGAGAAGAACATTTCAGTTTAGCTTTTTAGATGAAAAATTAGAATAGTATAATCTGCAAGAGAATCATTTTAGTCTTATTTCTCTTATTGTCTTTCTTTTCTCATTAGTCTGTGAAATAGTTTAACATGGAAACACTCGACATCTCATTTAAGACTATAGTCTAAAGAAAGGGAGAAAGTAATAAACTAGTAAGAAGTGGATATCATGTGCTAGGTTAAAGATACCTCGCTTTAACAAATCACAACCTCCCAAGTGACTAAATTCAGCTCTATTTGCTAGGTTGGAAGCGAGGGTCATAATATAAGGTAACTTTGGCAGGAGAAAATTTTTCCATAATCCTGGGTGTCTAAAAATCTGAGCAGTAACACAGTTCCTTAAGAAATGCATGTTTTGGGGCACCTGCCTGGCTCAGCCAGAAGAGCACATGACTCTTGATTTCAGGGTTGTGAGTTCAAGCCCCATGTTGGGTGTAGAGATTATAAAATAAATACATTAATAAACTTAAAAAAAAGAAATTCCTCTCCCTCTCTCTCCACTTCTCCTGCTCATGCTCTTCTTTCTCTCTCTAAAAAATAAATACACATTAAAAAAAATGTTCTTATAAAGGGCAGGGATGTTGCCTGGGTGGCTCAGTCAGTTAACCGTCCAACTTTGGCTCAGGTCATGATCTCACGGTTCGTGAGTTTGAGCTCCGCATCAGACTCTGTGCTGACAGCTCAGAGCCTGGAGCCTGCTTCGGATTCTGTGTCTCCCTCTCTCTCTGCCCCTCTCCTGCTCACACTCTGTCTTTCTCTCTCTAAAAAACAAGTAAACATTAAAAAATTAAAAAAAAAAAGAAATTCATGCTTTGATGCTTTGTCTCCATACATAAGACTGACTTGTTAACCATAACATCTAAGTTATGGTTTCAAAAATTAGCTTAGTATTAATTATAATACAGCTAATGCAAGGAGAAGAGAAATCACTCTGGAAAATCAGTCTGGAAAAATCTGATGTCAAAAGAATTCAGAGTAATATGCCCAGAGCCACAGGGCCAGTGGCGGCAAGGCTAACAGAATTTCTCAGGCTCAAACTCCCCACGGCCTACGGGGCTTTACAGACCAGCCTCTTCGGGTTCCAATACTCCTTGCTCTTCAACCACGCTACACACACTCCACTTCAGTGCTTCTGAACCTGTGGTTCCTTCGCCCAAAACTTTCTTTTCCTGTCTTTTCACAGGGCTGGATCTTTCTCCTCTTTCAGGTCTTGGTTTAAATATCACCTCCTCAAACAGGCCTTCCTTGAATTCTGTGTCTGAACTTGAGATTTTAAAATAACCTCACCATGCACCACCCTCCACCACCTTATCAAGTCACCCTCTATGAGGGAATCTATTCAGTTTCTTCTAACAGGACAGAAGATGGCTGCGGGAGTTTGCACTATATTGTGCTTTATTCCTAAACCCAGAATGGAGCCATGTACACAAGTCAGTCTTACTTACTGATGAACTTAGATCTCTTTGATTCAGTTTAACTGGGAGAGGGAAAGAGCATTAGAATAAGAAGAATTAGAAGAAAGAACTTTGTGTTCTGAGCAAGTCACAAATGGTGACGTTTGGAACGGGGATAACAATGCCTTCTGTTACAGGGCTGCTGAGGAAAAAAAGCAAATAATATATGTAAAATTGCTTTAAATAGAAATATATCCATAAGTGACCATGAACAAACTGGTCTCTATGTCTCAATTTCCCCATCTATAAAATTTAAGATTTGCATTCATATGTAGCTCTAATTGATCTTCTAGTTATACAACTTTTAATTGTTTCATTTATGGAAAATCCTGAAAAACCCTCCCCTTACTTTATGTGTCACTTTAGTGGAACCATGGCTTTGATAAGATGTTAAAGAGTGATGTCTCCTGTTCCTATTTTCTTTTTTTTTTAAATATTTTTATTTATTTCTAGGAGAGAGAGAGAGAGAGAGAGACAGTGTGAGCAGGGGAGGGTCACAGAGAGAGGGAGTCACAGACTCTGAAACAGGCTCCAGGCTCTGAGCTGGCAGTCAGCACAGAGCCCGACGCGGGGCTCGAACCCACGAACCGCGAGATCATGACCTAAGCGAAAGTCGGATGCTTAACCGACTAAGCCACCCAGGTGCCCCTCCTGTTCCTATTTTCTTCGCTAACTGGCATTTCTGCTTAACTCCCTACATTGAATTAGGAGCTACGCAGACATAAAAGAAGTAAGAATGCATTCAGTACGTAGCAAAGAGAGTTGAGTGTGTCTTAAACCATATTCAAAATAAGTACAACTGGTAGGGTATGTCATCATCCTGTTGGGACCACACCAGCCCAATCCAGGTGAGAAGCCAGTCATAAACACCTCAAACAGCTGCACCAAGGTTCATGGTCACACTGCCTTTAATGTTCAAAAGATAGGAATCCTAAATTGTCCATTTGCCCTGATTAGAAGGAATCCAATCTTTTCTAGAGCTTGTCTTGCCAAATATACCCAAGGATCTCCTAAAATTGCTTCTTTGTCCAAAGATCAGCCCTATCTGCCTGCTGCTGTACAAATCACATGTGTCTCAGGAATTGAGGTGTTCAGGTGCGCCCCTACCGGCAGAGCTCGCCCACTACAGCTGCCAGGTGAATTTAATACAGGGAAAATAAAAGCTACTCTGGGATCAATATGAGATTCTAGCCTATTTTATAGGCTGTGTGTAAAATGTGCTGTGTGGCTTTCACTTAGGATGTGGGAAATTGGAAAGAGTATCTCCCACCTTAACAACAAGAAAAGATACATAATCTACAAAATCATAACTTCTCTTGAACCTATCAAAAGCTAAGGTTATTAGGCAACCAACTAGTCTGAAATCTGAGTAAACACAGTTATCTTCAAGGAGAGACAGGAGTCAAACACCAGCTTTCTTGGGGCAGAATGGAAGAAAGAGAGGGCTGAGATGCATGTGGGCAAGAAGACGTTAGCCAAGGAATTGCTAAAGGCCAAGTGTGCCTACCCCAAGAATATAGAAGCCCTAGTAGCACAGAAACAAAGGGAGTTCACACCCATTTACACCCCTTTCTCCGTAGACCCCATCTTCTGCTCACAATGAAGTTGGAGGTAGAGGACAGAGACTTGAAAATGTTTCTTTATAGGACAGATCTGAGGGTGGGTTGGGGAGAAGTCAGCACTATGAGAAATCACAAAGCCTCACCTGGATCCTTATTCTCTATGGTACAAAAGCCTTAAGCAAGTGTGGAAAGGTAATCAAAGCCTGACCAGGGCATAGATGAAAACCCACTGCATCTGGAAGAAGGAAACAGAAAACGCTCCGTCTCTAGGAGAAGGGGCAAGAAATCATTTTGGGTCCCAGCCACTTGGTGTTCTCTAGAGCTGCAGGAGGAGTAGGGCCACTGGAGTCTCTACCCCAGACACTTAGAGACACAAAGTCTACCAAATACTAAGGCTGAACCAGCACAAGAGAGAATAACCACCATTCCCACAACACCACCATCAGGTAAAAGGTAACAGCAGTCTACTACTGGGAGAGAAGCAAGAACATGGAGAGAAAGACTCATCTGATTGAAGACATGGAAGAAATTGTTATACAAATGCTCCAACAAATAATCATGAACACTCTTAAAATTAATAGAAAGTTTAAAAAGTTCAACAAAAATATATAAAGAACAAAAAATGACAGCTAAAGAACTAAAGGATTTAATAGCAGAAAAATGCATTAAATGGGATGGATAGGAGAATTGTAATAATAAAAGAATCAATGAAGCTGGACATAGAGCAATCAGAATAATCCAGGATGGTTGGTCAGTGCATTTGCGATGAACATGGCATAATGCATAAACTTGTGAAATCACTAAGGTGTACACCTGAAACTAATGTAACATCGTGTGTCAACTCTACTCAAATTTTCAAAAGTATTACATTTTTTAAAGTAGAACTAATCCAATTTTCACAATAAAGAATTCAGTCTAGATTTTAATATCTAAGAAAAATATCTTTTAGGACTGAACATGAAATAAAAAAATTTTCAAATGAAGTATAGCTTTTGTCACCAGGAGATGTCCTCTCAACGAACTGCTAAAGATAAAGGGAAATAATACCAGAAGAAAACCTGGAACATTAGAACTTTCTTTTAGAAAGTTAGAAATTTTAGAAAGTTAGAACTTTTAGAAAATTAGAACATTTCTTTTTACAAAAGAAATGTAAATATTTGGGCAAATACAATAGATTATTCTTCTATTATATTCTTTAAAATATGGTTGGTGGTTGAAAATAGAAATTATAACATTTTCTAAGGGTTGTGTCAATGGATGTAGATATAAATATAAGACAGTGATAACATAAATGGAAAGAAAGATCTATAGGTGGTAATATTTCTATATTACATTTGAAATGGTAAAATGTTCATTCTAGTATATTGATAAGTAAGGTATGTACATTGTAATTCCTAGAGCTATGACTGAAATAGCAATACAAAGAAACATAATCAAAGTCACAATACATAAAACAGAATACTAAAGTTTGTTTGAAAACCCCCCAAAAAGGAATGTTCAAGAGAACCACAGGGAAGGAAAAATTTGGTAAACAAATAAAAACAAATAATAAAACAATTGTCCTAAATCCAAACACATCAATAATTAAAATATAAATGGTCTAAAAAATAAAATAAATATATATAGTCTAACCACTATTTACAGAAAAATTAGGGGCGCCTGGGTGGCTTAGTCGGTTGAGCATCTGGCTTTTGCTTAGGTCGTGATCTCGCGGTTCGTGGGTTCGAGCCACGCGTCGGGCTCTGTGCTGACTGCCAGCTCAGAGCCTGGAGCCTGTTTCAGTCTGTGACTCCCTCTCTCTCTGACCCTCCCCTGCTCACACTGTCTCTCTCTCTCTCCTAGAAATAAATAAAACATTAAAAAAAAAATTTAAAAAAAAAAGAAAAATTAGAGAGAAATTGTCAGAATGGATAAAAACATGACTCAACTACATGTTCATAAGTCACTTCAAATTAATGATATAGGTAAGTTTAAAAGTAAAACACGAGTCAAAAAGAAAAACAGAATGGCTGTATTAATATCAGATAAAATAGACTTCAAAGTAGAAAAAAACTACCAAGCGTTAAGAGAGACATTCCATAATCATAAAAGAGTACATTCTCCAATAAGACATCATAATCCTAAATGGACATGCACCTAATAACAGAGCTTCAAAATACATAAAGAAAATTACAAAACTGAAAAGAGAAATAGATAAATCTGCAATGATTACTGGCCATTTCAATACCCTTGTCTCAGTAACAGAGCTAATAAAAAATCAACAACAAAATGGAAGAATGAAAAATACCATTAATCACCTGGATATAACTGACGTTTGTAGAGCACTCTACCCAGTGACAGCAAAATACATATTCTCCTCAAGAGTACATGGAACATTCATTAAGATACACTATATCCTTGATTTTAAAACAAATCCTAATAAATTTAAAAGAACTGAATTAATTCAAAGTGTATTCCTTGACCTTAATATAATTAGGCTAGAAATCACTAATAGCAAGATAGAAGAAAAATCTCCAAACTCCTAGAAATTAAACCACACACGAATTCCAAAACCAAACAATGACATTAAAAGAAAATTATAGACGAATATCTCTCATGAACACAGACACAAAATTTTAAAAGGTATAAAGAACAATCCAGGGTGTTTTCAATGTTCTCTGCAAGACCAGGAACTCATCAAAGGAGAGGTCATCTGGGTGGACAATCCACCGTTTCCACTTACAGAAGAAAGAAAACTGAAGTAGATCCCCATAATTCCATCTACACTATCTCCCTTAACCTCACTTAATCAGGGGAATGTCCGAGAGAACCACAAAAGATTGCCACTTAACTCAAAACCCAGGAAAAATGGACAATGAAGAGACTATTCCTGAGAACTGCAGTCTTATTCAATGTAGATCTTGTTACTTGAGGAAATCACCAGTCTGAAGAGCAGTAAGAGAAACTTCCTGTATCCTTGATCATCCACCCTGTCAGCGCTTTCCACCTCTGGACAGCTTTAAGCAAGGATAGTTGTGAAGGATTTAGAATTGTGCCATAACTGTTAATATTTATTCAGTACTTAGTACATCCCAAGCACTCTGCTAAGCTCTTCAAATACACATTTTTGCTTAATTGTTCACAATAACTCCACAGGGTAGGTAGTGTGAGTATTTGCATCTCAGAGACAAAGAAACTGAGGATTAGAATATTTAAGTCAGAAAGATGTTGGCTTGTAAATTATTTCCTTCCATAGGTTCTAGAATTGAAATTGGTGAGTAAAATGGACAAGTAAAAATTTTTTAAGGTTCAAATATATTTTGCCTTTATTATTCTGAGTGTGTCAATGTAAATTGTATAAACTCCCACCACCAGTGGTGGCAAAATGTGCCTCTCTTTCGCATGATATTCTCACCAAGACTACTTATTAGGGTTAAAAAATTAGTTTCCAGTTTAATGTGCCAGAAATGGCACTTTGCTGTTGCTTTAGTTTGTTTTTCATTAAAATTAGTCAAAATATACATTTAAAAATTTTGGTAAATGGCAACTTACATGTTTTCATTGAAAAAGTGTTTATTTCCTTTGGCCAATTCTCTCTGTTAAGTTTTTCTTCATTTTTTGTTTTTAAATAAAAAAGGTCCATTATAAAAATTAAAAATAGCAAAGAAAGGTGTTGACTCAAGATCCTCCAGTAGCTTAACTCTGAAAGCCATGAATTCTTTTCTTGTCCAACCCCCCAAAACTAAATGGTACCCTTTATAATTTGCTTTAATGTGATGAAATTCTGACTACCCTTACAAATCTTATTTAACAAAAACACAATACTTCTTTCATCCTAAGATTGTCTATAGCTTTTGTCTGAATCAAGAGTGAAATTGAGCTTCTTTTCATGGTTCTTTTTCCAAGGGTGGTCATTTCTGTTCATTGGCAACAAATTACTATGGACTTAGCTTAAGGACCAAAGTTCTTACGAAGAAGTAAAGTTCAATACAAATTTTGAACGGTAAATAAATGTTTCAAGCATTATGATGTCTTGCATGAACCACAAGACCAGGGTATCAAAAGAAAATATAGCTTCAAAGCAGAACAGGACAAGTTTTAAAAATAAATAAACTTCACTGAAACTTGCCTCTGATCATTGTTTTGGAACATTTCTAGGCCCCTGTATAATTGACTGTTTGTCTCCCCAGTTAGCTATTGAACCATCCAGTGGTATCTCAAAAGCAAGTCATGAGACTTCCTTCCAGCACCCGTCATTTTCCTTCCTTCCAACTTGGGTCAATTTGATAACACGTGGAACCGTCCAGAAAACTGCACTGTAGCCCCAAGGTAGAGCCCCCTAGAGTCTGTGCAGGGGCCTGCTTCTCTTGCTGCCTCTTTTGCACTGGAATGAGGCCACATACTGCCGGAGCCGCAAAGTCTTACAGAATTTGTGGTAGCAATGGCTCCTTTCTTTTCTATTCTCAACCCTGGAGCGCAGGGTTCAGACGCAGTCCTGTGGGCTTGGCAAAGGTCCTTCCCTGAATCTGACATCTCATCAGCCCTCCTGCCTTCTTTCAACACACCCTTCCCTTCTTCTTGCCTGTTATCCCCCTGTGCCAAAGTTTCATAATCAACCATTTGACATGAGGCTCGTGCTTTGTTTTGAAGCTACCCTACGTAAGAGCATAAGTCCTGATGCTTTCCTTGGGGTCTGAGACCCAGAATGAAGAGAGAATGTCCCAGTTGCCCCACTGTGCCCACGAGAAGGAAAGCGACAGATTATCTGAGTGGGCCAGTTATCTTTTCCTTCAAGCAGTCTCTCTCTGAAAGACACATGGTTACAGCACATGACTTCCCACCGAGAATCTCCTGGTAGACTGCAACGTGGAGATAGACCCCTGGGTCTCCGCAAGACACTGAAGCCTGGTCGTTCAGTGAGTCGCTTTCCTAGTTTCAGCACATACTCCCCAACAGCCGATAGAAGACTCTCTCCTGGTGGCTCCCGCGCTGCTCATCCTGTGCATCCTCTGGGATGCAGTGTGCAGGTCAGGATGCTGTGTAGACCCTCTCTGCTTCAGGCTTCACGACCCTGGCCTTGGAGTAAACTTCTACCAGGCCTGCACTTGTGTTACGACTCTCCATCTATGACAACAGCTTAACTACCCTACTGCGCTGACTGGGGAAAATCCAAGAGAAATAGTGATCAGCTTTATCTGTCAGCTTTGAAGATAAACAAGAAATAATATTCCAATCCCAATATTCAGATCAGTTACTAATGTGTTTCCCTGGGCTCAGACATCATAAATTCAATGGGTCGTAGCAATCCCCCTGGAAGGGCCCCAAGTCCCTTGCCTTCCCGTGGCCTGGCTATGGGGCCGTGTGTCTTCAAACACAACCGGGAGTCCTGCTGTCCCAATTCTGCCCCCCTTGCAGGGGTCACTCTGACTTTGAACTTGAGCATGCATTCTGATCAGACCTCCCTTTCTCGCTTCGGTCACTCCGGTTTTAATGTCTTGTATGGGCCCCATTTCAATTTCACTTCCCCAAATGAATTGCCACAGTGTAAAATATATGTGTATGTTTAGCTTCCTCTGCACAATTACCTCTTCAGTGCCTCTTCCTTCATGCTTCCCTGGGCCTATTACTCACTCTCCAACCTCTGTCCTGCCAGCAACCGTGATAGCGTCCCTCCCCCCTTCTAAGCTCCTTTCAGAATATTCCAACAGCTTTTTATAAGAAAAGTTACTCCTTCTGTATGACTTGTTCTTTATTTCTTTCTTGTCTTTAAAATCCCTTCGAACTTCCACATTCAGAACAGAAGAAAAGGCAACTTACCTTTATTATGTGCCAGGTATTTTCCAAGGCCCACCAGGGTGGCTCAGTCGGCTCAGGTCATGATCTCACGGTTCGTGGGTTCAAGCCCCACGTCAGGCTCTGTGCTGACAGCTCAGAACCTGGAACCTGCCTCTGATTCTGTGTCTCCCTCTCTCTCTGACCCTCCCCTGCTCATGCTGTGTGCTTCCCTCTCTCAGGAAAAAAAAAAAAAAGATTTAGTAACTTATCCAGGGTTGTAGATATGGGGACAAGATTTAGATTTAAACACAGAATCTATATGATTCCAAAACTCCGTAATATTTCTATTAACAAAATTGAAGTTGACATAAAGGTATCCAAACACATTGATGTGTTCAAATTCTATTGGCTGTCCTCTAGAAGACTGGGTGCAGTATTTCAAACTACACATAGGTGAACAATTTCTGAAAGTCTAGAATTTCGGAAATAAAAAGCACCTGAGAGCATATTCAGTCTCCTGTATGTGAGGAACCCACAGCCCTGGGAGGCTGCTTGTCCTGTCCCTGTGAGCTCCTGCAGGGAATTTCCTTCAGTGGCCCCCACACCTGGAGTGGGTGGAGCCAGTGGTCTGTCTTCCAAGACGCTCTCAGGGTGAATCTATCAGTCCAGGCTTTTACCTCTGTCGCCACATGATAACAGAGCCAGACTACCATCATCACCAGGATTTTTGTCCACACCTCTTCCCCCATTCCTGCCACATGTACCCCCCTCCCCAAGCCACATACCTTCCCAAGCCTTTTCTCATATCCCTTAAAACTCACAGTCCTTAGTAGATGCCCCCACTCTTCAAAGTGTCCAGACCATTCACTTTGTTGCCCTAACTCTGACTGTCCTGATGATACTTCTCACTGCAGATCTCTAAGTAGAAGCTAACATTTTCCCCTCCTATTACAAGCCCCTATGGGTCTAGAAATGGAGCAGCCATCTTGCTTGCTCTCCTTCCTTAACAATAAACAATTAGATGAGAGTTTCCACATTATCCCACCACAAAACTTATCAGCCTATGGGCGTTGTGCTCAGATTCCCTGCCAGCCCGTGTCTCAATAGGAGAATCCAGGCTCCACTAGGGCCACCCTCCCATCTTGTGCCCTGTAGTTCATCACTTCCACATCCTGAAGGACTTGCCTCCAATTTCCCCCTCCTCCTCCTATATCAATCTATCTCTTGCTTCTGGATTATTATCATCAGCACATAAACATACCCTAGTATTTCTCACATTTGAAACAGATACTCCTTGACCCCCATGTCACACCTTTCTGGTTACATCACCAACTAATCAATAAAGTGATCTCCTCACCTCATTTGTCTTTAACTCTCCCTGGACAAGCTGCTCTCACTTCCAGTCTGTTAAGCCTGCCAAGACAACAGTGACTTCCATGTGTCAAATCCAATGGAGTTTTCTCTGCTCTCAGCAACATTCCATGTACTTTCTTCTCTTGGCTTCTGGAAAACTGCTCTCTCCCAACTTTCTTTCTTCTACAGAGTACACTTCCTCAGTGTCCTTTATTAAGTCCTTCTCTCCTATGAGACAGAAGACACCTTCCCTACTCACACTCCCTCCTTAAGTAATCTTGTTTGGTCCCATGGCTTGAAAACCATGACTCCAAAATTTATATCTTCAGTCAAGATCTCTCTGTGAACGACAGATTCACATATGGAGTCATCCATTTGACATGACAAGGTTAACATGCTCAGAAGAGAACTTTCATGTTTTGGAACTAGGTAGAGGCGGTGGCTGTACAACATTGGATGTACTATAAGTCCCCAAATTGTTGACTTTGAAACAGTTAATTTTCTGTGGTGAGAATTTGACCTCAATTAAAAAAAATCAGAAAGCCCACAACTTTTGATTTCCTTCTCCACCAAAACTTAGTCCTCCCCAGAATTCCCCATCTTACCAAATGCACATCTACCTTCTTCACCTTCCCACTCCCCTGAGGCCACCCTCATTGAAGCCTCAACCACCTGTCCCTACAATTATGATTAGTCTCTCTGCCTTTACTCTTGCCTCTCTATATAGTGCTTTCTCCATATAGCCATCAGCTTAATATCCTAAACCTGTACCTCAAAGTATATTACTCTCTGATTACAGCATCTAATAGATTCTTGTAATATGAAGAAGGAGGAGGAGGAGGAGAAGAGGAAGAGGAAGAGGAAGAGGAAGAAGAAGAAGAAGAAGAAGAAGAAGAAGAAGAAGAAGAAGAGGAAGAAGAAGAAGAGGAAGAAGAAGAAGAGGAAGAAGAAGAAAGAAGCCAAACTCCTTTCTAGGCCCTGCAAGTCTCTCCAGGCAAGACCCTGCTCTGGATTGCAGACTGCCTCCTTTTCACCATGTCCTCACATGGCAGATGGGGCTAGGGAGCGATGTGAAGTCTTTTTTATAAGGCACTGATTTCATTCATGAGGTTCCACCCTCATGACTGAAGCACCTCCCAAAGGCGCCACCTCCTAATACCACCGCAATGGCCATTGGGATTTTAACATGAATTTGGGGGGCACACAAACATTCAGACTACAGCAGTAAACTATGGAAGCAGGCACTTTATCCATCTTGTTTAGACCCATATCTCCAGTAACCAAAAGTCCCAGACACACAGTAGATGCTAAATAGTGTTAAATGGTGTTTTCAGCCACTAAGATTGTCAGTGGTTTGTTATGCAGAACAGGATGAATTGCTACTACCACCATGTAAAGTAACCTGGCAACACTACTAAAATTAAAAAAAATGTAACACCCTTCCAACTAGAAATACCACCCCTTGGAATCTCTCCTGGGGAAATAAAAGCACCCATTAAGGATATATGAACAGGAATATTTATTACAGCATTTTTGTTGCAGGATTAAAAACCAAAACAAAACAAAACCCTAGGGAATAGAGGCTCATCGCTAGAGAAATATTGAATGTATTATAATATGTTTAAAAGGAGAAGAGTTTCACCATTTTTCTTAGAGGGATTTCTACAAAGTAAAAAAGAAAAGGGTGTAAAAACATGATCATGTTTTTAATAAAGCAAACGAGAGGAAAGGCTCTCAAATATATAAATGTACATCATATTTGCAAGGCCTGTCACAATTACCAGAGATGTTAAAATGTGGAAAAGCTTTGCCACTCGTACCTGAGGTGATAGTGTGTGCACGTGGTACATAAGCTGAGGGAAAGCGGAAAGAAACACAATGGTTTGTTGATGCAGCTCAGAGACCTTGTGCTTGGCATAAAGGGTGAGGAAAGGGGTAGGTAGACACACACACACCAAAAAAGGGCACATGATAATATTCCATTTATATAAGATATGTATGTTCACAAAGAAACTAACTTTTATGAATGCCCATGAAAAATTGTCAGAGAAAAGGAGCAAACACCAGAGAGTGACGAACGCAGTAGGTCTCTAGTTTGGCCAAAAGAAAGCAGCTTCACGAGCTCATGTGTCTACGGGCATGCGGAAGGGGGTGGATACTTCAGCCAGGACATGATTATTTTTCATATTTTTCCACTTGTGACAAGCATTATTATTTTGTCTCTTAAAACTAAACATTAAAATGGACAAAAATCGAGGGGGAAAGTACATCATGTTGCTGTACGGCTAAAAATAAAGGTGGGGCTTTCACTTACATGTTGAGCATCCTTGTTAATAACCACCATCATCATCTCCAGGTCGTCAGAAGGGAGCCAGTGACCTGCTGATTCCTCCGAGGTGGGTTACAAAATTTAGCCACGCAGTTGCGTGGTTGGGTGGTCTTAGTTTATTCTCAACACTCTTGCCACCATAACTACTTAGTTCAAACATGTAAAAAACATTAAAAAATTGTTTGGTATTGATTATGCAAAAATTGAAGGCTTTATTCCTATCTTAACACTGAAAAGAAATGAATGTTATGTTACCATTAAGCAGAGATAAAGTAAAACTAAATGTGTCCCCAAGTGTAACTTAATTTTTTTCCCACCCTTGAAAGGTAACTAAAGCCTGACCAGGACTAAGGGCTACCTACAGTCGGGAAGATGTGGGTCTGGATCCTAGTTGTAGGTCTTTCTAACTGTGTGTGCCCAGGAACAAATCATTCTCTTTTTTAAAAAAGTTTATTTATTTATTTATTTACTTAGAGAGAGAGCGTGCCTGAAAGCAGAGGAGGGGTGCAGAGGGGAGGGGCAGAAGAATCCCAAGTTGGCTTTTCACTGTCAGTGTACAGCCTGATGCAGGGCTCAAACTCCCAAACTATGAGATCGCGAGGTGAGCGGGATCATGATGTCAGAGGCTCAAGTGATGAGGCACCCAGGTGCCCCAAATCATTCCTCTCTTGGATGCCAGTGTGTTCATTTGTGAAAGGATGAAAACCCGAATTCCACCGATTTCCAGGATTGTTATGAAGACCAAATGAGAAATGTGTGTGAAAACATCTAGTTTGCCTGTCACGTGAGAGTACTTGCTAGACTCCAAGGGAGTTATTAAAGATATAGTAGAAAGAGAAAAGGAGTCAGAATCAGAGATGGAGGTTTTTTTCTGTCACTGTCCAGCTAGCTGGGAGACTTGCCATCTCAGGTCACCACTCAGGGCCCTAATTTTTCTAAATCCATTAATATGTATTCCTTTTTGGGAAAAGAGAATTTCCCAAATTCTTTAACAATCCCCATAAAGCTAAACAGTATTTGAATTCAATGTACTTCATGCACATTAAGTCATGAAAACTGTTTCTTTAGTACCAAATGATAATGGAAAAGTATTGCACTGAAGTCCAGATAACAAAGACAAATGTTTTCTATAATCCTCTTTCCATAAAAATACACAATCTTCATTTATCTTCAGGGATGACATCCATTCCTTTAAGAATATTTCCATTATTAGATGCATGTCAGTGTCTGACCAGGCCCCTGCACAATTCTTACATCTACTGTGAACTGTCGAGCCCTCCAATCTCTCGCTGAGACTCGGTTCTGCTGACTTCCTGCATTCTGCCCACTGATTGATGGGGCTGCTTCGTAATGGAGCTGCCAGAGAGCAAAATGCACAAATGGTACTTTGCCCCTCCGATGACTATAGTCCCACACAATCTTTGTCATATACTATATCTCACTTATGCTCAACATAATGCATGATTTATTTTATTATTAATAGTGTGTTTTTAAGTGAATTGAAAGTATAATTGCATTCAAGCTAACATTTCAGTTTCTTGTTTTTAACTAATTCAATATCTTTCTTGACACAGATATCTTGACACACAATATCTTTCTTGTACGTGATCTCGTACATCACTCAGCTGCCCCAAATATCCCATGGTTTCGATCAGATGTCTCTTTTTTTTAAGTTTATTTATTTTGAGAGAGAGAAAGCACAAGTGAGGGAGATGCAGAGAGAGAGAGAGAGAGAGAGAGAATCCCAAGCAGGCTCTGAGCTGTCAGCACACAGCTGGATGCAGGGCTCGAACCCACGAACCTCAAGATCATGACATGATTGAAAGTCGGACATTTAACCGACTGAGCCACCCCGGTGCCCCATCAGATGCGTCTTTGATAGTTGATATTATGCGTTAACCTCACTGGACCACGGGGTGCCCAGATATTTGGTCAGATAATATTCTGGGTGTGTCTATGGGGGTGTTTCTGGATGAGGTTAACATGTGAGTCGGTAGACAGAGTAAAGCAGATCGCCTTCCCTAGCCTGGATGGGCCAGAGATTATCAATAAAGACCTAAACTGAACGAAGACTGAGAGGGGATTTTCCCTGACTGTCTGAACAGAAAGGTCAGTCTTCTGCCCTCAGATGGGAAGCTAAACCATCAGCTCTCCTGGTTCTCATGCATTTGGACTTGGACTAGAACTTACACCTTCACTTATCCTCTTGGGTTTCAGGTCTTCTCATGTGGACTAGAACCGTACCACCAGCCGTCCGCGGTCTCCAGCTTGCCACCTTCAGATCATAGGCCTTCGCAGCCCCCATAATCACATGAGCCAATTCCTTATAATGAATCCCTTTATATATGTTTATGTGTATTTATACAAAAATATATCCTATCGGTCTGCTTCTCTGGAGAACCCTGACAAATACAACCTCCAGCTAGCTTTCAGAGTCTTTCTGAATTTGACCCCAACCTCATATCCAGCCTCACTTCAAAAGAATAGTATTATATTACTATAACAGTTAACATCATAGCATGTCAGCCACCGGCTAAGAGCTTTATATGCATTACTTCAATTAATCTTCATAACGATGCCTTGAGGTGGGCCTAGTTTTATTTCCATTTTATTAAAAAAAAATGGATGCTTAGACTTAGAGTAACTCTGGGATTTAAAAACTTTTCTTTTTAAATTAAGTAAATCCTGGGGCCACAACTCCAGACCTGAGATCAAGAGTCACACGCTCCACTGACTGAGTGAGCCAGGTGCCCCTGATTCTGGGACTTAAGCCAGAGTCTCTCTGACTCCTAAATCCATATTCTTAGACTCGCTCTATGCTATCTCCACCACTTGCTAAATGAGCCCTTCTATAATGAGGCCAAATCTTTCAATTCATTTTGACCTCAGTGTCTTAGAGAATCATTTCTACACTCTGATGAATAACAGGGCCACTGGGCAAGTTGTTAAAAGCCCGAGTTGTTCAGCTCTAACCTTCAGAGCTGCAGAGTCTCAGTGGAGTGGTTTGGGAATCTGCCTTTCATGGTTTCCAGGTGAGTTGAGTAGGTCAAACCACAGGCCAGTATTTGGGAATGAGGTTAAGCCAGTGGCTCTCCAATGTTAGCCTACCTCACAGTCACCGGAAGGGCATGTTGAAACACAGACTGCTGGGCCCGTCCGCAGTGTTTCTAACTCAGTAGATTTGGGGTACAGTCCAGTGACCTGCATTTCTACCAAGTTCCCAGGTGACACTTCTGCCGCTGGCACAGGGACCACACTTTGAGAACTACGGGGTTCAGTGATTCTTGCTTTGAATAGCCCCCTTTGCACCTTCCTCGAATCCAAATTTCCACCTGTTCTTCAAAGCCGCCTTC
Organism: Crocuta crocuta; assembly: GCF_008692635.1. Classification (NCBI taxonomy): domain Eukaryota; kingdom Metazoa; phylum Chordata; class Mammalia; order Carnivora; family Hyaenidae; genus Crocuta; species Crocuta crocuta. The sequence continues at coordinate 5,215,454 of NW_027532015.1, read as the reverse complement.
TTCACAACACCTGTGTGCTTCAGGGCTTCGCCTCCTCCTTCTGCTTCCTAGGTCAGCTGGCTTCGCAAGTCCTGGCAGCTCCGCTGAACTCTGGGGTAAGAAAAGAAGCATTCTTTGTCTCTGTTCTTTCCTGTAGTTCAGGACTTCCAAGTCCCTTTTTAAAAAGCCCAATAGAGAAATTAAAAAGAAATCAATAAAAAGCCCAATAGATTGTTTAAAGGTTGCCCGGGATATCCCTGTGTGCACCTGCTCCGAGCCCCGGGCCACACCCCTCCCCTCCCCCATGCATCCTCTCCAGTCTGTTTTGAGGACATTTACTGAGGAGACTCCCCCGACCCCCTGCTGGTCACACCTTGCACGCAGCACTTCTCAGAAGTTTGGATAAGACTACCCTCAGCTGTCACCCCATCCTTTCATCCCCTTGCTCTGAACCGGGCCCCTCGCCCCAGGCCCCAGCTATGAATGCTGGTCGCGTCACTTTTGTAACAGAAAGTTGTGTACTTTGACCCCGACCCCCCGAGTTTTTAGGCTGTGACTGATGCTTCTCTCAGGATGAGTTCACTCTTACAAGGCACCTGGCA
>NW_027532015.1:5206678-5214658 GCF_008692635.1 Crocuta crocuta | reverse complement strand
GCAAGTGTGAAGTTCAGGACAGAGCACAGCTGAAGTTCATGGTGGGATTCAAGGCACACGTTTAATATTTAATAGTATTTTATAGGACAGAAAAACTCCTTGAAGCAAGGATTATTCCTTAAAGTGTAAACGTTTTGCTACTTATATTTGGCCCACAATGCTGAGAACAGTGTTAAAATACCCCCGATCACCTCTCAACACGTCGCTAACACATCTGGAGCGACCTCACCCAGCACGTGCCACGCCTGTCCCTCCTCCCCGCCCAAAACACACTGTGTGCGTTTCTACCCCTCACTTCCCAGGCCCGCTCATATGCTGTTCCCTTATGAACTTGTCCCCTTACCCACTCCACTCACTACAGTTTTCCCTTGCTCCTTGGTAGTGAATCTCTCTCTCTCTCTCTCTCTCTCTCTCTCTCTCTCTCTCTCTCCATCATAGCACCCAGTCCCCCATCCCCATTCCCAACCAACTATCTCCCCTGGAGCCCCGGCTGGGAGCAGGCCTCACCTGGGCTGCGGTCTCCCTGTCCCTCCACCTGAGGAAGGCAGCTCAAGGCTGCTCAGCTCAGGGACAGCTCTGCCCACCTCTCCAGCCCTCCTGGACTGACCTGGATCCCAGGGACTCCGGAGCGCGGCGGGAGGATGCAAGACCGGGAAGCCTCTGCTCTCACTTTACTGTTAAATCAGAAAATCTCTCTCCCCCCCATGCCGCTCCCCACCCCCATGGTGGCAGCCCCCAGGGCAGAGCTTTCACTCTGGACCAGAGAGATGTGTTGCCATCCGTCCATTCTTTAGACACTTCTTTGGTCCCATGACTACTGAAACTTTTTTTAAATGTTTTATTTATTTCTGAGAGAGAGAGAGAGACAGCATGAGCAGGGGAGGCTCAGAAAGGGAGGGAGACACAGAATCCGAAACAGGCTCCAGGCTCTAAGCTCCCTGTCAGAACAGAGCCCGATGCGGGGCTCAAACCCACGAATCGTGAGATCATGACCTGAGCCGAAGTCAGACGCTCAACCAACTGAGCCACCCAGGCGCCCCCCCATGACTACTGAGACTTTAATTTCTCTTCCATCAGGACCTGAAAACCTTCAAACCAAGATTCAGCTCTACCAGCTCTGTGTTCCTCACCACTGACTTCAAAAGCACTTTTATAACTTTAATTTTGTCTCATAATCAAAGAAATTTCGAATAGTTTTGCACTAATCTTACCAGATTCTCTGTGTGTATGCATACGATATATACCTAGACATAAATGTCTATGTGTATCCAATAGCCAAGAGTTTAGTGCATTGGTTATTTGTGTTAGCAGGAGACAGAATATGATCATTCTTTTTTCAAATAGAATTGGATTTGCTTTACCTGTGAACATCCTTCGTGTTCATCATCCTTCTTGGCACAACTGTTACCATTTTGTTCCTGGGCTAGTAATTGTATCCAGTCATTAGAATTAAGTTGTACACTTTTCTGTTACCTTTCCTGCTTGATTATCAAGCTTTGGTGTCTCTTCAGTTTTTAGATCTCTGTTTCTTCTGTAATCATCTTTAATTCAGTTTCATTATTTGCACTCATCCTATTCAGGCCTCTGAACTTGTACCCTAAAACTTAGTAAAAGAGATTAAAAAAGACATCCAGGAGTTTCTTTGTTTTTCTTTACCTTCATTCCACTTGTCTATATCAGAGATGGGATGAAGAATGAAAACGGACTAGAAATTCAGAGACTGTGAATTCTGGCTACGGCTCTGCCATTCACATATTTAGAACCCTAGGGAAATTATTTAAGCTTTTTCTCTGGTCCATGACACACTTGTCAAATGATGTAAGATTTATGAGAAATGCCATGTGTGATCTATGATCTATGCGGAAAACGAAGCATGGGCTCTTCTCTTCAGCCGGATCCAATAATTAGTAAATCCATTCATTACAATAGTAATTTCCAAACCCTAAAGATGTGCAGAATCGCCTTTTTGACTTAAAAAAAAAAATACACAGCTCTCTGAGGTCCATCCAATCCTGCGACATCTGATTTTTAACTAATTTTCTGATGTGGAAGCAGGCTGGAATTGCAGGCTAGGCTTCCAAACTGCTTGTGCAGTGGACACTCATCATTTTGGAGAAATTAGTTCAAAAATTTCTCATCCTGCCTAATTTATCAGTAACTAATGAAAAATGACCGTGTTTGAAGAATTGCAGACATGCCAAGTTTGGAACCCATGCTGTTCACAGCAAGATCGAGGCTGTCGGGATTCTCATGCACATTTTCGTGGAACCAGACACGGGGATGCACTTAAATTAAAGATTAGTCTTTATTTCGAATTAAAAAACAAATAAATGGAGAGAGGAGGAGTTAAGTCAGCGTTTCCCACTGCATACGCTTCTGGTGTATATTGCAAGGCTTCAAAACTTTTGGATCAAGTGGCACTGAGCCTCCTCGTTGGTACACCACCCAAAAGGAGAGTCTTTAAAGAGGAACCTCAGATGTGGAAATGTGCCTTTTGGGGATTAGGATAAATGAGGCTCCTCAGCAAATTTGCCATGTCTTGGATGACCTTATGCCAGGAAAAAAAAATCACCCCAAAAGCAAAATCTTTCCCCAAAAACGTGTGTTAAATTTTTAGTCCACAAAGTACGCCGTCTCCCAATCCTACCCTTCTGTATACATTCTTGTTTGCTGCCACTTCAAAATCATACTGTGAGTTAGTGGCTTAAAAGGCATTAGGATTTATAACTCTTCTATTACAGTAGACTCCTGAGTTGTAAAGAATACTTATAACACATAAATCAAGGTGGGTCAAGCCTCTTAATTTGCCTAAACCACTCCCCTCCCCCCACCCAATTCCAAATCAAGGACTTCTCTTGCAGAAACTGTGTTCCTCTTTTAACTTTATCAGTTAAAGCTGGGACTTCTTCAGTCTCTTGACTCATGGGCAGAACGGTTTCTTAGAGTCACAAGAATCTTAATTGCAGTGTTTCTTTGGGCTCTGCTTTAAGGGTTACTTCCCAAACCCCTTCATCTCTTCTCCCAAAGTACCTCCTTTGCCTCAGATACTCCACCTGGCTTATGACAACAGCTCTCTATTATATCACTGTTATCTTTAGGCCATTCTGTTTGTCACAGCTGAAGTGTTCTACTGTGTGCATATCTAGCTGGGTAGTCCCCGTTTAACATATCTTAAAAATGCTTAAAAATAACAACTATACCAAGACTTTGATGAAAAAAGGGTAAAAGTACTGAAAAGTATATCAGAAACAAGATTTATGTTTTAATTTTTTTGCTGATTTATTTTTTTCTAACTATCAAAATAATTCACACAGTAAAGGACTGCAGGAGTGTTAGCCTGTTAACCAGGATTATTTTAGGATGATGAGGTTATGAGTGAACTTGCACTTTTCTGTATTTTTTCAATTTTTTGCAATTACAATATATTTATGAGCAGATAAAAATAAATAATAAATGAATAAAGAAAACCTTTTCTTTTTAATGTTTATTTATTTATTTTGAGAGAGAGAGAGTGAGAGTGAGCAGGGGAGGGGCAGAGAGAGAGAGGAAGAGAGAATCCCAAGCAGGCTCCACACTATCAGTGCAAAGCCTGATGCGGGACTCAGTCTCACAAACCACAAAATCATGACCTGAGCTGAAACCAAGAGTTGGATGCTTAACTGACTGAGCCATCCAGGCACCCTGAAATATTCCTTCCTAAATAATCATGTTATCTCTGACATTACCTTCTCCAGGAAAGCTTCCAAACCTTTAGAAGGCCCTACTCCTCTAAAACTGAATTTGTGACTATAATAAAGAATCAGGTTTCAGTTTTGATGTCTGCACACAGCTTTTAAGTGTCACCTCTCCTTCCTTTGTGTACTGCATCCTGGTAAGCTTATCAGAAGGAGGAAGCACTCCCTCCTTTGGATCTAGCACAAAATATAGAGCACACAAATCCCTGACCATATACAAGAATTCTCACAGCAACCTCACCCAGCAGCCACAATAAAAACGCAGAACCAGCATTCTTCCTTTGCTCTCTCAAACCATTTATATGGAATTCTAAAAAAGGCAGAATCATGATATAAAGCACTTCAGTGGTGGGCTGAGACAGGGCCAGGGCTCAATGGCAAAGTAAGAAGGAGGAAAATTTGGGGGCGAGAAAAATGTTCTATCTCTTAGTTGTCATGCAGGTTTCAAGATGGTACATGTATAATGAAATTCATAGAATTGTACAATTCTGATGAATGAATGTGATGATATAAATTACACCGGAAAAAAACTAACTTTAAAAAATTAAACAGATACCCAATCAATGACAGAGCCTTGTGAGGACAATCCAAGATATTACACAGTCCTGTGGTGTTCTTGGAAGTTCGTATAGATAACATTTCAAGGGAGAGACCTTGTTGATGTTGACTGGATATTCATATAAACCTTTTAAAGAAATGAGTGATAAAGCTAATCCTCATCTGTAAGTTTTGAATTTATATTGTTTCTTTCCCAGTTCAAAACCAGTATTTTCCTACAAAAAAAATAATTTAAACAGAAGGAAAACACAACCAATTTATAAAACAAAATGGCAAACATTGGACTAAAAGATACTACTAATCACAATAAATTATCCTACCTTTTCTCTCTACAGCACTAAAAGCAGACACTTAGATTAGGTTAAGGAATTTAAGTAATTAACAAGATACATAGAACAGTGAATTATAAAGGAACTAATTGATAATAATACAACAATAGTAGGGGACTTTAACACCCACTTACATTGATGGACAGATCATATAAACAGAAAGCCAACAAGGAAACAATGGTATTGAATGGCACACTGGACCAGATGGATTTAACAGACATACTCAGAACACTGCATCCTAAACTAGCAGAATACATATTCTTTTCAAGTACACATGGAACATTTTCCACAATAGATCACATTTTAGGTCACAAAGCAAGCATCAACAGTTCAAAAAAGATCAAAGTCATATCATGCATCTTTTCAAACCACACTACTATGAAACTAGAAGTCAACCACAAGTAAAAATCTGGAAAGAACACAGATACCTGGAGGTTAAATAACATGCTACTAAACAATGAATGGGTCAACCAGGAGTAAAAAGAAATTAAAAGTACATGGAAATGAATGAAAACACAACAGTCCAAAACCTTTGGGATGCAGCAAATGTAGTTCTAAGAGGAAAGTTTAATAGCAGTATAGGCCTACCTCAAAAAGCTAGGAAAAAAACCCTCAAATAAATAACCTAACTTTATACCTAAAGGAGTTCGAAAAAGAACAACAAACAAAACTTAAAACTATCAGACGGAAGGAAATAATAAAGATTAGAGTAGAAATAAATTATATGGAAACAAACAAACAAAAAAAACCCCCAATAGAACAGATTAATGAAACCAGGAGCTGGTTCTTAAAAAAATCAATAAAATTGATCAACTTCTATCAATTTATCAAGAAAAAAAGAAAGACTCAAAGAAATAAAACCACAAATGAGAGAAGGAATAACAACCAATACCACAGAAACATAAACAATTATACAAGAATATTATGAAAAACTATAGGCCAACAAATTGGACAACCTAGAAGAAATGAATAAATTTCTAGAAACATAACTACCAAAAGTGAAACAGGAAGAAATAGAGCATTTGAGCAGATCAATAACCAATAAAGGAATTGAATCAGTAATCAAGAAACTCTCAACAAACAAAATTCCAGGACTAGATGTCCTGTGAATTCTACCAAATATTTAAAGAAGAGTTAATACCTATTCTCAAACTATTCCAAAAAATAGAAAAGGAAAGAAAACTTACAAATTCATTCTATGAGTCCAGCATTACCCTGATACCAAAATTGATAAAGATACCACAAGAAGAGAAAACTATAGGCCAATATTTCTGGTGAATATAGATGCAAAAATCCTTAACAAAGTACTAGCAAATCAAATCTAATATTCCGCACAACCAAGTGGGATTTATCCCTGTGTTTCAAAGGTGGTTCAATGTCACAAATTAATCAACATAATATATCACATCAATAAGAGAAAGGATAAGAAGCATATGGTCATTTCAATAGAATCAGAGAAAGCATTTGACAATTGCACCAAAATAAATAAGATACCTAGGAATAAATCTAACCGAAGAAGTGAAAGACCTCTACTCTGAAAACTATAAAATACTGATGAAAGAAATTGAAGACAACACAAAGAAATGGAAAGATATTCCATGCTCATGGATTGGAAGAGCAATTGTTAAAATATCTGTACAACTGGGAGCAGCTGGGTGGCTCATTTCGCTAAACGTCCAATGCTTGCTTTTGGCTCAGATTATCATCTCATGGTTCATGAGATCAAGCCCTGCATGCTGTCAGCACAGAGTTTGGGTTTCTTGGGATGTTCTTTAAAAGATCAGTTAAGGGATGCCTGGGTGGCTTACTCAGTGTCTGGCTCTTGATCTCAGCTCAGGTCATGATCTCATGGTTTGTGAGTTCAAGCCCCAGGTAAGCTCTGCACTGACATCATGGACTCTGCTGAGAGTCTCTCTCTCCCCCTCTCTCTTGCCTTTCCCCACTTGCTCCCACGTGCTCTCTACCTCTCTCAAAATAAATAAATAAACATTTAAAAAAAAGATTCGTAAAGACATGCCTGGTAGAATAATCCACAAGGCCCTTCTAGACCTAGCAAGTTTTCTTAAAGAGTTGGCCTCATTTATGGCACTTCTTTGGTAAAGAAAATCCTTTCATCGTGTGCCTAATTAGAATAATATACATTACTCCAATAATTTGGAAACACATACGTAGTGGAATGCAAAGACACTTACTAGGATTTCTAAAGGCCTCTAAATTCTCTGGTTCTCTTGGGCTGTTCCTCTGGATTGTTTTATTTTAAAACATTCAGTGTCTATCGTGTTTACAGATTCATAGCAGAATGATTACAGCAGCCACAATTCACAGTAAAATGAAAATTGGAAAATTGGTCTTATCCTTACAAGCTCTTCCTAACACTTCTCTAATTTATCTCTGTCCTACCATTGTTTAAAGTTTACTGTGCTGCATGGCACGCTCCTCTGCCTACAACAGTGCCTGTCCCCTCCAGATAAACGGGGAAAGAATGAGCTACTAATGTGTGGGCTTCAGAGCATGGTTGCATTTAGGTTTTTGCATAAACTTAGAATATTAACAAAGAGAAAATAGCAGATTCAATTATAGATGAGGAAAGCCTCAGAGACCCTGGGAGAAAAAGGAAGACAAAGTCAGAAACATTTGAGTCTTAAAATAGTAATAATGTTAGTATTTCACTGAACAAAGCACTTTGAGAACTTTATCTTTTGTGTGCCTCATTCACTATAAGCCTTGAAATGAGTATTTTTATCGCTTTAAGGACGTAGAAACTGGGGCTCGGAGAGGTGGTGGGTCATTTATAGTCACATAACTATTAAGCGACAAAGGATTATCAACTCCACGTCTCACAGCTCTAAATTATGTTCTTTTCACTGAATCAGGTGAACATACTAATTGGTCCTTGATCAAAAATGATCAAAGCACCTGAAATAAACGGATATTTAAAAACATCCCTGAGGCACCCGTGTCAAAGAAATGGCATAAAACTGCCCAGATTTGGTCTTCCATAACTGTTTTAATTAAAAAAGAGGTTCAGATGCAGAAAGGAAACTAGTGGTCAGTGTCCATCAAAAGAAATGTCAAAATAAAGTAAAAACGAGATACCACAGACAAAGATGTTGATAGTGCGATAAATGGCCTCCCTGTGTGCTGTGACCATTTCGGCACAGAGAGGTGCTGGGGAGCAGCTGTGAACAGGGAGGGCGGCAGGACCCTCACACTCAAAAACTGATGGTGGTTACTACTAGGGGCCTAAGAAAGAGCTTATACTTCAGGGGCTCCTGGGTGGCTCAGTCGTTAAGGTGGCTCAGTCGGTTAAATGGCCAACTTCCACTCAGGTCATGATCTCAAAGTTCATGAGTTCGAGC
>NW_027532015.1:5201187-5206497 GCF_008692635.1 Crocuta crocuta | reverse complement strand
GTTGTGGTCTATGCTGACAGCCCAGAGCCCAGCTGACAGCACAGATGCTTCGGATCTGTGTCTCCCTTTCTCTCTGTTCTTCCCTCACTCGTGCTCTGTCTCTGTCTCTATCTCTCTCAAAAATAAATAAACATTCGGGCACCTGAGTGGCTCAGTCGGTTAAACACCCAACTTAGGCTCAGGTCATGATCTCACGGTTCATAGGTTCAAGTCCCACGTCGGGCTCTGTGCTGACAGCTAGCTCAGAGCCTGGAGGCTGTTTCAGATTCTGTGTCTCCCTCTCTCTCTGCCCCTCCTCTGCTCATGCTCTCTCTCTCTCGCTCTCTCTCTCTTTCCCTCAGAAATAAATAAAAATATTTTAGAAATGTAAAAAAATAAATGAACATTAAAAAGAGAAAGAAAGAAAGAAAGAAAGAAAGAAAGAAAGAAAGAAAGAAAGAAAGAAAGAAAGAAAGAAAGAAAGAAAAGAGCTTACAGTTCAATGGGACCCTCTCAGGGCTGGGTGGTAAGCAGTCTTACTAATGTCACAATCTATGGTGCTATTTCTTTATTGCAGTCTTATAAAATATTTCAGATACTTTTTAACATTACAAAGATTTTTGCCTGGTTTTTGCCTACTGTACTTGAAATCAATGCTCAGAAAAATAATGGACACATTATAAATTGGGACCTAATCAGATTTGAAAAAACAAAGCCAGGACTTTGAAGATGGGAAAATATTTCATTCATAAATTGATGTCTTGTGAATTTTTAAAAATACAAGACAATAAATACCTTATGAAAAAATAAAGTAGTAGATCCTGCTGTTGTAGTAAATTATAGGCCCAATATACCATCTTTCTTCTTTAATATTTCAGGGAAAAAACAGTGGTTCTAGGCGAGAATAATGAAAATTAAATTAAATATAAAATCATTGTGTTGTTGGTGAAAGCGTTTATGATAGAAATAAGCTTTTGAGATATATAGGCTTATTTCAAAATTTTCAAAACAGGAATCGTAAATTAATTATGTACAAGGATAAATTGCATATTTGTATTCTAGGCATTTATTTTGTCACCTGCTTAACTAGATTCTAATTATGAGGCTTAAGCTGGACAGCCTGCATCCAGCAGAACTATTACACTTAATGAATTAAAAGAGGTATTCTTAAACATTTGGCTTGCACACTTAACTTACCACGAGCCATCTTTCTTGATCATTATTCACACGGTAATGCAAATTTTTTGTTAATGTCCATAAATCCATTTGATTGAATTGTGTGTTCATAGGCAATGCTTGTAGATCTAGTAGAAACATATTAGTTCCTTTTTAAAAACCAATACACACGGTCTGTAAATTTTATTTAAAATTTTTTGGGATTATACATACTAGGTTCAAGAACAAATATTCTTGTCTTAAAATGCTGAATCGAAAAAATAGAAAATCTTATAGACATATGTGTTTTGTGGCTATAGTGTGCTTTTGACCACAAATAAGAATATCATTTTCCTTAATCAAACTGTATTTGGGAGATGGTTACAGGAGAAATCATATCTTCTCATGTTTGGTGTGGCTTTTGACACATTCACCAGACTAAAAAGAAAATATTTTTCTTAATTTTAGGAGAAATATATATTCACATTGAATTGTAGAAAATTAGATAATGAAGAAAATAGTACTTATTTATAATCTGATTAACTGTGGATTGTGGATAACAGCTGTTAACATTTTGGCTCATTTCCTTCCCACTTTTATATGTACATATAACATTTTTTTACTACTCTAAACATACGATGAACATTTTTGTACCTTCCTCTTTGTTCACCTTTTCTTAGGTTGAGTTCCAGAAAGAGGAAATACACTGCCAAAGTGGTTGATATGAACTTCTGTAATTACTTTCCATGAAGATTCTAACAAATTCCCCTCCACCAAAGGCATATATGTTTTACCAAGTTCTAAGTAATATAAAGATTTTTCTTCCTATTTTGATGACTGAAATTAGCATATCAATTTTATTTACATTTTCACCTCTTTATGAAAGAAGTTATATTTTTTCAGATACTTGTTAATCATTTCTATTTTTTCATGGTGAACTATCTGTTCATATACTTGGTTATTTGCCAATTGGGACTTAATATTTTCTTACTGATTTTAATGAGTGCTTTATTTATTCATAATCGTGTCCCTCTGTCTATTAATTTTATTTCTAATATTTTAAAACAGAATATTTAACATTTTATGTTGTCAAATCTTTTGTTCTCCTTCTTTGCTTTTTTAAAATATATATATAATTTATTGTCAAGTTAGCTAACATAGACAGTGTATACAGTGTGCTCTTGGTTTTGGGAGTAGATTCCCATGATTCATTGCTTATATACAACACTCAGTGCTCATTCCAACAAGTGCACTCCTCAAGGCCTATCACCCATTTTCCCCTGTACCCCACAGTCCCTCCATTAACCCTCAGTTTGTTCTCTGTATTTAAGAATCTCTTAGGGTTTGCCTCCCTCTCTGAAACTATTTTTTCTCCTTCCCTTCCCCTATGGTCTTCTGTTAAGTTTCTCAAACTCCACATGTGAGTGAAAACATATGGCATCTATCCTTCTCTGACTGAATTGTTTCACTTAGCATAATACCGTCCAGTTCCATCTGGGTTGTTGAAAATGGCAAGATCTCATTCTTTTTGATTGTCAAGTCGTATTCCATTGTATATATAAACCACATCTTCTTTATCTACTCATCAGTTGATGGATATTTGGGCTCTTTCCATATTTTGGTTATTGTTGAAAGCACTGTTATAAGGGCAGCTGGGTGGCTTAGTCGGTTAAGCGTCTGACTTTGGCTCAGGTCATGATCTCACGGTTCGTGGGTTCAAGCCCCGTGTCGGGCTCTGTGCTGACAGCTAGCTCAGAGCCTGGAGCCTGTTTCAGATTCTGTGTCTCCCTCTCTCTCTGACCCTCCCCTGCTCATGCTGTCTCTTTCTCTCTCTCTCTCTCAGAAATAAATAAAACATTTATATACATATATATGTATATATATAAATATATATATAATAAATATAATATATATATATAGAAAGTGCTACTATAAACATTGGGGTATATGTGCCCCTATGAATCAGTACTCCTGTATCCTTTGGGTAAATTCCTGGTTCTCCTTCTTTGCTTTAAGATTAGGAAGTATTCCCCCCACCTTTTTTAATGTTTATTTTATTTATTTATGTATTTATTTATTTAGTTAGTTAGTTAGAGAAAAAGCATATGCAAACAAGGGAGGGGCAGAGAGAGGGAGAGAGAGAATCCCAGGCAGGTTTTGTGCTGTCAGCACAAAGCCCCACGTGGGTCTTGATCTCATGAACCATGAACTGTGAAATCATGACCTGAGCTGTAATCAAGAGTCAGAGCTTAACCAACTGAGCTACCCAGGAGCCCCGGGAAGTCATTCCTTAATCAAAGATGAGCTAATTGGGTTAAAAAAATCTCTCTCAGTTTTTATATGGTTTGTCTGTTTTTTTAAAAAATATCTGAGTCTTTAATTCATCTTTATTTATAGCATGTTATTAAGTGGGAATATGACTTTCATAAAAAAATAACTAGCCAGTTTCTATCTCATATATTGAATAATCCTTCTCCAGCACTTTGTAATGCCAACATTTCCAAATCTGGAAGTCTGTTTCTACACTCATTTTTGTTCCCTCAGTTTACCTTCTCCTATGCCAATATCACCCTAACTCAGTTTTCCTAATCTTTCAAGATGTTTAGAATCTGGTCTTTAATTTTTTTTTCTTTTGAGAGAGAGAGAGCATGAGCTGGAGAAAGAGGCACAGGGAGAGAGAATCTCAAGCAGGCTCTAGGCTCGGCAGGGAGTCCCATGCAGGGCTTGGCCCCACAACCCTGGGATCATAATCTGAGTTGAAATCAAGAATTGGACACTCAACCAACTGAGCCACTAGGTGTCCCTGGCCTCTTTTTTGGAATAAAAAATTTTAACCACACCTATCTATTCTTCCTAATACATTTCATAATAATTTTATTAAGTTTCTTTAAAAAATAAGATTTCTGAGTATTATTACCTTAATTCAGTCTTATAATTCAGCAATAGAATCTCTATCTCATGTTTTCTTTAGTCACTTTCAGTAATAGTTTAATATATTTTTCACATGACTCCCTAAAATTTCTGGAATGAGTTGATTTCACCATCTTACAGTTTTCCTCTGATATCAGCAAAACCGACCTCCCTAAAATATTAACCCTCAAACACTAATTTATCTTACTATTTTATCTCAAGTTCATTCATTTCTTTGCCCCAATCATTTCCATATAGAAAAGGAGTTCTTGTCAATTACAGTAAGCATATTACTTAACATTATATAATATTAACATATGATAATACATTAATATATAATAATACAAACTAATTTCTCCTTAAGTAGAGGCGGCTTTTTCTCTTATAAGCCTCAAGTACTAAAGCTTAGAATAATGTGTCTTTCTTGTTCCCATTAATTCCTTGTGAAAATAGATACAATTAGCTGAGAGCCTCCCCATATAATAAAACACATCCAACCACCTAGCTGTCCCTCTGTTTCAATGGGAGAAGTAGTCATGCCCGGAACTCCACACACCCTTCCAAGCGAAAATGGCATCCCTGTCCTCCACTTTCTCCAGGCCGGATCCTGAATTTTCTCTTCCCTCTCCTGTATCAGTTTCCCCGTCTCCACTGGATTATTTTCATCTGCACACATACCTCTCTAATATTTTCCTTCTTAAAAATTTTTTAATGTTTATTTTTTTTTTGAGAGAGAGAGACATAGCGTGAGTGGGGGAGGGGCAAAGAGAGAGGGAGACAGAATCTGAAGCAGGCTCCAGGCTCTGAGCTGTCAGCACAGAGCCCGATGTGGGGCTCTACTCAGGAGCCATGAGATCACGACCTGAGCTGAAATCGGACACTTACCCCACTGAGCCACCCAGGCACCCTGTCTGCTATTTTCCTTCTTAAGAACACTTCCTTGACCCCATCACCTTCTTAGGCACCTTGCTATTTCCTATCATTCTTCACAGCAAACTTACTGATTATCTTTACACATGATCTCCACTTCTTCATCTTTCCTTGGCTCGTTGCAGTCAAACATCTTTTCTCTCTACTTTTTTTGAATGGTCACCAGTGACTTTCACTGCTAAATCCAAAGGATTAAGAAAATCAAAAGGAAGAGAAAATACATGTCCAGTACTATTCTGCATTAATCGAAAAAAATCCATGTATTAGTGGACCCATAGTAGTTCAAAGCTGTGTTGTTCATGGGTCAACTGTACTTTCTTCGCTTGGTTTCTGCAC
>NW_027532015.1:5170662-5201004 GCF_008692635.1 Crocuta crocuta | reverse complement strand
AATACATTTCATAATAATTTTATTAAGTTTCTTTAAAAAATAAGATTTCTGAGTATTATTACCTTAATTCAGTCTTATAATTCAGCAATAGAATCTCTATCTCATGTTTTCTTTAGTCACTTTCAGTAATAGTTTAATATATTTTTCACATGACTCCCTAAAATTTCTGGAATGAGTTGATTTCACCATCTTACAGTTTTCCTCTGATATCAGCAAAACCGACCTCCCTAAAATATTAACCCTCAAACACTAATTTATCTTACTATTTTATCTCAAGTTCATTCATTTCTTTGCCCCAATCATTTGCATATAGAAAAGGAGTTCTTGTCAATTACAGTAAGCATATTACTTAACATTATATAATATTAACATATGATAATACATTAATATATAATAATACAAACTAATTTCTCCTTAAGTAGAGGCGGCTTTTTCTCTTATAAGCCTCAAGTACTAAAGCTTAGAATAATGTGTCTTTCTTGTTCCCATTAATTCCTTGTGAAAATAGATACAATTAGCTGAGAGCCTCCCCATATAATAAAACACATCCAACCACCTAGCTGTCCCTCTGTTTCAATGGGAGAAGTAGTCATGCCCGGAACTCCACACACCCTTCCAAGCGAAAATGGCATCCCTGTCCTCCACTTTCTCCAGGCCGGATCCTGAATTTTCTCTTCCCTCTCCTGTATCAGTTTCCCCGTCTCCACTGGATTATTTTCATCTGCACACATACCTCTCTAATATTTTCCTTCTTAAAAATTTTTTAATGTTTAATTTTTTTTTGAGAGAGAGAGACATAGCGTGAGTGGGGGAGGGGCAAAGAGAGAGGGAGACAGAATCTGAAGCAGGCTCCAGGCTCTGAGCTGTCAGCACAGAGCCCGATGTGGGGCTCTACTCAGGAGCCATGAGATCATGACCTGAGCTGAAATCGGACACTTACCCCACTGAGCCACCCAGGCACCCTGTCTGCTATTTTCCTTCTTAAGAACACTTCCTTGACCCCATCACCTTCTTAGGCACCTTGCTATTTCCTATCATTCTTCACAGCAAACTTACTGATTATCTTTACACATGATCTCCACTTCTTCATCTTTCCTTGGCTCCTTGCAGTCAAACATCTTTTCTCTCTACTTTTTTTGAATGGTCACCAGTGACTTTCACTGCTAAATCCAAAGGATTAAGAAAATCAAAAGGAAGAGAAAATACATGTCCAGTACTATTCTGCATTAATCGAAAAAAATCCATGTATTAGTGGACCCATAGTAGTTCAAAGCTGTGTTGTTCATGGGTCAACTGTACTTTCTTCGCTTGGTTTCTGCACACTAAACCATCCTGGGAGGCATACAGCAGGACGTGTATCGTGCTTTCCAAATCTGGGCAAAGAAGGGATACAATTTAAGAAACACCCATGTCACTTCCCCTCGAGTCATCACAGGGTGTAGGAACAGAGCTCATCAACATTACATTTTGAAGGTTGTGACAGCTCTTGGGTAGCTGAGTGGACCGCGCACGGCTCTGCCAGCAGTGGCAAGGGGTCCTCAAGGCCTGCAGTGTGGACACGTTGGAGACAGGGCAGGAGAGGTGAATAAATCACTTAACTTCTAGAGCCTCTCATATTGTTGAGAATAGACAGGTTCTGTTGAAACTACATTGGAGAAAAAACTTTCAAACTTTTACTTTTGTCAAGGGATTCATTACCACCCCAACAAGGTAAAATGGATCTTTAAGGCTTTTTTTTTTTTTTAGTTTATTTATTTATTTTAAGGGATAGAGAGAGAGCACAGGCAGGAGAGGGGCAGACAGAAGGAAAGAGAGAGAATCCCAAGCAGGTGCCTCACTGTCAGTGCAGAGCCAGATGTGCGGCCCAATCCCACTACCATGAGATCAAGACCTGAGCCGAAATCAAGAGTTGGAGCCTTAACTGACTGAGCCACCCAGGTGCCCCTTTTAAGGCTTTATGTATGGGTGACAATCTTACAGATGTAGGCTAGAGTCGTAGACTTTGTTCAGAATGTCCCTTGGGCATTGGCCGTAATTCGGCTTTAAAATCTTTCACTGAAACTTCGTAGTGTTAGATCATCAAATTATGCTATTTAAATTAGATGCTGTGATGGCACTAAAATATCCTAGAAGCAAACTAATTAAATGCCTTTTGATTTAAGTAAAGTGAGAACAGTTAAAGAAGTTAGATTCTAATTTGCGTCTACCGTTACCAGCATCTTAGACTGGTAGGAAACAGAGGTGTTGAAGGAGAATCTTAGCGGGGCTGAGACCAAAGACTCCCACCCTCGCCCAAATTAGACTACTTTCTCTGTCAGAGAGGAACCCTTGTTAATTATGAAATACTCATAAATCTGCCTCAACTTAAGTGCTCAAGAGCCGAGGATAATGGGACAGAAACAATTTAAATCGCATTAGGTAGCAAGCAACTGAATAATGTATTTTTGTGCTATCTCAGTGCATTTCATTACTTTGAGGCCACCGATCTGCTCCTGCAACATCGAATAGCAGAAGGAAAACACACTTTTGGGTTACGTGGCTCTCTATGATTCCTGGGTTCTCAGCAGTAAACAGAGTGCTTGCTTCAGAGGATGTGTTCTCTTCAATGCCTGCTGCCAATTTACGGTTTGTCTTTCGAGGGGCTTTGAAAGTTTTGAATCTGCTACTATGTCTCCCTCTGTCTCTGCTCTACCCCTGCCTGCCCTCTGTCTCTCTCTGTTTCTGAAAAAAGAATAAACGTTTAAAAAAAATTAGAAAATTTTGAATCTGCTAAAAATATAGCTATCTCTGAATTTTAGCAGAAATTTTAGAATTCATGTGACCAATAACTAATTTAAAGAAATCCAAACCATATCTTAAAAACAAAATAAACAACAACAAAAACATAGTAGTGTTTTTGAAATATCTTACTTTCAAGGAGACAACATTGTTATTTTAACTTTTCTGGGTACTATTAAAAAGCCATGTGAAGAAAAATGACAAGGTTTTACTTTAGTGCATTTAATTAATTCCTACAATATTTTAAAGTGGGATTATGACAGTAATCAATCAGGTATCCAGGCCCCACTATAAGAACTCCCACTCTCTGAGAGAAAATGAATAAGCCACTCAGGTCAAAGCAAAACTATACTTGTGAGTTAAACTCTCTGTCTCATCCTCACTGATATAAAGTAACTCCCTGAATGTGATTAATAACTATTGAAGCTCCTGTACAATTAGGAATTACTGCACACAAGAGTCATGGACATTTACAGCTGACAGGGTCCATAAAATAATTTAGTCCGGTCTCCTCATTTTTCACAAATGGAGTTACTAAAGCCCAGAGAAAATGAAAGACTTACCAAAGGTCACATTGCGAGACCCGGGATCAGATTCCATACCTTCAAACTTCAATTGGAGTGCAATTAAAAAGACATTCACTAGGTTCCATTGCAAGCAATATTGCAGATGAAATGTTCAGAAGAAAGGAAAATTACTGTATAATTTTGTTTGAGATATTTTATGGTTGAGCTGGAAGAAAAGCACAAATAATAAGGGGCAAAATGGTAAGAAAGTAAAAATTTAAAGTGGTGTGTAAATTCTGGAGCGATGTTTGTTCGTGGTATTTGTTGCCCCTGGAGGCTAAGAGCTTGTGATTTAAATTTTTTCTTAATCTTTTATTTATTTCTGGGAGAGAGAGAGAGTGAGACAGCGTGAGCAGGGGAGGGTCAGAGAGAGAGGGAGACAGAATCTGAAACAGGCTCCAGGCTCTGAGCTGGCAGTCAGCACAGAGTCCGACGCGGGGCTCGAACCCACGAATCGCGAGATCATGACCTAAGCGAAAGTCGGACGCTTAACCGACTAAGTCACCCAGGCGCCCCTAAGAGCTTGTGATTTAAAGATCTACATACAAAATCTGAAGCCTGAACAGAGTGGGGATTTGGACAGCTGACCTCCATATAAAGTGGCAGCTCACAAAGGACAATGACCTGGGGCACCTGTGTGGCTCAGTTGGTTAAGCGTCTGACTTTGGCTTAGGTCATGATCTTGTGGTTTGTGGGTTTGAGCCNTTTGTAAAAAAAAAAAAAAAACAAACTATCTCCACATGAAGGGAGAAGGTCAGCAAACTTACCTCAAATTTGGCTGAGTGACAGAGGAAACACAAGGGTCCTCCAGAAGGTTCCAAACATTCAGGTAGGTTGGGAACATGAAGGTATCGTTCCTGTGCGGTAAAACTCCCCCTGAAAATTCAGTTCCAAGTGATCATGGGATCTGGCAGAATTAAACCCACATGGTCTCTAACCATCTTCAGTCTAAACCCTACAGTGTTCCTGTAGATGAAGTGGCAAAGAACTAAGCAAAGGAAGAAAGAAATCTTGATGAAAGAGACATAGAAGAGAACAAGGGGGAAAAAGGTACCCCGGAGACTTCAGATATTCAGATTTAGAAATAATCATATACAGAGTAAGTTCTGGATTTGATGATTTATTGTGCCAGAAAAATGTATTGCACACCTGTCAGAATGGCTAAAATCAAAAACACAAGAAACAACAGGTGTTGGCAAGGATGTGGAGAAAAAGGAACATTCATGCGCTAATGTAAACTGATGTAGCCACTGCATAAAACAGCATGGAGTTTCCTCAAAAAAATTAAAAATAGATCTACCCTATGATCCAGCAATCACACTACTGGATATTTACCCAAAGAATACAAAAACACTAATTCTAAGGGATACATGCACCTCCGTGTTTACTGCAGCATTATTTACAAATAATGGAAGCAAAATTATGGAAGCAGTCCAAGCATACATCAAGTGATGAATGGATAAAGAAGTGGTATATATAAATGGAATACTACTCAGCCATAAATGAAATCTTGCTATTTGCAACAACATGGATGGAGCTAGAGAGTCAAATAAGTTAGTTGGAGAAAGACAAATACCATATGATTTTATTCATATGTGGAATTTAAGGAACAAAACAAATGTGCAAAGTGGGGAGTGGGAAGAGGAGAAACAAATCAAGAAATAGACTCTTAATTATAGAGAACAAACTGATGGTTACCAGAGTGAGGGGATGGGGTAAATAGGTGATAGAGATTAAGGAGTGCACTTGTAATAATGAGCACAGGATGGTGTATAGAAGCATTGAGTCAGTATATAGACACATGAAACTAATATAACAAGGTATGTTAACTAACTGCTATTAAAATTAAAAAATTACTAAAAATATATTATATTAAAACTTGAATAGATAGTCCAACATGATAAAGGATACAAACAGAACTTCCATAGATTAAAAATACAGTGTCTGGGCGCACCTTGGTGGCTCAGTTGGTTAAATGTCCAACTTTGGCTCAGGTCATGACCTCAAGGTTCATGGGTTTGAGCCCCACATCAAGGTCTGTGCTGATAGTGCAGAGCCTGGAGCCTACTTCAGATTCTGTATCTCCCACTCCCTCTGCCCCTCCCCTGCTCATGCTCTGTCTCTCTCTCTCAAAAATAAATAAACATTAAAAATAAAATAAAGTACAGTGCCTGAAGTTAAACTTCAATGGATACAAAGAAACAATGCAAAAATGAAATTTAAAAAAAAGTCACATTTGCAATAGCAAAGGAAAAAATAAATAGCAATAAATTTAATGAAAGAAGTGTAAAACTTATGGGGTACCTGGGTGGCTCAGTTGGTTAAGCATCGGACTCTCGATTTCAGCTCATGTTGTGATCTCGCAGTTCGTGGGATCGAGCCCCACATGGGGCTCTTCACTGACCATATGGAGACTGCTTGAGATTCTCTTTCTCCTTTGCTCTGCTTCTTCCCCATGTGCACTCTCTGTCTCTCTCTCTCAAAATAAATAAATAAATAAACATTTTTAAAAAGGAAGTTTAAAACTTACTCTCTGAAAACTATAAAAGAGTGATTAAAGAAATTAAAGAGGACCTAAATAAGTAGAAGACATCCCATGTGCATGGTTCAGAAGACAATGTTGTGAAGATGGTGATAGTCTCCAAACTGATCCACAGATTCAACACAATTAAATTTTATGGCTGGCTTCTTTGTAGAGATTAACATGATGATCCTAAAATTGACACACACACTGAAGGAACCTAGAAAAGGCAACAAAAAAAAAAATTGAAAAAGAACAACATTGGAGAAATCTCCTTTTCTGATTTCAAAACTTATTACAAAGCTACGTTAATAAAGACAATGGACACAGAGCTTAATGGGCTAGACTTGAGAGTTCAAAAATAAATCCTCACATTTACAGTTGGCAAAGATGACAAACTTTTCAATGGGGGAAAGAATAGCCTTTTCAACAAATAGTGCTGGAAAAACTGAATAAAATAAAAGAAATTGGACCCTTTTTACATCACATACAAAAATTAAATCAAAAGATCTTAAAGCCCTTAATGTGAAAGCTATAAAAGTCTTAGAATGAAACACAGGTATAAGTGCTTCATGACCTGAGTTTAGGTAACGGTTTTTAGATATAACGTTAAAAGTATTAGTAACCAAAGAAAATAATAAATAGGTTTGGTATGTTGGAAAAAATAGAGAAGGTCATCAAAATTAGTTTTTTTATGCTTCTAAGGATACCACAAAAATGAAAAGACAACATAAACAGTGAGAAAAATATATTTGCTAATCACGTATCTGGTAAGAGACTTGTATCCAGAATGTATTAAGAACACTTCATAACTCAATAATAAAAACACAAATGACAATGAGACAGAAGATTTAAATAGACATTTCTTCAAAAGAAGATATATGGTGGTCAATAAGCATGTGAAAAGATTGTCAACAAAAAAACATTAGCCATCACAGGATTGTAAATCAAAATGGTGATCTACAACTTCATACCCAATATGATGGCTATATATATATATATTATTTTTAAAGGTAGATAATAATAAGTGTTGGTGAGAATGTGGAGGAATTCAAACACTCCCATGGTACTGATGAGATTGTAAAATAATGCACTTCCCTTGGAAAGGAGTTTGGAAGTTCCTTCAAATATGAATATACGGTTACCATACAGCCTAACAATTCCACTCATAGGTATATAACCTAGAAAGCTGAAAACATCTTCACATCAAAAATTGTGCAAGAATGTTCATAGCAGCATTATTCATAACAGCCATTAAGTGAAAACAACTCACATGTCCATCAGTGATGAATGAATAAATACAATGGGTTATATCTATACAATCGAAAATTACTCAGCAATAAGATGATATAGTGATACAGGCTTTGACATGGATGACGGCCAGTATGCTAATTGAAAGAAGCCAATAACAAAAGATCATGTTGTATGATTCCATTTCTATGAAATGTTTAGAATAGGAAAATCAGAAAGATACAGAAAGTAAATTAATAGTTGCCTAGGACTAGGGATGGAAGGATAGAGGGAGATAGGAGATGGTTGCTAACGGGTATGGGATTACTTTGGGTGGATGAAAGTATTATAAAATTCATTGTGGTGATGTTTGCAAACTCTGAATATACAAAAAAAACCATTGGACCCTATACTTTAGGTAGGTGAATTTTATGGCATGCAACTTATTTGTCAATAAAGTTGTTTAGAAAAAAAATCCAACGGATGTGGAAAGGCAAAGAAGTTTCCATTCCAAGGGTGCCTCGGTGGCTCAGCTGATTAATCCGACTCCTGATTTCAGCTCAGGTTATGGTCTCATGGTTTGGGGGTTTGAACCCTGCATCAGGCTCTGTGCTGACAGGTCAGAGCCTGGAGCCCGCTTCAAATTCTGTGTCTCCCTCTCTCTCTGCCTCTCTCTCTCTCAAAAAATAAATAAACAGGGGCACTTGGGTGGCTCAGATGGTTGAGCATTCGACTTCAGCTCAGGTCATGATCTCATGGTTCATGGGTTTGAGCCCCGCATCAAGCTCTGTGCTGACAGCTAGCTCAGAGCCTGGAGCCTGTCTTTGGATTCTGTGTCTGCCTCTCTCTCTGCCCCTCCCCTGCTCATGCTGTCTCTATCTCTCTCTCAAAAGTAAATGAAACATTTTAAAAAATAAATAATTAAATTTGGGGGGAAAAAGAAAGAAAAGAGGGGCGCCTGGGTGGCTTAGTTGGTTAAGCATCCGACTTTCGCTTAGGTCATGATCTCGTGGTTCGTGGGTTTGAGCCCCGCGTCAGTCTCTGAGCTGTCAGCACAGCCTATTTCAGAGTCTGTATCTCCCTCTCTCTCTGACCCTCCCCTGCTCATGCTGTGTGTGTGTCTCTCTCTCCCCTAGAAATAAATAAAAATATTAAAAAAAAAAGAAAAGAAAAAAGATTGAGTTCCAGGCAAGATGAAGGAAGCACATGCCACTCTCTCCCCCACCAAATGCAACTAAACCAGCTGGACAAACGTGTGAAGACTCTATTTGAGGACCCCAAGAAGTGAATAGCACGAGTAAGATTCGAGTAAAAGCCCAGAATTCAAGGTGCTACCAAACTGACAGTAGTTTGTAACTTTTTTCCTCTGGTATCTTCCAGCCTGGATACAATGCAGCATTAAACACAGAATTGGGAATTGGGGCTCAGAGAACTTCAAGAGAAACCCTGTACTTCTGTCTTGAGGAGCAGAAGAAGTACAGAAATATTTCTTTCTTTTTCTTCACTTCATTCAATCGCACTCACATCTCAAGCTGACAATCAAGTGGCACACATATGGGATTGATTTGAAGAGAACTGCAAAAGCTTGGAAATCAGAGCTGGTTGGAACCCACCCTCAGAAGGTGGGTTGCACCTTGTGGCCTGAACCTCACCAAATCAATTGTCTACTAAATAAAAAATGCCAGCATTCTCCATGGGATTTAAATGAGACCCAAAGTCCAGACAAAAATTGCTCAGTATATGAAGAACCAGGACACTTTCAACTTCCACAGAAACGGAGACTCAACAGATGCTAATCCAGAGATGACACGGATGTCAGAAGGATGTGATGGGGACCTGAGCAGCTGCTAAGCAAATATCCCCATAGTAATTAAGAACATTCTGGAAACAAATGGAAAAATAGCAAAGAACTATGATCAGGAACAAGGCAAGGATGTGCACTCTTATCATTCCTATTGACCATGAAACTGGAAGTCTTAGCCAGTGCAATAAGGCAAGATATGGATGGATGGATGGATGGATGGATGGATGGATGGATGGGTCAGTGGGTGGGTGGATAGGTAGGCAGATAGACAGATAGAAGCATACATACATAAATACATACATACATACATAGAATACTGAGTAGAGATGAAGAAATAAAACTGTCCCTGTTTGCAGAAAGCACGATTATGTACATTAAAACATCCCCATGAGGGTACCAAAACATTTCTAATACCAATATGAGAGATCATCAAGTCACAGGATAGGACACAAGATCAACACACACAATTGAATCATATTTCTATACACTAGTAATGTGTTGAAAACTTTAAAGTACTATTTACAATAGCGAAAAAGTTATCTATAGATCTAGCAAAATTACGTGTCAGATTCTGACACAGAATCTGTGAGCTGAATGCCACAAAACATGGGGTAAATATGACTTCGCCATAGAAGATACAAATGGCAAATAGGCACATAAAAAGATATTCAACCTCATTAGTGATTAGGGACATGCAAACTAAAATAAAAATGAGATACCATCACATACCTACTAGAGTGGCTGTCATTGAAGACAACTGGCAACACCAGGTGCTGACAAGGATGAGGGACAACCGGAATTCTCATATGTTGCTGAGAACATTGCAAAATTTTGCAGCCACTTTGGAAAAGAATTGGTGGGTCCTTTTTTTTTTTTTTTAATTAAACATACACTTACTATACAACCCAACAATGCCAAGTGACATGTTGGAAAGGACCGTTCTGGATGACGTATACAAAGATCCAATCAAACACCCAGATGCTCCTGAGTAATGACAGGTAACCAAGAAGGGCTTCGGTCTCAGCTGTGTAGGAAGGACCCGTAGGCTGACTTCCCAACTTAATGTAGTTGAGTCAATATCCTCGCAGAGATGATTCTCTGCTACATTGATGACATGAACATTGGGAATTATTGATTACTGTGCTTTTTGTTCATTATTCCATCATATTTCCAGTTTAACCTTTTCCTTTCTTGTCAGTAATGTTTACCTGAACACTTCTTGGTGAACAGATGAAGCCATTTCAAAACCTGAAAATTCAAGAACTAGTCTATGAGACACACNGGCTCTGAGCTGGCTGTCAGCACAGAGCCCGATGCAGGGCTTGAACCCACGAACCATGAGATCATGATCTGAGCTGAAGCTGGACATTTAACCGACTGTGCCACCCAGGCACCCCTGGAACTCTTTAATCCATTGTATTTGGGGCCTGTGAACTTTTCTGGACACAATGAAATGTTTGTGGTGTTTAAAAAGAGGATGACTTCATATTTTGAAGGAGACCCGCTAAATCAAATTAATTAATGCTAACAAATGTTTGACTAAGTAAAGAATATAAAATATGTCAACAAGTCATCTGTATCTAAACCCAACACTTGTAAAGATGCAAGTAATATAGAATATGAGCTATGAGGGAGACCTCCTTGGAGGGGTACCTAGAACTCACAGAGATTTAAAAACAACAGAAACATCTCATTCGTTGTTTTGCTTGCAACTGTGAATAATATTGAGAAGGACTTTTCCTTAATCACTTATTCTCTCTGGGCTTCAGTTTCCTTCTCTGCCTCGTGGGTTTGAACTATAATCCCACCGAGGTCTGTCCAGCTGTCATGAGTTTAATGGATGACCCAACATCCTAGCGCCTTTCTCAGAAGGTCTGAATCTCAGTGCTGTGATTTCCAAGCTCAAGGGGCATGGCTGCATGTATCCAGGCGGCCATGATTCCTTCTGACAGTGGGTCTCAGATTTTCACCTGAGAATCACCCGGATTCATGTTTACAGTGCAGATTCCACAGCTGCTCAGCTAAATATTTTGATTTTGTAAGTCTTGAATTCAACCCAAGAATTGCACATTAAACAAATATTCCAGATCGCTCTGCTGCCGATGATCTGTTTGAAATACCCTAAAGCATCAAGGTTAATAATACCACGATTGACTTGTATTGCTGAAGGCCCACTTCCTTGTGTCCTTTGGAGAAAAGAGACAATCAAAACAAACTTTAATGCAAGGATCTTTAAGTCTAAATTATTTTTGAAAAGGAATTGCAGAGAAAGAGGTTGGATAGAGAAAAGATTTCCTAAATAGATTTTCCCTACCTTGTTCATCTTCTATAAGGGCTTCCGCAAACTGGAAGAAGTGTGTCCTAGGCTATGCCCGCAGCTCTATTTGATAAGATCCAGAAGTAACTCTTGTGTTGCTGTGGAGATGAGATGAAAGGCAGAATAGTCATGAAAATGCCAAAGGAAAAAAAATTATATGATTCAAAGGAGAAAGGAGACAGAGGAATTAGACGATATTAGGTTTAGTTGGAGCCTAATCCAGAGATTAGAGAGATTTCCACTGTGGGAGTTGAAGTGGATTCCCTCATTCTGAATTCAGGCATTATAATTTGTCTTGAAACAAAATAGCAGGAGGCGATGGTGACTTTGTGGAAGAGGAATGGGTACAATTCCACTGGGCACAGGGCTAGCTGACATTTGCGGACTCTCCAATCTGGGGCAAATTCCCAGACCTGTCTGAGCTTTGTTTTTCTCAGCCCTAAAATGGCATAAAAGTGACTCATACTGTGGGCTTGTTATAAAAACTAAGTGAGATAACACATGCAAATTTCCACTGTAAAATTGAAGCTTCATCAAATTGAAGGTTCATCAAAATTAGGAAATCATTATTTAGGTAATTTGAAGTTTACCCCAGATGAAATAATTAGATTATATTTCCTTACATGAACTTTGAAATCACAAGTTCTGGAACCTATGAAGAGAAAGATTTTGTTCCACATATACCTGAGATTTTAGAGAGCAAACAAGAGAATAAATAAAATGGGAACCCTCAAGAAATGGGCTTTTGTTGTTGTTTGGGGGAAAAACTTGAAAATTTCTCCTGAAAGCAATACCAAAGGCATCCAAAAAAAAAAAAAATCACACTTATTATATTACTAAGTGAGTGCCAAGAGTTTCTGAAAAGCAATCAAACAAAGCCATGCATTTAGAGTCCACCGAGCCAAAGAGGCTTGGGTTTAATTTAATGAGTTTAATGGATGGTCCTACATCCCAGCCACCTTTGTCAGAAAGCCTGAATCTCAGTGCAGAGATTTCTAAGTGCCTATTCTGAAGAACACAATTTCTATTTGACCTCAGAATGTCTTCATTTTATGAAGCTTTTTATAGCTATCATTGAATATATTGTCTGACCAGCATTTTTATTATTGAGAGAAGAGCCTTGAGTCTATGATTCATTCAGACAACTCTTGACAATTCACCATAGAATTAACTACAAAAAAATATATAAGCATTCTAGTGCTACAGCACCCAATTTCAATATCGACGTGGGAGGATGCAAAAGTTCAGATCAAATGAAAAGAGCAAGGAATTCAAGAATAGATGTGGGTACTTATGAGGGTGTGGACAAGAGTGTGCTCAGGACAGGAGTGGTGATGGATGGAACACCCACAAGTTACACCTCTCTCCTGGAGTAATTAGTAACTGAACCCCTTATAATATTAGAAGCAATTTTGCAATAAATTATAGATCATTTTAGTGATAGATCCAGTTGGAATGGTGAGTATCCTTTGCCTGCTGAGAATATTTTTTTAAGTTTTTTATTCATTTTGAAAGAGAGAGAGTGAGGGAAGGTGAAGAGGGAGAGAGGGAGAGAGAGAATCCCAAGAAGGCTCTGAGCTGATAGCATGGAGACCGATGCGGGGTTCGAATCCATGAACCATGAGATTGTAACCTGATCTGAAATCAGACACTTAACTTAAGCCACCCAGATGCCTGGCTGCTGTGATAAGTGCAATTTCCTGAGCTTTCCTTATGCCAACTGTGGGTTTTTTTTACACTCCAGTTTCCTGGCCCTTTATGGATTTTGAGTGGATATAATCCAGCCCATGACAATTGGCAACAAAATGTTTTAAAAATTGTTTGCAGCATCAGCGCACTACATCTAGTTTAAACATGAGCTCTGAGTGGATGTAGTTTGAGCCTTAGAAAGTTCCTTAGGCTTAACATTTTTTTTCTATTTTTTTTTTAATGTTTGTCTGGGGTTGACAAAATCTATCATATGGTTTCATTTTTATTAAAACCAAGTGGCAAATAGAGATCACACCAGGGGGAAATAAGATACACTTTTAATTAACAATTTTCATTTCTACTAATTATAGGTCTATCAGTGTCATTCTAATTTAAACCCGCAATCCCTCCTCGCTAATGATTTCTTAATGATCCTGAAACCGTGAGGCTGTGTCAGTGCCTCCGAGCGGCTTCTGTTCCTCAGGGCCTCGTCTACAGTGTGCTGGCTGCAAGGGGGGTGGGGGGGGCAGCGGGTGCTGGGGGTTCATGTGGAGGGCAACAGACAGCCCAGGAACCCCCAAAGGGCTGGAGTCTGAAAGTATAAATAAGTGGAATGCGGTCAGGGTTTTTGAAATTGCAAGCACATCTTACTAATTTGAATGCCTTTAGAGTCATTCGTTCTAAACCTCATCATTGCTCATCTTTATTAAAAGAGAGTTTCTGAGGACCCAAGCCTATGTGAAAGTGCATCTCTATAAATGTATAAATATCGCAAAAAGAGAACATTGAAAAACAAATACAAACCGCTTATCTCGTATTTTCCTCTTGCTTCCCTCCCACTGTTCTGTTCCTGGCGGGGCAGCTGCTGCATTTTGGAGACCGCCAGTCACCTCCAGTGCCTTTTCGACATCGGCCCAGGTGCGGATGTGGATACAGACAGACATCTGGAAGGAGGTACAAGTCCCTCACTGGGAAGAAGAGGTGTGTGTGCAGTTCTCTCGACGTCCACAGGTGGACGGAACACATGTTCCCTGCCTGCTGGTGGTCTCCCCACATTTTCTGATTTTTGAAATTGCATCCTTAAGCATGGCTGACCTTTGTGACACAGGGACACACGGTTTCTACATTCCCAGGCTATTTGCTGTACAAACATCCTTGAAAAGATAGTTTAGGACAAAAGTAGTCCATGCCACTGCTTACAAGAAACACGAGAGATCCTTGAAGAATTGTCGCCCAACAATTAAGTTTATAGCATTCATTTCTACAGAATTCTGGTATTTTCTGGTTGTTTAGTCTTATTTCTATGTGTAAATGAATTTAAAGTTTACCTCAGTTCTTTTAATTTTTACTTCTCCCAGGTTTTTTTAAACTTTATTTCTTGTTTGGCTAATTTTGATTATTAGGTGGTGTTTTTTGTTTTTGTTCGTTATTTTTTTTACTTGTTTTTGTTTGTTCTGTTATCTTGTTTTTATTTTTATAGAGAGCCCATAGAAACCATATTTCCAGACCTCTTTCACATTTAGGGACATCTATTGTTTTTTGCTTTCCTGATAAGCTGACTACATATGATGTTCTTGGACCACCCTTTCTTTTAGATCTTTACGTTTTCCAGTAAATGTTGTCAAGAAGTCTGAAGTTTGCCATTTGGCACCACCATAGTCAAAATGGATTTGGGTAAAAAAGCATCAGTGGATATTTAACAAGGCAGGGTAAAGTTTGATGAGGAACAGAACATTCACACAGAGAGAAGGAAAATGTTCCAATTCCGTCCAAATCCCCCCAGAGCCTTCCCATGTGATGTTAACCAGAAAGGGCTAGAGGCAGAACTCCAGGTATTTACTTGGTCTTTTCCTGCCGACTAGTCCTCCCATACTCCACTGCCAGACCAGGCTTCACTTCCCATTTTACATATCAAAGGACTGGGCTCTAAAGAGCTACAAGAAATTACAAAGGAAAGAAAAGAAGAAAAGAAGTATTCTAAAGTATTAGTTGGGGTCAAGGAGAGGAACTACAAGAAAGTCACACAAATACAGGCCAAACAAGGCCTTTTTTAGCCTTGGAGAATGTTGTAAGATTCCAGATGATTCTGAGTCTTTTTTTTTTTTTCCCCATTTTTGTCTAGTTCATCAAATTCCATGGGAAGATATGGCCTCCTTGTGACTACTGTGAGCAAGCCTCTGTAGCATCAGACCTTGCACCTTTATTTTCATCCTGATTAAACATGAACTGTCTACTTCTAAAAGTGGAACTAAGCACAGACTTCTTTTTTTAAATCACAAACAGTGGGCCTTTACAATGAGAATGTGGACTCACAAGGCGTGTGTGAAGCAAAGAGTGACGGTGAAGGCTGCCTCCCATCCTCCCTCGGCCTGGTTGAGGGGAACCAGGGCTTCATTTCTCACCACTCGGGCCTGTGTGGCACACACTCACAGTGGTGACATAGGGGCCTGGAGCGTGTGGGGCCCAAGAGGTTGAGGCTCTGTGAGTCTGGTCTAGGTCAGCATCCCCTCCACGGGCCCCCAGGAGCAGCCGCAATGCAGACCAGTGCCCACCCTGCTCCAAGGTGGGGAGAGAGAGGGACCAGCCATCCAACCTTCCCTTTATGAGACTAGCTGGGTGTGTCTGTTCTCATCAAGAGCAACCCCATACCAAGAACTGTGTTATATGCAGCTAGTAAACCAAGATACTTTCTCCTTGACCAATAGGAGTCAGGCTCCTCTGAGTCCTCTTCTCAACTAAGCCATGACCTCCATGACCTCACGTTCCATCCTTGGGCCAATCAATCCAGCTTTAGCAAGATCCTGCTGGGCTGGTTTAGTGAAAATCCCTCACCTTCCAAATCTTATCACCTTGGCCTGACTCCAGCAAGAATCTACCTTTCCTTGATGTTTCCTCAGTAATTTTCCATCCACTGGCCCCACCTTGTCCCTTGGCTAATACCCATTTGTTCCTGTTGTATTTAGAGTTGAGCCCTATCTTGCCCAATCTTTCTTCTGCAGAAAAATCCCATTGCAGTAGTCTTTTCTTCAATAAAGTCTTTCTGACTTTAACAAGTGTCAGGAAATTCTTTTCTCAAACAGCCACCAGTTCTCTAAAAATGTTCTGCTAAAAGTCAACCCACAGTTATATTTCAAATATAATGGGAGCGGGGTAGTCTTGGCTAGAGGGGAATTTTTCTCAAGATATCATCAATGCACCCTTTTTTGATTCTGCTGACTCCCTGGTGAATGCTTTCAGCATGAGATTTGTGGGAAATACTTTTATTTTTTATTTTATTTTCATTTTTTTAACATTTTATTTTTTGAGAGACAAAGAGTGACAGAGTTCAAATGGGGAAGGGGCAGAGAGAGAGAGACACACACACACAGGATCTGAAGCAAGCTCCAGGATCTGAGCTGTCAGCACAGAGTCCGCGAGATCAAACCTGAGCTCAAACCTATGAACCGCGAGATCGTGACCTGAGCCAAGGTCAGATGCTCAACCTACTGAGTCACCCAGACACCCCAGAATTTATTTTTAGAATGTAGTTCTGGGGGTGCCTGGGTGGCTCAGTCAGTTAAGCATCTGCTTCTTGATCCCAGTTCAGGTGTTGATCTCAGGGTCCTGAGTTCAAGCCCCATATTGAGCTTTGCACTGGGTGTGGAGCCTACTTAAAAACAAACAAACAAACAAAAAATTAAAATTAAAATTAAATTAAAAGGAATAAAATAATATCTAGTTCTGATTTTTAAGATTTTAAGGAAAGAAGTCTCAGTGGATAGGATCTTTTTTTGACTTAAGATGTTAAATTTGGTCCTGGCAGGAGATGTGTCATTGGGATGTATTGTCATGATCTCTGTAAACAGTGCACAGTATACAATATACTACGACATATGTGGCAACAGAAAAGTCCTCAGGTTTACAGCGTTGACATGCTCAATGTCAGTTTAGAGACAGAAGCAGAAATGCCTTTGCCGTCTTCTCTGTGAGATGGTAATCTGATAGCAATGAGTGGTTGTATTGCTGCAAAATAATTTCCTGAAGTGCATTATTACTAGATGAGAATGTGAAATGTTAAAAAACAGAATTCAACTGAGTAAATTTTAAAGATATTATTGGCTTCATTCAGCAATTAATGAATTGGGCAGTGTTCAGTCTAGCAGATAGAAAGGAGCTCTGAGGAGCTATGCAGAATGAAAGACTTTTATAGGCAGGAGGGAGCCGGAACAAGGAAATAGTTTTAGGCAAAAAGCTGGCTGGTTATTGCAAGATGGCTTTCCTTTAGGGGAAGGCATGTGCCTATGAGGCAGATTACCTAAATAAAGCTGATCAGGTGATTCCTGATTGGCTGGTTTAAGATTCCATTTTTGGGAGAGCTGCATTTTTAATAACGTCTTGGTTTGGTGACATGGGGCTTAGCATAAGTGACTCCATTTTGAGTCTGTTGTCTAGGTATCAGCAGAAATATGGCATACAGTCTTTAAGATCATAGCACATATCTATTTAGGGCTCTGTATTCTGTGCTCTCTGTTTCCATATACCAGTAAAGGCTCTCAGTTTATAGATGCAAAGAATAGGGATGATTGACATCAACTTTCACATGTCCCATAGCTCATAGTTTTAGGCTAAAGTTTGGGATCAATGACTCTCATTTAATTCAATAGGTTAAAATGGCCCTCAACTGCCTGCTGTCTACCTGCTTCCATTCTTTTCAAAGGGTCCTGTCCTCATTTCCAAATGTTGTGTTCAAGTGAGTTGGAAAAAAGAAGCCAGGATCATTCTCGCAGTCATGGGTTCTAGCTCCCGCACAGCATGAGCCAGGTCAGGCTGCCTGTACTAGTCAAATGCAGATGTCTCACAGCAACACCAAGTGTTTAGAAACCCAAAGGAACGAGCAGCACCCACTTTCCAGACTAACAGCCTCTCCCTTGCAAATAGCCACCCCACTCGGAAAGCTCTGTTCCTGAGTCAGTAACTTTTTATTAAGCTTTTATTTCTACACCAAATATGGCGCTCCAACTTACAACTCAAGATCAAGAGTCGCGTGCCCTGCTGATTGAACCAGCCAGGTACTCCCACATTAAAGTTGGTAGCTTTAAGCTATTTAAGTCAGCTCAAGGGTATGGCTTGACACTCTTGTATATAGACTTATACATAAACTATTTTATGTATAAACTATTGTATATTTTGTAGCCTATTGCTGTATGTGTTTCACTTTCATTTTTCATTTTAGTATTTTATCTTAATTTTAAATCCTTTAATGACAAGTTGGTATAAAAAGAACAATTTCCAAATACAGCCTATATGTCCTTCCTCCCCTGTCACCCGTCAGCTAGCTCCACTGACTCCCTATCCAGATCCCCAAATAAAACTTCCAACTCCATCTGTTGACCTTAAAGAAGTCTCTATCTGAAGGATTCCCAGCTGCAAACCCAAGTCGCTATTCCTGTAAAGCCTCGTACAGCAGCAGGCTCCATCCCTAGAGCCTGAAACTTGTCAGAACTCAGTGGCTAAATATATCCCATGGAGGACTGGAAAGGGGGGCTGTGACATGGAGCATCTGTCTGGGGACAGCAGGCAGATTGTACTTTATGCCATTGATCACCAAGCCCCAAAAGGTGTTCCATGGAACAGAATTCCCTTCAAGAGCTGTAGCAGAGGCGTGGAAGGGACTGCCTCTTTCCAGGAAATTCCTTGCACGTGCTGAGTGTGTATTTACCCCTTGGTGAGGGGGTACAGCTACAGGGAAGAGTAGAAGATAATGAGTACTAGATGGAATAACAGGAGCCATGTTCCAAATTCTTGAGATGAGGTGTGGCTCTTGAAACCCTACCAGCTCTTCCTTGGAGGTAAGCACATTGTTCTGATTCTTAGCACTGAAAATGTGCCACCCTTATTAGCAAGGACACTTTAGGTAGAAAAGTTAACATTTCTGTTCAATTTTACTTACTGTCTGGTGATGCTTTTATCCTACTTTCCTGTTTTTATAAATGTGGCAGAATGGAACCTGCTGTATTTTTTAAGAGTTCACAAATCTACATTTCTTTATTAGAAAAGCGTTATTTTTACCACATCTATTTCATTTTGCTGTCAAGAGACCGCTAGGATTCCAGCTTGGCCTTTCCCATTCAGCACTCAACTGGAGCTCAGAATCGCAAAGAACCGACAATTGTATACAGCACCACAAAGAATACACTGGACATTTGGATATCCACATTCTCTAACCACCTTCATCTTTCAGGTGCATAAAGAACTTGTCGAGTCCAAAGGGGGAACCACAAAGTTTCATGCTTCAAAGATTTTGAGGAGGTTTGGCGATGATGCTTCTAACAATTGACAGAGTGGGCTCTGTTTATTCCTATAACTCACCTTTTCAAATCCCGTCCTGGTAATCCTCAAACTATTTTCATCGCCACCACTCAGGGACAAGTAAGAAAAAGAATCCTCTGTCACATCTTGCCTATCACTTATCCTTCCTTGGCCATGTCTATTTTGCTGTATTTTATTTAGTGACTATCAAGCCACATAGTTCAACTGTAAAATGAATGAAGGTAGCTCTATCGGAGGGCAAAGCAGGTATGGCCTTGGATTTTGCAAAAAGAAATGTCAAATGTGAAAGGACCTGGCTTCCTAAGGTGGTTCCCAGTAAATCCCCTTGTGGCTTGCCTAAAAAGGCTGCCTTGGATCATGGAAACGTGTGACATGTTGCCCCTTCATGTACAACAGAGACATTTGTCTAAAGTATACAGAATAAGTACATGCAGCCTGACAGGTTTTTTAAGGGGGAACTCTGCGGAATCATTGAGCAGAGTGTTTCTGGATATTTATGTAGAATATAAAGCCCAAAACATTTACTCTGGGCCCCTTACAGAAAAAGCTTGTCAATTCCTGCCCTAGTCATCTGTTATCACATAGAGAGAACTGTTTATGCCAAAGTGTGTTAAAATTGGTGGTTACTAGTAACATAAGTAACATGGATTAATTCAAAAGTAAATCTTTGGTAGTTATTGACTTCTAAGATAATAAGATTACACCCATTGCAAAAATGTCTAGGAATGGGAAATATCATTCCAAGGCAGGACATTGAAATTACATGGTACAAAAAACAGAGCAAGTGACTTTGGAAGAAGGCATGTGGCTTGTTGTTTAACTTATTTTTTAAAGTTGTTATTTATTTATTTATTTTGAGACGGAGAGAGCACAAGCGGGGAGAAACAGAGAGAGAGGGAGAGAGAGAGCATCTCAAGTAGGCTCTGCACTATCAGTGCAAAGCCCAGTGGAGGTTTGAACTCATAAACCGTGACTTGAGCCAAAATCAAGAGTCAAATGTTTCATCGCCTGAGCCACCCAGGCTCCCCTGTTTAACTTATTCTTAAGGCCTTCTGCACTTAAACAATATTGTGAGAAAAATAAGCATAATATCTATATAACATGGGGTACTACACAAGTTTAAACTTCATCAACAGGTATTAAGTGAATGTGGCTTTGTACTATGTATACAAAGGTATAAAAAGTCTAGTTTGCTTCTCAAGAAGCTTAATAATAAGAATAATATTCACCGATATTTACAGAACTCTTACTATGTGCCAAACACTATTCTAAGCACTTTATCTGATTTATCTAATTCTTCAGCAGCCCTATGAAATAGGTACTATAAAGCATTCTCATTTTAAATTGAATTTTTTTAATGTTTGTTTATTTTTGAGAGAAGGAGAGAGAGAGGCAGAGTGTGAGCAAGGGAGGGGCAGAGAGAGAGAGGAAGACACAGAATCCAAAGCAGGCTCCAGGCTCTGCACTGTCAGCGCAGAGCCTGACACAGGGCTCGAACCCACAAACCGTGAGATCATGCCCTGAGCTAAAGTCAGACACTTAACTGACTGAGCCACCCAGAGGTCTCAAGCATTATCTCATTTTAAAGAGGAAATCCCATGGCTTCAAAAGGTTCAATAACTTGCCCAAGGCCATGTAACTATAGAGATTCAGGGCCAGGACATGAAACCAGGCAGTGTAACTAAAAGCTCAGGTACCTAACCATTCTGTATGCCACTTTGCCCAATGCCAGTCCTGTGTGGTAGCTGCTGTGGTCAGGGGTCCATAATAAAACACTGTGGGGAGTGTGCAGTCTGGAGAGACAGGGATTTGGTGGTAGTTGGAAGACACATGTCAACCTTTCCAAGTAATTCTTAGCTTTAGACACTAATGAACTTTGGGCCACAGAAGAGCATAGCAGCCTCCCTTTCTCCACCCCTTCAGCCCTAAGCCCTTGTTAGAGACATCAAGCTGAAGTTTATTCTCCCACCCCTCAGTTCTCACGTGTGCCTTCCCTTCTGAAAGATAGGGCTGCACCCCTACTTTCTTGTTTTGTGTCTCCATGAGATGCTGTGCGCCCACCATATTTTTACCTTTCCCCTCCCAGCGGTGAACAACAAATTGTCCCCAAGGTCCTATCATCACAAATAACATTGCAATGAACATCCTTAGAGACCATTGTGAGATTTTGGGGGGGATACATATAGTGGAATGGAACTGTCGAATCTTTGAACCAATCTGTTTACTGCACCCCAGCAATGTGCGGTCTTCTATATGCCAATTAATAGCAATGTACAGTATCGGTATTATACTTGACATTTTATTTACCTGGCGAAGTTAATACGTGGGATTTTCCGCTGATTCTTCCCATTGTTATCCACATATCCAGCCTAAAACCACAAGTCAGCTAACTCATCATTACCTGTGGCTACAGGCCAGCTTGGGACTGGCCGGGCACCTGCAGCATTTCCTACTCATAATCAGCTGAGCCCTTACTTACTGTGTTCACATCTGTGTTCAGGCCTCTGTGCTTACCGCTGTGTGGCAGGGGCTTCAGGGGCTTGAGTGAGTGTCTTTTCTGCCCAGGGGGGTTTTCACCACCCCTGGCATAAGGGCATGAGTACATGGTGGGTTGTTCATTCAAATAAACAGAGAACAGAAGACAAATATCTTGCAAAGTAAGATGATTCTATTCGCAGCAGATGGAATGAAATGATCAGTTCAATTGGCAGTAAGACATTCATGTGCACATGTCCTTCCGGGAAAATCTAGAACTTTGGATTTAAAGCAACCGAGATAGTTTGGGGACAGAGCGGAGGCTCAGTGAATTGCATGGATAGAAGTATATTGAGGTGCGAGGGAACGCAGGTGTATTTAGCAATCGGGGAAGGATGGTGTTGGCCAAATTGGGGCCAGCGGGGAGGCTCAGTGAGACAGGGTTAACAAGGGGGAGGGAATCAGTGCAGTGCAATCAAAGCCACAGGAAGTGTGGATGACAGAAGGGACCAATATCCCATACAGCAAGGCAGTAGACTCAAAATGAGAGTATGCAAGGGCTGCTGGGTCTGAAAATTCATATTTCACTGGTATCTTTGATAAAGCTCATTAATTTGTACTAATATGAAGAAATGTATGACCTTTTTTTCTACTTATCTACAGAGGACATTTTGAACTTTTGTCTTAACTATTGTATGACACTTGAAATATCTTTATGTAAAAGGGAAATTTAGAATGTAATATTATTACAGGAAAAATGGAATTTTACTAAAAGAAGTCATGTTAAAATACTTGGCTTATAGATTACTTGTACTTTGTCAGGCAGCTTAGAAAAAAAAAACCCTGTTAACTATTTCCCTTGTTTCATAATAGTGCATAAGAATTCCTTTGAAAGTGTAGGAGCACGGCATGTTTAAAAATATTTTTTTCAATGTTTATTTTTTGAGAGACAGAGCATGAGCAGGGGAAGCACAGAGAGAGAGAGAGAGGGATACACAGAATCCAAAGCAGGATCCAGGCTCCAAGCCGTCAGCACAGAACCCAACATGGGGCTTGAACCCACGGAGGACCATGAGATCATGACCCGAGCTAAAGTGAGACCTTTAACCAAGGGAACCACCCAGGTGCCCCTCTGCATGTTTTAAAGGAAGGCACAACCTGTCTTTCTAGCACATTCTAGTAAATCTGCTTTTACCTGAAATTCCATAGGAGTAAGAAGATATATGGACCTAACTTCCTGTAAGTTTACATAATTTATTGTTGTATTCTTATTTATCATCTAGTATTTTCCTCATAGACTTTCCATTTTTTAATGGACACACTAAGATTTTTGTCAAAAAATTTAAACATTTTCTCCATTAATCTCATAGAACTCGTTGGAGAACATAGATGTTTCAAAGATCCTAAATTTTGATGTCTTTGGAAAAAGTCTACTTTACAGCTTTTATACTTTATAAATCTTCCATGGTATTTTTGGTAAGTTATTCTCCTTCTACCAATCAAAAGCATAATCTTTCAGAATTTCCTGGAAAGAAAAAAATTGCCTTAAGTCATTTTCACTACTTCTACGTATAGAATTAAATTAATGCAATAAAATTTAAAGAAGAAACTCTTCCTTTCCTATAGCTTTTGTGCTCATTTCTTTTATTTCCTTTTGCCTGGAATTTATGTCTCTTTGTGCTCACAGTGACTTGTAAATCGTCTTTACTCATCCACACCGCTAATCTCAGGCCCTGGAAAAAGATTTTTAAGTCCTGTGATTTCCTTTCCTGTAGTATTTTCAGTGTGGTAGGTTATATTAAGGAATTTCAATTAGAAAGTTAAGTTGGGTTATCTGGAATTCTATCAAGTATAATCATCCTTTCCTTGTCTCTCACATCAAGACTAGTGCTTCTTTTAAAGTACAATAATTGATGCTCATAAGTATAACCCCAAGCTACCACACTGCCTTCTGAATCATAAAGGTTGCCAGTATGGTTTCAGTAGGCATTTTATTTATACGAACCCATTAAAAATGTATAATCCCATATAATGAAGTTTTTTATTATATTATGTGATTAACTGGATCAATTCTTTTGCTTTCTACCAGGTAACAGAAAGGCTGTTAAACCTCTAAGTTTGTTTGATTATTCTAGCTTCTCATTCTTTATACGTAAAGCCCGTCTTGCATTTTACTCCATGTTATTTCTCTAAGTCGAAATTTGGCTGAAGTAAACCCTCCATCAGGGCTTCACCTGCACCTGAGCATCCTGACACAGCTGAAGGAGGACACACAATCCTGCTGACCCGTCTCATTAAATTTATGACCATCAATCTCCAATATGACCCCAGGATGGCTGGCATCCCTGCTCTATTTCTTTTTTTTTTTAATTTTTTAATGTTTTATTTATTTTTGAGAGAGAGAGATAGAGATAGTGTGAGCAGGGGGAGGATCAGAGAGAGGGAGTCACAGAATCCGAAGACAGGCTCCAGGCTCTGAGGTAGTTGTCAACACAGAGCCCGACGCGGGGCTCGAACCCATGAACCATGAGATTATGACCTGAGCCAAAGTCGGTCGCTTAACAAGACTGAGCCACCCAGGCACCCCATCCCTGCTCTATTTCTCCCATCAACTCACACCCCTCTGCTCTAGCATGACTGAGTCTACCCAATCTGGTATCTCCCTTGCCTTCCTCCTCTCTCTCCTCAGACGACCTTGCCTTCGGTCATCACTCACAATAGAACTTCCACATCTTCTCATTACCAAACCTACTCGCCTCCCTGCGTCTGTCTCCACAGCCCCTGCTTTCCCACTTGTAGCAAATAAAATGAACCAGCTGGGCTCCTGCCCAAGGCCAGACCCTCCACTCATGCTATGGATTCCTTCCCCTCCCAGCCACCCAAGGGCTCTGTTCCTGAATCAACTGCTTCCCCTCTTCCTGGATCATTTTCTCCAGAGCCTCACATTATAGCAATTTCTCCTATCCCTCAGCAAGACCTCCCTTCACCACGTATCCTTCTCTGGCCCCAACCCCGTTTGTCAGATCCCTTCTAGCTACACTTCTGAAGCAAGTGGTTTTTGGCCACGCCCACTTTCTTCCCGCCATCTCTCCTGAGCCCACTCTGGCTGAGACTCTTCCCATCGAGGCCAGACACTGGTCTCCCTATTGCCCAATAGGAAGTCAGTTTTGGTTCCCGCATCTCTGCGGCCTTGGCCACAGTTGCTCATTCCCTTCTTGCCGTGGCTTTATTCACATCTCCCAGATCCCCACCTCACTGGCTTCTCCTTCTCCTTCTCTCCTCTGGCTCCTCCGAGTCCCATCCAGATTCTCCATGTTGGGGTGCCCTAAATTTTCATCCTTGATTTCCCTTAATCCAGGATCCTTTCATCTTATGACTTTATTTTTTGTAATGTTTTATTTATTTCTGAGAGAGAGAGAGAGAGAGAGAGAGAGAGCGAGCAGGGGAGGGTCAGAGAGAGAGAGGGAGACACAGAATCTGAAACAGGCTCCAGGCTCTGAGCTGGCTGTCAGTACAGAGCCCAACGTGGGGCTCCAACCCACGAACCGCGAGATCATGACCTGAGCCAAAGTCGGACGCTTAACCCAGTGAGCCACCCAGGCGCCCCTCATCTTATAACTTTAAATAGCAACTGCATCTGAAACAGCCCTTTGCATTTCTTTCCAATGGCCTTCCCTCACTACAAGCTTCCTTTGACAGCTCCACTTAGACAGATGTTATCAGGCGCCTGAATCTCCCTGTGTCCAATGAAGACTGTTGCTTGCTCTCTGCCCACACTCCCCAAACTCACTCCTCTTCTGTCTTTTCCATTTCAGGATGTGGCAACTCATTCCCCCACTGGCTCATGCCAACAATTTAGGGGTCACCCTTGGTTCTTCCCTTTTTCACAATCAACACCCAATAGGTACTACTAATATATCACACATTCTGAGCATATCTCACCATGTTTGCCATGGTAGTGGTCTAGTCCAAGGCCTTGCTGGGCCCACTGAAGTAGCTTCCTGGGAGGATTCACCTCCTCTGCTCCTGATCCCTATGGTTTCTATTCCATGGAGCAGCCAGGGTAGTCCTGTTAAATTACAAACCAGCCTAAGGTCCCCTGTTCAGAACCCTCCAGCTGCTCTCCATCACATTTGAAACAACTTCCAGGGGCATCTCCCATCTGATTTTGGCTCAAGTCATGATCTCGCAGTTCATGAGTTCAAACCCCACATCAGGCTCGCTGCTGTCAGCACAGAGCCCTCTTTGGATCCTCAGTCCCCCTTTTCTCCAGCCCTCCCCCATGCATGTGCACCCTCTCTCAAAAATAAATACACATTAAAAAAAAAAAAAAGAAACAAGCTCCAATGCCCTTGTGGTGATTTGGTCTTGCCTCCATGTCTACTCCAATTGCTACCACTCTCCCCCACTTTCACTTTGCTCTAGTGCACAGACTTCTTCTCCCCAAACGCAGGACTTTTGATGCTGCCTCAGTACCTTTGCATTTGTAGTTCCCTTTACCCTGAACATTCCTTCCTCTAGGTATTTCAGGATATTGTTTTCTTCCTTTCTATATTTTTCTTCATATTATTTATCTTCACCTGAAATACAGAGTTACTGATGTAAGCCTCATGAGGATGGAGACTCTGTCTCTCTCTGGCACTGCTATATCTCTAAAGCTAGAACAGTGTTTGATATAAAAAATTAAAACAAAAACAAAAGCAAAACAAAACCGCCTGGGTGGCTCAGTTGGTCAAGCCTCCAACTTTGGCTCAGGTCATGATCTCACAGACCCTGCGTTGGAGCCCCACGTAGAACTCTGTGCTAACACCTTGGAGCCTGGAGCCTGCCACAGATTCTGTGTCTCCCTCTCTTTGCCCTTCCCCCGCTCATTCTCTCATTCTCTCTCTCTCTCTCTCTCAAGAATAAATAAAAATTTTTTAAAAAACACTGCTTGATACATGACAGGAACTTAAGAAAGATGAAATGACAAAAGAAATAATATCATAAAGTATTTTTCCAATTTTTAAATTCTAGTTCCATGCTACTGGTATACCAAATATACAACATAGATTGTATATAAAGCTCCTTTCAACAGTTCTG
This sequence comes from Crocuta crocuta, assembly GCF_008692635.1. Taxonomy (NCBI): domain Eukaryota; kingdom Metazoa; phylum Chordata; class Mammalia; order Carnivora; family Hyaenidae; genus Crocuta; species Crocuta crocuta. Next base: position 5,174,233 of record NW_027532015.1, on the reverse strand, counting down.
GTTCCGGCCCCCTGCAACTCTGACCTCAACATAATATCTCTGATCTCTGTCATTGTCAATCTCACTCTCTGAGAGATGGTAAGCCTTCTGTTCTAATTACAACAGGCCATCTTGTGTCTGTCTGCAGGATTGTGGGTCAGCCCACAGGACAATGTGGAATTTGCATAGCCTATGCATTTGTTTAACCTGTTACCATGGACATTTGAAAACATGTAAAATAGTAAAAAAAAAATACGATGAGCCAGATTTAATATCACCTAGCATCAACAATGAACTCATGGCTAATCTTGTTTCATGTATGTCTCCAGGTTATTTTGAACAAAATCCCAGGCTTTATATCATTTCATTTCTAAAATTTTCATCTCTATAGAACGTCTACATTTTAAAAAAAGGAAAACACACATGACTATGGTACCACTACCACACCTAAAAATTATCAATAGTTTCTTAATATCAATGAATTTTTAATCAGCTTTTACATTTCCTCATTTTCTTATAACAATATTTAATAATACTTATTTGAATCAGGTTTCAGGTAAAAAAAAGTCCATATTTTAAAACTGGTTGATATGCTTCTTATTTCTCATGTCAAAGCCTCCTCTTTCTCTTTCTCTCTCAATTCCTCTCCCTACCCAGCCATACCCCGCCATTTTTGTTTAAGGAAACTGGTCGGGTTTTTTTTTTTTTTCTCCAGAGTCCCCCTCAGTCTGAATTTTGCTGATTGCATCTCCCACAACTTCCAGAAATTGGTAGATGTAGAGTCTGAACAGAGTTAGGCTCTGTATCATTTTTGGCAAGACTACTTCACAGGTGGTGCCTATTTCCAATAGGAAGTAATAACAACGTCTGAATGTCACTCTTTTGGTGATCTTGTCAGCCATTGACATTACTTAGATCAGCAGTTATCAAACTTTTTGTCTTATGGGTACATTATACTCTTAAAAATTATTGAGGATCCACAGAACTTCTGTTTATGTGGATTTTATCTACTGATACTTATCACATTAGAAATTAAAACTAAGAAAACTTTAAGACATTTATTTGTTTAAAGTAACAATAATAGGGGCGCCTGGGTGGCTTAGTCGGTAAAGCATCTGACTTTCGCTTAGGTCATGATCTCGCGGTTCGTGGGTTCGAGCCCCGCATCGGGCTCTGTGCTGACTGCCAGCTCAGAGCCTGGAGCCTGTTTCAGTCTGTGACTCCCTCTCTCTCTGGCCCTTCCCTGCTCATGCTGTCTCTTTCTCTCCTAGAAATAAATAAAACATTAAAAAAAAAAAGTAACAATAATAAACCCATACATGTTAACACAAATACCATAATTTCATGGGAAATAACTATATTTTCCAAAATAAAAAGTTCATAAGAAAGGAAACATCATTTTACACATGCACACACACATATATATAGATATATAAATATATCTATATATTTAATGTTTATTTTTGAGAGGGAGACAGAGAGTGAACAGAGGAGGTAAGAGCGAGAGAGAGAGGGAGACACAGAATATGAAGCAGGCTCCACGTTTTTAGCTGGCAGCACAGAGCCTGATGTGGGGCTCAAACTCATGAACTGCAAGATCATGACCTGAAGTCAGGCACTTAATCGACTAAGCCAGCCAGGCACTTCATACATTTTTATAAATATTTTAATGTATAATTTAATAAAAGAGAAGATAATATTCTATCTCCTTCTGTGTTCAATCTGTTGCAATATGTTGCTTTAGTTGAAGTACATAAAAAAATCTAATATCACAAGGATGTGTTGTTGAAAGTGGAAGGATTATTTTAATACCATTTTCAGATAATTGCAGATATTCTTCTTGGATACTGTACCAAAATCTGACAAATGTCCGTTTTCTGAAGGTTAGTAACAATATGAAATCTAAAATCATGTCAATGAGCTTTTCATATTCTGTTATATTAAAATCCATTGGTTTATTTTGTTCTTTTATTAGATCTCCGACCATGCATAATTTTGTGACATTTGGAAAATATTGAGTTACTGATATATATGTAGATCATTGAAATGTGGAGATATTTCATTATTAAATATCTAAAATATTCATTAATAGCCATTATTGCTATTTTTTAAAAGCGTGTAAGTGTTGGAAAGCTGCCAAATTTTTGATGCCAAATTCAAGTTTCCCAAATTTACATTTTTATTGGAAAACTTGAAACTTACCACTGGCAACAGAATTATTGTCTTAACAAATACTTGTCATTCTTTAAAGTGAAAATTGTGTTCCATGAAATAAGTGGTTAGTTCAGCTGGCAACTCAAACAATCATACAAGTGGTTTTCAAAGTGATGACCATCAGAGATCATTAATATTGAGCCTACGTGCCTTATGTGTGTTCCCATTTTATTACATGGAATAATTTCTTTCATTACTCAAAGGTCAAGATTTAATACAATTAATAATTTTTACTGCTTCATTAGGAAATTCTTAGATGAAACTGGCTTATTTTTTTTTCTTGCGATATGTGGTAGTAGAGAATGCAATGACTACAAGTAGTAGAATTGGTGCTGCTGCCCTGATAGGTGGGGAAGCACTGATAGTTGTGCCCAATGTTAACTTTTGTGCCACCAATGTAAATATTAACACAGTGAAAATGGCCAATAATGTCTTCATATTACCATGAAAATAATATTGAACCTTCGGTGCCGCTAGAAGAGTCTCAGGGAATCTTACTCTGAGATTTGCTGGTAAATACATTAATTTATTAGTAGTTACATAAGTGATATTCCAATTTTCATAGCTAGGATGCTTCTATAAAGAAATTTCTCCCCATTAATGATTTTGTCTCCTGAGGTACAGATCTTACAGGAAAAGTACTTGATTCATTCTCTTTATATACCAGTTTTTAAAATATGAAGTGGTTCTCTAATATCCTCTAAAGGCTACCAATTAGGAGTTTATTAAACTATTACAGGAACTTATGAATTTAAATGTATTTGATCAGTTTCAATTCACTATACTTATGATCATGACTGATAATGCTCAAATTATTCCATCTTTGTCTGGTGAGAGCAAATTCGGGTTGGTTCCTGAGTCCTTTTGGCATGTCTGCAGTCTTTGATAGGTTCCTTGCCTTCTGGTGTGACAAAACTCTGCAGAAAATTTTGATCATTTCCTTCCCCAAATCTGGAATCAGGCATTTCTTTAGAGAGCCATAGTTCCCTTTAGTGGGAAACAGTATCATATGACACTGTTTGGGTGCTCTGGGTCTCATTAAAATAGAGTCAATTTTTTTTCTAAACCATTTTGTAGAGAGAGCTTTATATTTGTTTTTTTTTTTAAGATAAAATACATCATGAGTTCATATTAACATTTTAGATTAAAATTTCAGACTATAGCATTCTTGGGTTTTTTAACTCACTGATCTTATAACTCTGTCTCCTTTCAATTGTGCCAAAAATCTTGGATCTCAACAGCAAAAATTACTCATTTGATTTATGCCACATATATTATAAACATACCAATCTCTGCACAGCAATAACTTACTACCAACAACCGTCTCATAACTGAAAACAGTTTACTACTTGTTGCTGTTCTTTTTTTTTTTTTTTTT